>NC_061862.1:133486918-133827752 GCF_907164915.1 Impatiens glandulifera
CAATAAAGACGGCATTTTTCCTGTCGCTATTGATAGATTTCCCGTCGTTAAAAGATAGAATTCACATTAAAACCTTATATTATTATCAAACTAGTCCGGGTAGATTTTGTATAAAAAAATTAGCTCGGGTAGATTTCAAATCCTAGCTCTGTCCCTTCTCAAACTCACCTTACACCAATGCGTATTCGCAATAATTTAGTAGGTAATAATTACACGTATAAAAACAAAGTTAGCTGTAAGAAGTGGTACAAACCTCATCACTAGTAGAGACAATAACCACCTGAATCCCCTGAATTATAGGCAAATAAGGAAACCCATGATCACCAGATTCATCAATTTCATGTCCAGCTTTAATAACATCAAGTAATCTCAAGAACCCATTCTTGAGAATACCAGAAACATCTTCATATTTACTTCCTTCACTTCTCAGCTCAAAATCTTTGCTCATATAAAGAACCCCATCACCATTGCTTACAGATAAAGGCATCGGCCATATATTCAGCTTGCCGACATTTACAACTGCCGAAGCAGTAACTGCTAGAATGAGAAACATCTGACTGATCAGAAAGTAAAAATGGATTCTGGTTTCTGACAACTTTGCCATTCCCAAGAAAAATTCAGAGAAAGAAAACCCTCCACTCTGGTTCAAACTCTCCTCCAATCTGGTGGGAGATTTATGGACAATAAAGCAAGCAATAAAATACTCATTCATGCAAGCTTTGTTTGATTTGGATTATTTGAATATAATCTTAATCAACTATGATGTATTTATCATCAAGATGGTGTTAAAGTAGTTTTCTTATTTGAGTTTTTAATTAGTTGAATTAGTTTAATATTCTTTTTGTATTTAAACAAAACCGACATAACGAAACTAGTAGTGAAGGGTGGTTGATGGTCAAAATAATGATGTCAAGTATAACCGATGAGCGAGTTGCAAGAAACACCTTGTGATGGGGTGAAGGATCAACGAGTGGGTGTAAACGGTATAGACTATTTTTAAGAAAATATTATTCTTTGCATTAAATTTGGCAATGCTTAAAAGATTCTTATAGTGATTAATGGAACATGAAAAATATAAGTATAAAATTTTATTAGAACATGAGAAAGAAGAGCGATTAATATGAGAAATGAAAAATGAATTATTGTGACTCTTACGAATGAATGAAATAGAGTACATGGATAGCCATCATAGCCATATAATTCTAATTCGAACGACAATGACAAGTTATAGCCATATACCCGAAGACATTCCATATTTGACCAAAGGAACTGAACGACAAACGTTAGTGTGAGGATGTTAAAACCGACATTGTTATTAAAAAATGTAATGATTGATAAATGATTTAAAAATTATTTAATAAAAAAACTTAAAGGTATTAATTTATAATGATAATATAAAAAAAAATAATTTAAAATAAAAAATATTTTAAAATTTTAATTAATGAATTGAGTATGTGATGAATAAAGATAAATGAAATGATATTTTTTAGCTTTGGCTATTCAAATAACTCAAATCGAACGTTTACTTAATTTTTTTAATAAATGATTTGTTCTAATGTCTTATGTGAATTGATTTTATCTTTTATGTGCGAAGAAGTACAGTAAAAAAAATCAACTTTAATCGTCAAATTATTTATCATTGTCGAAATAAACTATACTAAGTATATAATGATTGATTACATTAACATATGACTCATTACCCCAGATCTTTAATAATGTTTGTTAAGTGCTCCATAAAGCAAAAAGAATAGTACAAGCTGGAATGGGATATGAAACTCATTACTTATTTAAAATTGTGAAAGTAATAATGATATATAATTCTATGTGATATTATGCGTTACTTTTGAAATGAAATAAAATATCTAATTAATATGACTTGGACCTCAACCCTGATGAATCTTATGCCCAATTTAACGTTTAACTTTTCAAACAAAGTTTATTTCTAAATTAATTTTATTTCTAAATTAATTTTATTTCTCGTTTAACATTTCAAACTAACATTTACAAACAAACTTATTTAAATGTTTAAACTCAATTTTTTATTTATTTTATTTATTTATTTATTTATATTTAAATTATTATTTTTATAATTTTGATTATTTATATTTTGATATATATTTTAAAATTATTATTTATATTTTAATATATATTTACATTTAAATTATTATTTATATAATATAATATGATAAATATTTATTTTACCATTCAATAAATTTAAAATATATTAATCATAACGGTTAGATTATAGTGACCCGGACGAGTTTTGTTAGGATCGGTGTCGACAATATAGACGGGGTCTGACTATTGTTAACAACTCATGCCTTTTAATTTGGTTTTAACTCTGTTAGAAGTTAAAACATGTTTCTAATCTTCACAAATCTTCACAAACTTTTGAATAAGTTTAAGTACAGAACTGTTTGTTGGATTTGAAGCTTTAGACAGATGAATGTAATTAACAGAAAGTAAAGAACACAAAGGGCTTGTTCTCTTTGGGTTTTTTTTAAAAACCCAACCCAAATCAATTTTCCAATCAATCACTTTTCAACAATCACATCACTCATTTCATTAATCAAAATACCAAAATACCCTCTATTTTAAATTATTATTTATTATTTTATTTATATATATCAATACCCTTTAAGTCTTTTTACCAAAAATAATCATCACCTCCTCAAAATCATCACCAATCATTATTTTTCTCTCCCTCTAGGTTTTAAAAAAAACCCCAATCCGAATAAGATCAAAGAGTTTAATGGATGCTAGGAGATAAAACTCTTACGTCACTCCTTCTTCCTCAACATGAAGGATATTCACTAGAAAATTTTGATCGATATAGAACACACTACACAAACCCAGTCAGAAACCACAAGATTTAACAATTGCCTACTTCTGAACTTCTAGCTAACTCTCTGTTGAACATAACAACCTCTGTTCAATTTACAATACTGAAATTTCACACAGAAAGAAAAGTAGATGAATTATAGAGTAATCACACAGTGAGTAGTTAATTCAAACTTAAGCTTGAGAGATTAAGCAATTAGATAGCAAGATAAAATGTGAACTTGAGATCGCAAGGGAGCTTAAGCAAGATATTGTTGAAAGTTAAACCATTAAATAAAATCATCATTTGATCCAACGGTTGGCATTGTCTGCCTTCAAGACAAGATTTCTAACAATCTTAAAACAGTTCTTTGTGCTAAGCTATTTAAGAGCTTGCACCATCGAATATATTTTTTTTGTCTTTGATGTTTCAGAAATACGAGTCGCGGTGTTGCGGAAGAGATGATGTTCATTTCAAAAAAAAATGAAAAAGATTCATCTTAAGAAATCAACAAATAAAGATAAGTCTTTATTACATATAAATATGTTTGATTATTAACACATATGTTCTTATGCTGTTAAAGCTTAGTTTTATAAGCTAATATATTTTGATAGGAAAATTTTCTCAAGAAACATTAATTTGTATATTCATTATACAAATGTTATATAGAAAATAAATTAGAACACAATAATTTAATTTGTTCTAGTCTTATTTACATATTTGTTTGGTTATTAAAATTATTAATAATAATGAATGAAAATAAGAAAGTAACTAATATGTTAACTTTCAATTTTTATAAAATTTATGGTGTTAAAATTAATTATAATTGAAACATATGGTTTCAGTTTTAAAATAATTAATTATAATATATACCTTCTTTTTAATTAAACAATATAATTAATAAGAATATGGTAGGATGATTTAATAAATAAAGAGAGATGATATCTTTATTTATACATTGTTTTATATATTACATTTTATTATGGTAATAAGTTATGGTTTTAAATGGGTATATATTGTTTGACAGAGTTTAAGTCAAAAAGAAGAGAAAATTAAGCTTCTCTAAAAAGAAGACAAAAGGTCATAAAAGCGGTACAACAATGAAATGGCGCATTGGTGCAGTGGTTCAAAGTTCAGACGCAATGGTGCGTGATGGAAGGGAGGTCCCCTGTTCAAATCCAACTGATAAGATGATTTCTTTTGTAGAAATCAGACGTGATAAAATGACATTAGTCATTTACGTTGATTTCTTTTATAGAAATCTGACGTGATAAAATAACACTAGTCATTTACGGTGGAACCATTCAAATTTCTTGTATAGAAATTATTAGATGAATGGAGCCAATGATTTCTTTCATAGAAATCTGATGTGTTATAAAATGACACTAGTTCTTTCATAGAAATCTGATGTGTTATAAAATGACACTAGTCATTTATGTTGAAATCATTCCAATTTCTTTTGTAGAAATTATGAGTTGAATGGGGGTAGTCAATGATTTCTTTTTATAGAAATCAGATTTGTTAAAATGACTTTAGTCATTGATATTAAAACCATTTCAATTTCTTGTGTATAAATTATGAGTTGAATGTGTAGTCAATGATTTCTTGGTAGAAATCAGACTCGTTAAAATGACTCTATCCATTAATGTTGGAGATGAATGAGGTAGTTAATGATTTCTTTGTAGAAATCAGACTTGAGTCATTGATGTGAAAATCATTATAATTTCTTGTGTAAAAATTATTAAATGAAATGAAATGGGGCACTATAGAAATTATGTGATTCATAATGACAGAAAATGAAGGTCATATGTATAATGAGATTAAATAAGTTATTTGTTTTAGAACTTATTCTAATCATGCATTTAAAGAGACATGACTATGTTAGTCGAAATTTTCTTCGCAAAAATTGTCTCGGTGAGAACAATCTACTAAGATTTATTTTGAGCATGCATAGTCGCTTCACGCCGATTATTGTTCAAAACATGGCAATGTAAGTGCTTCGATTAATATATGAAATATATTTGATTATGTGCTAATTGATTATTAATATAAATCATGCATATTAGCTAATAATATGATGATTCATGTTATTCATAATAAGTATGATTATCTAGAAATTTTTATATATATATAAATTAAGATTTATTTTCTATCTATTTTTATTTTAATAGATAATTTTGAAATTTGTCACAAATCATGTGTTCTTTAATTGGCAAAGAATTGTTATAGAATGTTAAAGGTCATCTAATTAATTAAGAAACGAATAATTGATGACATGAATATTTATTTTTATAATTAGTTAGTTTTATATTCGATTAAAGATAAATGATAACATTCTAATTAAGTGTAATAATTAATATTCTAATTAATTATTATGTATTTTTTAAACGGTATTTTTAATGATAAATGAAGTTGTATATATATTTGTTTAAGAATATATATGACATATTATTTATCTGATTACGTTTCTATGTTATTGACTATATATATTATAGTTGTTTTGTCATCGTGGTGACTAAAATGAAAGAAGAATAATATATAATATTATATATATGGATATATTAATTTTGGTTTAAATATATTTGATAATTTTGAAATCAAATAATTACAAGCAAAGTATTGTTTGATTTGATAATAATGTGGCAAACGTGCCGATATTCCGGGATGCAAACGTGCAACCGGAAATAAATGTTTAAGCGACTTCGGTCAAAGATGCTTGAAACATTATGGTTTATTTTGTATAAATCATGTGATATGGTGAATATTTATTTGATTAAATATTCTAATTTCTTTTATAGAAATTAAGTGTTGAAATAAATATTTTAATTGATTAAATATTTTAATTTCTTATGTAGAGATTATGTGAAGAATGATTTATATATGAATAAACATTCTAATCTCTTGTATAGAAATTATATTTTATTCAATTAAATATTTATGATATAGTTATCTTATTCATTGTATGATAAGTATAACAAAAGAAATTTGTAAGAGAATTGTGTGACAATTTCTTGATTAGAAAATCATTGATTTAAATCATATAAGTGTGTGATTTAAAAAATGGTACCAACACGAATGTGGGGGCAAATATTTTTATTGATTATAACACAAAAATAATTGTGTATATTATGATAAATAAAAAGATAATTTATTGTTAGAGAAATATGTTCTCTATAATAGATAAAGTTGCGCAACTTTACAAAAAGAAAGAAAATAACAAGAAAATGTCTTGTTTATATTTGCTGAGTTGGTGTTCAAATCGATATTTTAGATTTGAGGATTTTGAAATCAAGAGACGTGTCATATTTTGACATTATTTTCATAGAACTTTGAAGAACCAATGTCTTCAAAAGGATTTTATGAAATAAATGAAAAAGAAAATTTATAAAGTCTTGATATGACTTGTAGCAAATTTTATAATAATGATATGAAAATTTGATCATACTTTTATTAAAAAGTGAATGTGACAATTATATATATCATGAAGACAATGAAAATTATTTCATTACGTGTCTTTTGTACGATATTTTATCATTGAAAATTACGATAAAAATGATAAAATCCATTAAGGATATGAATTGCACTAAACGAAATATCATGTTATTATCAAATGATATATTGATATTATTAAATGAAAGACTTTATGTCTTAAAGTGAATATGTCTACACTTAGAAGTGTAATCTACGTATGGAAATCTTCTAAGAAACTTATGATGGATAGATTAAACGTTATAATCTATATTTTTGACTTATGTCGAAAAATAAAATATTTTTATGTAAAATATATAATCGTTTACACGAAGGCAGAATAGTTCAAAGACATTTTGTCTACTAGTTAGCCAAGTAAACAATATTTTCATAAAAAATTAAATGATAAGCATGTACGGATGACTATGCTTCTTATTAGAAGATGTTCCAAGGTTAACTAAGAATGTACCAACATAAATTTCTAATTATTGTGATAGTAATTATAAATTGGGCAAGCTTAGAGTCAGTGACAAGTCTAGACATACACGTCTTAGACATAATGTCATTAGACTATACTCTCTAATGAAGTTATCAAATTTGACTATGTAAGTCAAAGATAACATTGTGGATCCACTAATCAGATTATTGAATAGAGAGATAGTTTGAAGTCTTGTGAGACATTAGCCTACTATAAGTTGGTATGAAGGAAAACCCAACCTATGCAGACTGGAGATCCCAAGAACTAGGTTCAATGGGACAACCTAATTGTACTAACTTGGAAAGTTATTGTTGAGGATTAATTCTATAACGAAACAATATATATTTTGACGAGGATAAGCATATCGCTTTTAATGATTCTTTGTGAGCAAAGAGATCACCTATGTGAGAGAGAAGTGGGGCCGCTTCGAAAGAATTGCATGGCTCAATTCTAGACCCTCTCACAGAACCAGGCACGTGTTCCATGGCCAAAATGGACACATCCATGAGAGCTTGACATGTATCAGGGAGAATTCTATGTGAAAGTGTGTAATCGTTTACACAAAAGGAAGAATAGTTCAAGGACACCGAGTCTACTAATCAGCTAGTAAAGTTATATGCTTTCACAAGGGAAGGTTCAAAGGGTTACACCTACCTATCCTATGTAGAATTCAACTATTGAACCTTCACCGGGTTAATCTTTCAATTTCCATTAATGTGGGGGATTGTTGGAATTTTAAACTAGTTCTATAAATTCCATTAATGAATGGAAATTAGAATATGGATAATAAAATCAAATCAAATTTACATGAAATTCAAACTTGAATTAAAAGGTGAAATTTGATCCAAATGTATAATTTAAATCAATTAATTTAAATTAATTGATCTAAAATGCCTTGATGACCAATTAACAAATGTTGTTAATTTGTAGTGTAACTTACATGAGTTTGTTATTATTATTATTATTTGTTATGATAATTTATATTATTATTAACAAATTAGAAAACCATGTAATGTTAGTATTGAATTGTAAATGCCTTAATTGTTTTGGTAAACAATTACTCTATAATGAAGAGAAAAACGTTAAGGTAATGAAGAGGCAGACAATGCCAACCGTTGGATCAAATGATGATTTTATTTAATGGTTTAACTTTCAACAATATAAGACCTCTCATCTCTAATCAAAAACTACTTCTTCATTTTTCATTATTTCTCACTCTAGAATTCCAAAAGTTTTCTTCTTGTTTGTGAGTGTTCTTCGAGTTATGTGTTCGATTTTTCCGTTGAAACCCGGTGATAGTTCAGGTACTTTATCAAGCTCGTTGTGTAGTGATTTCGGTGCTGAATCACTACTAGATTCGTTGTACCCTGGGAGACAGCCATCTGTGATAAGCTCTAGCACATGGGGAGACGGTGGAACTGTTTTAAGGGAAATGTGCTAAGCACATGCCTCGAATCAACAATTTATTCGGTGATATTGTTTTTTATATATTTTATTTATTTCATCTATTTGTAATACAATTTATATATATATTTCTGTTATTTTTCAAGACAAGATTTCTAACAGATATGACCGAGAGAGAGTTATGGATCGAGAGATTCGTCCATTGTCCTTGAGCTTTTATTTATACTTGAAGAGCACCAAAGATCAAATCTTCTTTGTGGACACATGGCATGTGTCCGTTGGATGGCCGCCAATAGTACAATAGTACAACAGACTGTGAGCATTGGGATCGTTGTCGTATATGACTGATAGTGCGCCGAATATCTTTTGATATTGTGTTGTACTTGAGAGATACAACGTGAGAAATTTGAATTATAAATGCATACATGGTAGTCTTTCATTTTTCGAGATTAGTTAGCTTGTCAAACTACATATAACGAACACAATAAACGAGCTGAGTAAAGAAACAGACACTCCTTCGAACGTCTGATCAAGGTTAAACAACGTCTAACCACGCATCTTCTTCAAACCGCGTCTAAGAAGGTTAGACGGCGTCTAACTACACATCTTCTTCAGATCACGTCTAAGAAGGTTAGACGACGTCTAACTACGCGCACTCCTTAGACCACGTCTAAAGGAGTTTAGACAACGTCTTACTACACGCACTCCTTAGACCACGTCTAAAGGAGTTTAGACGATATCTAACTACGCGCACTCCTTAAACCACGTCTTAAGGAGTTTAGACGACGTCTAACTACGCGCACTCCTTAGACCACGTCTAAAAGATTTTAGACGACGTCTACTTATGTTTCCTTGAGTACTTGCGAAGAGACATTTTTACAGCTTAATCTTATTCGTTTGCCATATTAAATTAAGCTCTTCATCTTTTCTTGTGCCTAACTAAGTTTTATTTTAATTAACCCGCACATCATCAAAATATTATCAGCCCATAATAAAAACAATGTTGTATTAAATAAACTTATTTCTTAAGTTCATTTTAATCAAATTAACTAGACCTAACAAGTTTTGACCCGGGCTTGGGCCTAGGCTCGTAGTGTAATAAAATAATATAATATAAAATAAAATCTCAACAGTTTTATATTGGGACCACTAAGCCCAATTACATGACTATAAATATATTGTCTTAATTAGAGTTTTATTGTATATAATTTTATGTCTAGAGTTTTCACGTAATTTTTGTGTTACTTTCTTGATTGATATTCATTTTTTCTTTATCTTGATTATTGATTAGTTTCAGATTCATATTCTATTTTTCAACAATTGATATTAGAACTTTGAGTTTTTTTTATTCCGAGACTATATTTATTTTCGAAGATGTCAAGTATGATATTACGTTATTGGATCGCAACACCAGATTTTCTTTATGACAGATAAAAATGCGAGGTTTTCTCACTCAGATGGATTTGGATGAAACTCTATTAGGGTTTGATAAGATGCCCAATTCGTGGATAGTAGAAGAGAAAAAGAAGAAGGATTGTAAGACTATGTCTCATATACATCTACATCTATCAAATAATATTCTAGAAACTCTGGCCATAAGTTTGTACACATACTCCACTTTTTATTGATTTTCAAAAATCAATTGACGGGTCTGTTTCAAAAGAAATAATCTGATAAATTAATTATGTTTAATTAATTTAAACTAAAGGATTTCTAAAAAAAAATAAATTGCGATTTGATTACCATAAATTCCCGAACTATTTAAAATTGAACCCCAAAATTAAATAATTAATTTTAAATACTGTCAGGAATCATTAAAAATCTTTTAAAAATAATATTTTGTTTTAAAAGAAAATTCCTGACATGCAAACAGAGGTTGAAATTCTCGAACCTCGAGCTTTTTTGCAAAACCGAAACTAAAAGTTTTTTTTTGGGTTACAAAACTTGAACCCAAATTAATTATTTTTATAAGCAAATTGCTTTTCCCACCCCCTCCATATTCTCAACTCCCGCTTCACTCTTTAATTAATTCAAAAATGACTTATTTATCCTTATCAACTTTATATATTTATATATTCTTATTTTATTTATTTTACTTATTTTATTTTATTTAATTATTAAGTTTTTTTTATTAAATATAATTAATTAATTTTTAATATTTTTTTAACTTTATTTATTTAATTAAAAATACAAAATATTATTATTTTTATATTATAATTATTTAAAATATATTAAATATTGAAATGTGTACTAATTTAATAAAATATAAATATTAAATATTTTATTATATTAATTATATATATATATATAATATTAAAATACTTATAAAAATTATTTATTAAATAATAATTAATAATTAGTCTAATCATAATATTTTAATTAATAATATTATATATTAATAATTAGTGAAACATAATATTTTTAATTTTAATTAATAATATTATATATTAATAATTATTCAAACATAATATTAATAATTATTAATATTTTTATAAATAAAATTATCTATTAAATAATAATTAATAATTAATCTAATCATAATATTTTACTTAATAATATTATATTTAATATATTTTAAATAATTATAATATAAAAATATTAATATTTTGTATTTTTAATTAAATAAATAAAGTTAAAAAAATATTAAAAATTAATTAATTAATTATATTTAATAAAAAAAACTTAATAATTAAATAAAATAAAATAAGTAAAATAAATAAAATAAGAAATTTAAATATATAAATGTGGTAGGGATAAATATGTCATTTTAGAGTTAATTAAGGAGTGATAGAGGGGGTTGGGAATATGGGAGGGGATGGGAAAAGCACCTCCCTTTTTATAATTAATTTCAAAAGTCGTCATTGAATTATTTAAAATCTTTTAAGATAATGTTTTATCTTAAAAAGATTTCTGACACGCAAACCGATGTTAAAATTTCTCGAACCTCAACTCCGTGATCTATACACTTATAAGAAGACTAGGGGACTTACTACTCTAGCTATGGTCACGCGAGTTATATACGAAAGAGAGGAATGTAATAGCTCTTCAAGGCTTTACTACGGCTTTTTCCATAACCAAGGATTTTTCGGGGGTTACAAGGAGGCTTGTACGAGATTAGAATTTTTTGATCTTATTGAAATTTAAAATTCTTACGTTATTTTTTTAATTTATTATTTTGTTTTTTTCTTTTATTTTGTAACGTTTGAACGCAAAGCTTCTTTTTTTTTTTTTTTTTTTTTTTTTTTTTTTTTTTTTTTTTTTTTTTTTTTTAATGAAAATTAACATTTTTTGAAAACAAAATAAAAAATTCAATATCAGCTGCCCAAGTTGATTGGAAATCAAGTGTTATTTTATTAACTCTTTTATCATTTTCACTGTCTTCTCAAGTTGGATTAGATTCATGATCACCTTCGGATATTACAATATTTGTTTTAGAGTTTTAGATATGTACTGCACATAACATATATAGATGCGCCTAAGAACCATCACATTGCTTCGCCAAACAAAAATAAAGATTTTCATTTGACAGTATTTGTGATAGTTTGTCTAGAATGAATCTACATTGCTCATAAGCTTCTGCAATAATACAAAGCTTGTTCCCATATTTAATCTCTCACCATCTAAGAATGCAATATTACAAAGCTCGTTCCCACAAAGGCAAGGGGACTAAGTATTTAGTCAAATTTTACTTCTTTCAAATTGAAAATTTGTTGGTTATTTATCCTTAGAAGATTCCTCAGTTTGCTATAATGTTTTTTTTGTGCGCCCTCCCATATTTAATCTCTCAACAACTTAAGTTTCAAAAGAAATATAACAAAATGGAAAACTTTTAAGTCTAGACTTAAATCATTTTTATGAGATTAAATGATTGAAGGATAATGATATATAATTCAACTTAGTTTCAAATTTTAATCATAAAACTTATAAAATGAAGAAATTATCATCAAGTGTTTGGTTATGATGAGTGAATGACTTTAACATCTCATTTCGTCTATTTGTGCATCCTAATTGCTCGTTTTAGGACGGTCTCTAATCATAAAGTATATTTTGTGTTAAACATGTAAATTTATTTTGCTTGTGATTAAACCTTGTGAGCATTTTCTATTTTGTAATGTTTTGGTATTTTTACATTTATAAGAAAATAACAGGAATAATAAAATTGCATACTCATCTCGGTTTTAAAATAAAATTGTCATAGTTTGGTAGAATGGTTAGGACTAAAGTTGTGCAATAGGTTGGATCAACACGAACGGATACGATCTAATACGATATTAGTACGGAACGACGCGATATAATATTATTTCATTCGGGTCGTAGGTTAGACACGACACAAATACGAGACAACACGATCACGACACAATTATGAGTTTACATGATCGTAACACGGTCACGAGTCGACATCGACACAATACGAGTATAGACACGACACGAGTACGAGTATACACGCGACAATATAAACACAACTAGTCACATGACCTAAATTACTCAACTTTACATTACCATTATCTCTAAATCTATTTACATTCTCATTCAATTAATAAATTATTTAATTTTATAAATATAATATATATAAATAATTAAAACTAAAAATATTAAATAAAAATATTAAAATAAAATATTAATTTAAATTATATAAATTAAAATAAAATATAAATATAAAAAATAAATTATATAAATAGAAATGTGAATCACCTAATAATTCTATTCAATATAACTTTTATTAATTTATTTGTTTTTAAAATTTTAAATTCTTTTAAAATTTTAGTTACTATTAATACATTAAATAATAAATATATGATAATAATTTAATTTTGATAATATATATATATATATATATATATATATATATATATATATATATAATTTCTACCAATATTTCCCACATTTCCACTAAATTAAATATATGTATAAAAATATCTATTATAAATCCATTAAATTTCTATTCAATTTTCTCATTTTCTTCTTTAAACTACCTACTTTTACGTTAATATTTTCAAACTTTAGTTCTCATTCAATTCATAAATTATTTAATTTTATAAATTATTAACTAATTTTTTTTGAATAATTATTTGTAAATTTTAAAACACATCTTAAATAATTGACATTCAAATTATTATTTATAAAATTTATATCTATCCATTTTACATATTTAACATTTTAATTAATTTTTTAACTAACATATTTAACTTGTTAAATTAATTAAGTTTTTTGAATTAAAATAAATAAATTAATAGTCAAATTTTATAATTTTTACTAACAATATAATTTGATATATATATAAATAAATAATTAACGTGTGTCAAGAATCGACATAACATACATTAAAACGGACATCGACACGACACGAATGAGTCGAAACGATGATTAACTCTAATCGAAATAATACGAAACACGAATTTAAACACAAGTTAGAATGACACGAATAAACTTGTGGACACGAATTAACACGACATGAAAGTGCCCGTTTACACGTTTATGCCACAATATTAGGCTTCCATAGTCCCACCATTTTTTTAACTCATATAAATAATAATAATTATTTAAGTCATAAATATTTTATTTATCTATAAAGAAAAAAATTAAATAATTTATTGTAATATGACAAATATATATATATATATATATATATATATATAATTAATATTCAAATTAAAAAAAATTAAAATAGATTGTATTCCAGTTTAACATTCAATTATATAACATCGATTATAATGTTTTTCTAATTAACACTATTCAATCTAAGAAAAAAAAACTTTTTCTTGTATTTTTTAAGCAAACTTTTAAATAAGTCATTGTACTCTAACTTATCCAAAAGTATTCATTTTAATTGATATTATAGTCATTCATTTAGCTTATCTTGTGACATATTAAGTATTAACAATAACATACTAATTATTTATTATGTTACCTATTGTTTACTACTATACTATATTAACATATTAATATTTAACTTGAGCACTTAATCAAAAAATCAAAATCATACAATTATAATAAAATATTAAAATATATTTTAAATTTAAAAAAATACCTTAGTAAATTTGAGAACTAATTAGAAAATTAGAAACAAAATTAATAAAATTAAAATAGTCTTTATAGAATTTATAAGTAAACATAAGAAGATTATAAAATTTATAAATAAATCTATTAAATTACAAAAATAATAAAATATGAGAGAAGTGATAAGGGAAATTGGTGGAAAAAATGAGAGAGAAAATGATTTGACATCACCTAATTTATTGAAAAATGAAAAAATATAAGGAAAGAGTAGAGAGAGAAATTTTATTGTCTTTTAGTTATTGACACGTAATCCTTCTTCCAAATTCACTCTCTAATCATTTCTCAAAATATAAATAAATCATAATCCGTGCAAATATATAGGAAGAACAATGATAGAGGAGGGAATTCGATAAGAAATGACTTGGCATCACCTAAATGGTTGGAAAAGATGAAAAGTGAGAAAAATTATTTTATTTTTTAGCCAACAAATTGCACAGGCACGTCATTTCCTTCTTAAATTTCCTCCACAAATCATTAATCTATATAAAAATTAGAAAAGATTGTTAAAGATATGAATAAGATCATATAAAGAATAAGGAAAATAAGAGGTAAATTATAAAATTTTTTTAATAATTATTGGGCTGTCTAGGGGATGGTTTGCCCAAGCCCAATGGTTTGGTGGGCTTACCCCTAGGCGGCCCTGAATATTGGCATAGATGAATCGCATGCCAAGAAAGCAAGAAATGTAACATATGCGAAATAAAATATTGAGAATGCAATAAATATATGAAGAATATCAAGAATGCGACAGAAGTCGGACATTACATTAATGTCAAAAATGAAAAGAAATGTGTGAAATGCAACCAATATGAAATAGGCAAAGAATGAGACATGATTCCAAATATAATATTTTGTTTTACCTCTAGATTTTCTAAGTATAATCTTATTATACAAATAGTTTATTATAATAATAAACATCTAAAGCATATAAATGACTTTTCTAAGTTTTTCCATGCGAGTCAAAGTCGTTTAACAAGTTTAGGGTTTAAAGCATATCAACTTCGATATAGGATAAGAGAAAGTGATTTTTTTTTTAAATTAAATGAGAATTAGTACGACACCCCACAGCCACGTCCTCCGCTTCAGAGAAAATAGTTTTATTCTCAATAATGTGATTAATTTGCAAGCCCTTAGCTATACAAGTTTTCGACTTATTTTTTACCCACAATACCTTCCAACTGGACACTCGAGGTGAACACGTCCACTCATAGTCTAATTGTATCCACAATATTATTTCCACTTTCCTATATACGTGACACTCATATGGTGAATCCGCCCCCCCAGGGTGTAACTCATGTAAGTACAGAAAATGAAAACATTGAGAATGTAAACAAGTACTTAACATTTTTCACTAAAGCAATGACAACATAGTCAAGGGAATTTTAGAGATAACCTAGACACCAAATTAAGAATATAAAATCCTTTCATTCTGCGTTGTTTGTCGTTGTTTTGACCTCATCCTAGTTTGGGCTAACTCTAGTTTATCCTCGATCCCCAATATGTTTCATGAAAAGTAAAATCAAAGAAGGATAAAGATACTCAAAATTAAAATAAAATATTGTTGATTTCTTCGTTGTTTTGACCTCATCCTAGTTTGAACTAACCCTAATTTTTCCTCGATCCCCAATATGTTTCATGAGAAGTAAAATCAAAGAAGGAGAAAGATACTCAAAATTAAAATAAAATATTGTTGATTCGAGTAACCACGTAAATTAATAACAATAAAGAAAACAAAATATAACAAGGTTCGGCCAAACTGCCTACGCCCTCGAGAGTAAGGGCGGATCTATATACAAGACTACCCGGACAGCCCAAAATTTTGTGTATATATTGACCAATAACGACGGGAAAATAAAGTCTATATTGATGTTTTTTCCGTCGCTAAAGGGAAATAGAGACAATAATTTAAGTTTATTTTGTTCTTGCTCGATATTATTATCATTCTAGTCCGGATAGATTTTTTAAAAAGTTTTTAGCCGGGTGTATTATAAATCCTAGCTTTGCTCTTGCTCGGGAGTGCCGTCAAATATATTATTTCACTCTTAGAGTTAAAACCCTATATTACATGGTATTTATAGAAATTATGTCACAAAGACTAAACTACTATAAACTCAATTCATTAACTCTAAACTTAATTAACATTTATATATAAATCACATACAATATAAAATATTATCAATATAAAATATTATCAAGAAACAGTCCAAATAAATATCATAATCATATCGTTTTAATAAATTTATTTGTGTTTGATTTCAAAAAATATTAAAAAAATGACGTTCAACATTATATATATATTTTAGGGTTTAGAATTTAGAGAGGATAAAAAAAACTAATAACAACAAAGTTTATGGATGAATTATCATCCTAACAATTCAATCCAACCTATATTTAATTCATATTAACAAGGAAAATATTTTAAATAATAAATCGAACAAAAACAGATTGATTTACCAAATTTTTTTCATTCCAATCTTAACTGGTTTGCTATTATTTAGAATGGAGACATGCACCTGTAAAGAGGTAGATTCTAAATAGAAGCAAATAAAAGCAAGAAAGTTATCTAAAGAATTTGATGATACTTTATAATTAGATTAGCAGGTTGCTTTTTCTTAATCAATTGTTTTACTAATAAAATATCAAGACCTTTAGAATAGTGTGGTTTAGAACCATCTCTACAAAGGTCCTTTCCTTTCAAAGTTGGATTAAATATTTTTATTTTATTTTTTTGTATATGTTCTCTTTAATGTTAAAAAATAACAACTTTAGATTAATGCTCTAAACTTTAAGATGCTTTAGTTTACAACTTAAACTTTTAGTCTACATTTAAATATATTATATCTTAATTTAATATTATGATGTTTTAAAAAAGAATGAGGTATAATTGTATATTTATATAATTGCTGTAAAGTTTTTTCTTAAAGAATAAAAAAATGTCTATATATTACTCATAAGTGAGTGGTATTCTTTTTAAAATCAAATTGAGTTTTCTTTGAAGATTAACCCAACAATTTGCTAACACACTTAATCTACTTCAACCACAGTTTATTTACAGTTTATTTATTTATTGAGAATATTGATATTAATACTTTTCAAATTGAATTATCTAAAGAACAAATGTTAAAAATTCGATTCTCATATTTGAAGTTGGAGCAACGACTCTGTGCTAACTTCCTAAAATTGTAGAAAACAATTAACATGGGTAAGTTCATGTCATTTTATTATATAGGGTAAAGTTCAAAATTTGGTAAAACTTGATTGAATGATTTTACAATCGAAAAAGGCCTAACAGACGACCACACAACAGGGAAACCATTATTGGTTTCCTGGCATTTGATGACTTCTATGGATGTGAGTTTGATTATTGATTTTTCATGTTGGTGATCTATTTGAATGCCGTTGAAATTTCATTTATAACTTATAAATATCATATAATAACTTGATATGAAATGTTCAATTTTTATGATTTTCACCAATAAATTGTGACATTCGTGATTAAATAGATCAAATATATATATTTTTTTATCTTTTCAAGAAAAATAATAATGTATACATAAAACATCAACTCAAATTGGAACCCTAACATCATCTTCTACATGTTTCCCCTTACACTATCCAATCTCAAATGAGATCTACATTGTCATTGATCCCTTAATTGGTGCAGATAATCACATCACAACAAAGATATGTGTCGCCAAAATTCTATCGGATCATCCATCACCGCCGCAAATGAACTGCACCTTCATTAGCACAACATATACTATCATGGATCTAGCAAAAACACTAAGAATCAAGGAACTATGCTTACCAATCTACAACTGCCTTAAACCAAGTTTGAAACCAGAGGCAATATTTGAATTCAATCTTATCTCTAGATCTGACATCACAATCATATATCAAACTCAATCTACATACTATGACCGAAACAACATTAGATGTCTCTTTCTCATATGACAAAAAGATTGGTGAAAAAGCATCTAAACTAAATACATAAATCTATCAAACTAAAGAGATAATGAATCAAGGAACAAAATTTTATCACAGCATTGTAACTATATTTTATATTTTGTTTAATGTTTGGACAGTTAAAAATCTTTTTTGAAAAATAAGTTTCTATTGTCTATAATTAGAACTCACCCAACCCCTTCCTTGACATACTATCATTACCAATAAATTAACAAGGATATAAAATCAATTTAACCATTCATTCAAATTGACAAAACTAAAAAGATGACTACATAAGAACTATCATACCTATAGTTTACAGAGACAAAATGAATGCAAAATCAATAATCTTCAGTTAAACATGGTTATTTAAATTAGATATCTTCCCAACAATAGCATCATCGATTCATCATAATGGAAGAGGGTATCCACGGAGGTACGTAGAATCCACACCAGATTCTCGCACTAGTGCAACTCGTCCAGTCCTTGCCACCTTCATTCCAAACAAAACAGACCAAAAACTAAGCAAAATACACTACATGAGGGCACATTTGGAAACACTTTTTGGATTTGGGAATGAATCCATATAAGTTTTCGGGTCAGACCCAGGCACAGTAAGTGTTTCCAAATGGACGGTGTACTAGAAAAAGTGAAGAAGAGACTGCACGGGAATCGTATGTTGCATAAAAGAAAAGAAAAAAAAATCATATGAAACCAAAGTCCAATACCACAAAAAAAGAAGTAAAATATTCAGATCAATTCAATGCGGCAAAATGGATGAGTTCATCTCAGGTATTACAGACTTGGTATGAGTATTTATTAGAATCATTTGTGCAAAATCTCTGTCAATACAAATTTTAACATTTAAAATGTAATAGTGTAAAACATGTTTTTGGAAAAATCCTGTATAGGGGTATCTTATGAAACCATTTCCAGCCAAAAAGATAATAGTAGGCAAATTATCATCAGCCAAATGACATTGATTCAGCTAATAAACAAAAAGCAAAAAGCAGAGCAGGAAAGAAAGAAACAGACCTCGCAAATGCCATAGGGCTCCAGTAGTTTCTGCAGAGCTAACATCTTGTTAAAATCACCAGTGAGCTGGAAAAAAAAGTGTATACATATATAAGGTGATGCTAATAAAATGCAGCATTTAATTATTTTTCTTTTAAATCAAGGTTTTTTTCCTGTAGGAAAAGGCTCCACCCACTTCAATCAAGGTACTTTCAGAATCAAACTTGAGACCTCAACTTCTTAAGTTCAAGAGTCTAACCACTTGAGCAACACTGGGTTGGTTACAATGAAACATTCCCATAATAAATCAAATCCATATATTTTTATGAAGAGAACCAGGAAAAGGTCTATTCTCTATTATTAGGGAAAATGCTTTGAGATAACTTTATCACTAATACATTAGTTGTCAATAGCAAGCGTAGTGCTCGTTATCGCCAATAGCGTAGTGTAGCGACAATGGAAGGCTATTAGAGGCTATGGGCTACACGGTTTGCAAAAGCGAGCGCTTTCATCGCTATATGAGTTATAGCGATAAAAGCTATAGCTCTGATAGCGAGGCTTTTCCTATTTATTTAAAGTTTTAATTACTCTCATTGTCTTTTCATAATTTTTTTTCTTATTTAAATTTCTCTTTCCCCTCACAATTTCTGTGTTCCACATTTTCATTATCTCTCTTTTGTCTTGTATTTTCATTTCCTCTTCCAGTCTTCCTCTTACAATTGTCGGTAAGCACCTAGTTGCTGGAAATAGCCACTCCTCTTCCTCTTACAATTGCCGTAAGGCACCTAGTTGCTGGAAATAGCCATAACTATAGCTATAGGGGCCTCCAATACAACCAAATCTATAACTATAGAGAGCTTGAAGGCACTCACATCTAATTCTCAAGGTAAAAGACCAATAGGAACATCTAGTACATTTGATCTTGTAGATGGAGAAGATGAATTCGACTTAGATGAAAAAAGTGAGGAAGAGAATGATGTCGAACATTATACAATTTCAAATGAAGAAGATGGTCTTGATCTTGATGATGACAAATTTTAGACTATATTTTCCACTTTTTCTAGTTTTATAATGCATGATTTATATGTTTTAAAACTTATATTCTTCTATGCTTTATTTTCAAATAGCCCTCACTAAACCGTTCGCTTTACGCTATAGCCATGAACACTTTGACGCTACAGAGCACTACACGCTATTGAGAACTATGCACTAATAAGTAGTTAGATGGACCAACGAACCTCTATTGTTATTGTATGGTCAGATATATCAACAGGTTTGGCCCGAAATATACTAGCAATGTCAAGGACCTCTCTCCTAGCAGAAGCATTCACAGCTATCTTAATCAGCATTAGCTCCCGCTCTGCAAATGGCATGTGAGTGATATCTTCAACCTGAAGACAAAATAAAAACACCAGTTTTTCTTTATAAACAAACTGGCCCATTTGCATATTGTTATATGATTCACTTATCATTTCTTTTTTAGTTTGGATAAGCCTTAGGCTATGTATGGGGCAGGCGGAATTGGAATTTAGGATCCAATTCCAAGTCCTTTGTGACTTAAAATAAAGATTTGGAATTGGATATGTAATTCCAATGGAATTGATTTTTTTTAAGCTTCAGTTTCATCATTTCCACTTCAGAATTGTAATTCCATGAATTCTTATAAAATTGAGATTATAATTATAATTATCATTCTAATTCTAATTACACAAACCCAAACATAACCTTAGAGATCTCGAAAGTTATGGCATTCTCATATGTATATTAAATATCTCTCACCTCATGAAGATCCACCAACTTGTAGAGTTGTTGTACTAATTTGCCTATTGAATCATCTGTTCCAGGAACAACAGTTGTTATTCGGGAAATCTTTTCCTTTTCAGCAGGACCAACGGCTAGACTCTATAAAATAAAATTTAAAAAATACATGAAGAAGCCATCACATGATGAGTTTTGGAAACACGAGAAAGAAATAAAAATAAGGTAATGATTAACCCCACCAACTAACCTGAATGTTATATCCCCTTCTTGAGATGACACCAGTAATTAAGTTGAGGACTCCAGGAAAGTCATTCACAAGCATGGATAAGGTGTGAGATCGAAACCCGCTTGACTGCAACATCAAAACTAATATATTATCATCATAGAATTTAAGCTTCTTGTTTAGATAACCTTCATTTATTGCAAAGTCACTATAATCTGGATCCTGATCTAGAAAAATCTTATATCAAAGCGAAAAAAGAAAGAAAAAGAAAGTCACTTTCAATTTTAACTTTGACGATATTTAGGGATCTTGATTGTGACAAAATACCAGTTTCCGAACCGAATAGGTCATTAAAATACAAAACAAGCGAAGTCCAAACATGTTTTTTCATATTGTTATCAGTGACTAGGGGATGACAGGGAATTGAAGTGAAATAGATATCTTACATCTTCATCATAGAGAACACCCCAGTTCGCATCAAGAACTTGATTTAAGGCAAACTCATTAACGGACTCCACTGGATAGACATCACCCTTCATAGCCAAATGTCAAAAAAGTGAAATCAAAAGTTAATATTATAAACTAATAAGGAAGCTTGATAAAACCCAGGTGGAAAAGTGGAAAAGGTAGTGACCCCAGAGATTGTGTTGGCAGTGTCAGTAAGTGCTCCTTTAGGCTTTACTAAAGGGGTAAGTGAAGGAGCTGTTCCTTCCAGATCTGGATAAGAAGCAGTAGAAAATCTCCAAAAAGGAGCGCTTTCACCCATCTTTTCTCGCCTCAAAGCAATCTAAAAGTTGTCAATACATAAATCTAAGGTGGAGCACGAGCTATAGATTCCAATTATTTGTAGGTGCAAACTTATGAAATACAAAACAAACCTTTCCAGTTCTAGCAAGTTCCTTAATCCCAAACTTGGAAAAATTCCTCTGGACAGCAACCATTTTACCTGGATCCCCTGTAATCTAGACTAACCAAAGAACAAATCATGAATTGGAGGAAGTGTATAATTGGAATTAAATTACTATCCAACTTTATAAAAATTGAAATTGAATTACAATTCAATTCATATGTTTGGAGAAATCATGAAATTGTAATGCTCAAGTAAAAATGATGAAATTGAAAATTATCATATACATTCAATTCCACTTTCAATTCTTTATTTTAGGTCATCAAACTGACGTTGATTTTGGAATTGGACCCCATTCCAATTCTAATTCAGCCCGAACCATATATAGCCTAATAGAAAGAGTAAATAACAATTTTCAGCTCATAGGTACTCTAGAATAAGTTCTACCAAAAATAAAGTGACAAGCTAAATCAATATCATGCTTTGAATTTCTAGAAGCAAATGAGGAGCCGCAAAAAAGAGTGCCTGTAACCATTTTCTACTACCTAATACCATGTCCCCAGTTTCTACAGATAAAAAATGTTCACATATTATTAATTTCATTTAGTTTCTGTTAGGAAGAAAGAGGACAACCAACAGTCTCAACAAGATTATACTTTCCTTTTCCTCATTTACAGGACAATTTTTCTAGACAACTTTTAGATAGTTAAGCTCTTGAGGGGGAATGTTGTAGACATCTTTGGTAAGGGATAACTTGTTGTAGTCTCTTTATTTGGGTTTCCAATGTTGCTCATATAATGCTCTTTTAATTGTATATATTCAGATTACTCTTTTATAATATAACTCTCATGTCCCACATTAGGAAATCACATACAAATAAGGACTCCTTATAAATTTGGTACCATTTAGGGCTTGGGTCCAGGGAGTTTCAATAACTATGAGAAATAACACACAAAATCAAGAACACTTGTTCTACCAAACCTTATTGTCTTCTCCACTATTTACAATTAGCTAATTATCAACTAGAGTATATAACCAGATTAAATAACTCCTAGTTTCGATGGATTAAAGTCTATCTTCTATTAGGGAGTTGGCTATCTATATAGCACTTTTATGTACTTGAAATTTCATCGAATAATGTTTTTATATCTCTTAAATTCCGCAATTATCAAAAGAAGCCTAATATCACATATCTCAACTTCAAATTTCGAAGAAAGTATCTATAGTTCCTAAGTATTATAATTTATAAGCATAGGCCTTGGAAGACCATTCCTAAAATCTTCTCATCCCAAACAAAGTGTTAAACTTCTCTTTAACCTTTTGAATCTCAATAAGGATTCACAACTTTTAGTGAAACTGACTATTTACAAAATTGTCAAACTGTCTATTTAAGTCTAGTAGTACTGTCAAAAGTAGCTATTTACATGATTGTCGAACTGGGTATTTACTGTCTGATAGTAATGACCCAATGAAGCCTAATATGACATTGATTTTTTATACAACCTAACCAAAACACGAATATCAAAGTTTTGAGGAAAGCATCCTCAGTTCCTAATCTTTATAAGAATAGATATTAAAGACTACAACTTTAATCTTCTCATCTGAAACATGGTGGAAGCTTATATTTAACCTTTTGAATCTCATTGAAGATGTGCAACATTTGTGTGAATAATGTCATGTGATCAAATCTCAAACCAGAAATAGTTCTCAGAAAACTTTTAAGAATTTCATTGATATTACACAATATTTGACAATCTCCATCCATTGGCCCAGAAGCCTTATTGTGTATTGGTTAGTTATTAACTCCTACAGGACATGGTAAGAAAGCTAAATCAACTGACATAATACTTGGGATCAACCATGGAAATTCTTATAATAAGTTCCCAGCTCATTGGTAGTGTTTAATTCTATCACAACTAAACTATAATGATGTTCAACCAAAAGAAGAAGAAAAATAGAATCAGACTATTCATCTTAAAAATTATGAACACATGAGATCGAGAGAGGGGTAAAATACTATCACCTCAACAGTCAGGGAGTATTCTGAAATGTCCACAATTTTCCCTCTAAATATGTCAACTAGCCACATGATCTGAAAAAAAAAAATCCAAATTATATAGCAAGCTATCAGGAAATAAGAGTAAATGAAAAATGAACAACTCTGAAATATCTTACACAAGGATGTGTCACAAAATGCATCAGTATGCCAATATACTGATTAGTTGTTGTACTTACATGAACTTATTTACAGAAAACAACTATTCATATAATCTTTTTTCTTTATCGTGTGATTTGTTTGCTTGTTCTCGCAAATAAACACAAGTGATAACATTCTCAATCAATGGATTTCGTTGAGTAGGAGCTAGGCCTCTTATGTCAAAATAAAAAGGGTTATATAGTTTCCATGATTAAACAATTAAAGCTGTATTTCATGGAAACTGTACAAGATAATTCCATTTTGCAAAAGATGAGTGTCCTGTAGAATAATTATAACTTCATTCAAAATTTCCATTTGTCACAATCCACATTGCACCCCAAATCCCATAATAGAATGAGAATTTTGGACAATGATGGACTATTTGAACCAATCAAAGTTCTTTCATACATGGCTGATTTTGTTTCTTTTATTAAAAATAAACTTAATCGAATAAAGTTTTTGTCACGTGGACAGGACATGCTGAAGAGGAAATAACTGATAAGCCACAACCTCAGCTTTTGCGCTTGGATCATCTGCATTAAGCTTTATGAGCATTAACTCACGTTCAACATGTGACTCCCTTGAAAGATCTTCTACCTGGTACATTAGGCATCAAAATACTTCACGATAAGCTAAATAAAAGGAGAACTAGATAATATATGAATAATAAACATTCCCACAAAAACAAATTGCATTGTGGCTAAGTCAAACCCTCTTTGAAGACGGTAACTTTAAGCTCATGTAGGCTTAAGCTTATTTTACCAGGAAAAAAGATATTTCATCAATCTGCAGTTAGATAGGCAGCACTTAGGAACCAAGAACGTGGCTCTTAAACTTCTAAAACCATGCAAGAAAAAAACAAGAAAGTAGTAAACATCTTCGCCAATAAAAAGAGTGGTGGGTTTGACTCGCATGGCTAGCCCTATTAATGGTAACCTTACCCCACCAAATATTTAGGTCCTTGAAGTTTTAACTACTGAACATCCTAGAATAGGGCATGGGAAACATTTCTTGACTAGATATAGGTCCATGTTTTGCAACAATAATTTAGCTGAAGTGATTCTATATAGCAACTATTATGAGCCTCAAGTATAAAGACATGCTAAAATGTTTTCACAATAACGTTTTTAGTAGATATAAGCCTTGAAATATCTGAAAAGAAAATAATAATTTAGCTTAGCAAGGACTTGAAACTAATTCCATAGCAACCTATGCTTCTGAAAGGTATGTCACAACCTTTATAACATTTACAAGCTTGTTCAACTGCTCCACAACTTGTTGCAGAACCTTTTCAGTTCCAGACACCACTATGGTAAAAAGAGCTTTGTCCTTGTTCAAACCAACAGCAAGAGACTCAATGTTATAGCCCCTCCGGGCAAAAACCCCTGCAATCCTGTTTATCATTCCACTCTCATCACCAACAAACACTGAGATTGTGTGGCGTTTCACCCTGTAATGACATTGGTAGAAAGTTGATCAAGGTTATTGGATGAAAGAGCCAAACATGAAAATGAAAAAGCACAAAAATGAAAAGTTGCAAACTCCATTCCATAGTATCCCCTTGATTATACTCTTCTTATTGATTTTTAATAAATACAACATACTCTAGAGTCTAGAGGATAAATTAAAACCACTTTTTCTGCTCTATCATCCTTGCATTGCATAATCATAAGTATGGAAAATCAACATCAATCAATCAAGGGAGTAAGTTGTTGATTTAAATCATTTATTTATATTCCCCTGTACAAAACATAATATATTGTGTAAATAACTATATATGCGTTCGAACATTCAATTTGAATTTCAATTCCTACATTTGGAAAAATTATAGAATTGTAAATTTAATTCCAATTTATGTCTGAAAAATATATAATAAAAACAATTTGAACATAAATTATCTATATTATTAAGATAGTGGTTTGATACAACTTTGTAGGGTAACTCAAGTGTCAAGAGTTTTGTCTATAACTCGATATTAAGAAAAAAAAATCGATTCGAATTTTTAACTTCCTAAATTAAAAAAAAAAATAAAATTGGTTCAACACGTTAAATAATAAGATATTTTGTTTGGGAAAAATAGAAAAAAAATAAATATTAGAACTATAATTCCGAACTTAGAAGAGTGGAATTGAGAATTACAAAATCACATTGGTTTGAATTCCATTGGAACTACAATTCTAATTCTTAAATAGTCTAACAAACATAAGAATTGGAATTACACTCCCAAATTCCAATTCCAAAAATACCAAACACACCCAAAAGAGTTTTTTCCTATTTACAGGAATTATAGGTGTATACATGGGTCTATCAATTAATAGAACTAGTCTCTCTTATAATAAAATTTCATGGTATCAAAGCCCTAGGCGCCTCCACTGACCATATTGATGCAGTCTCCTCCAGCCGCAAGTCCTCACTTCTGTGGCCGGTCATCCTCTAGTGGGCAAAGCCCCTATTCTGATGCTTGTTTTCCTTTGGACGAAGGGCTCTTCTTCAGTTTTTGTTTTTTCCTCTTGTCACAAAGCCCAAACCCAGTTGTTGATAGGCTGTATTTCAGTAGCCACAAGTCTTCATCTCGAATGAATATCAAATCTCATCTGCCCAAATTGTTTCCATCATTATTCATAAATGAATCTTTTAGATCTTTTCAGTGCAAAATATAGCAATTGAACAAACACACTAGAGAATATTTCCCCAGCATCAAATACTCACCCTTTAAATCCTTTTCTCTAATTCATAGTGACAATTGGGGACCTTCACGTGTGAACACTTTAAATGGAAATTAGTGGTTCATTATCTTTCAACAATCCTATTCTATGATTCAAAATCAATTCCAACATGCACTCAAATATTCAAAAGTAATAACGCAAAATAGTATCTTTCCCCTACCCTAATATCTGGAACCTCAGTTCCAAGGTACTATACATCTAGCTCTTGCATTAACACTCCTCAGTAGAATGGAGCCGTTGAACGCAAGAGGAGACATCTCTTCGAAATAACTCGTTCCCTTCTATTCTCAATCAATGCTCCAAAAATATATTGTGGTGTTGGTGTCTCCACTGGCACCTACAGAATCAATCGTCTCCGATCTCGGGTCCTCAATTTCCAAAGTCCAGCTCAACTTCTCCTCCCTCCAATACTACCCTTGTACCGAAGTCATATCCCATTATATCTCGGTCAAAGTCTTTGGTTACACCTCATTCATTCACATTCACAACCAAATTGTAGCAAACTTAATCCTTTATCTATCTGTATTTTCCTTGGATACACATCCCTACAAAAGGGGTACAAGTGTTATAGTCTCATCTCAAGAAAAGTTCTTTAATACCATAGACGTTTCATTATTTGAGCATCAACCATTCTATCATGATATTATGGGTGAGGGTGAATATGAATATCATGGTAATCATCATGAACAAACATCATTCCAACAACTCAAACTCGTCAACCTTCCTTCATCTCTCCTTAACCACTACCATATGAACCATCATCACCATCTAAACCACCATCGATACCACCACCTATAAACAATGAAATTCATGTATACACACGAAAGACTGCATTAAGTATCTCCTCATTAATTCAAATCAGATCCAACTGCAGCATAAGTTCCATTTATATGATACCAAATTGTGAAATTTCCTTGGATGATACTCATTCAAATTGCTTTCAGGAAATGAGTACAATCATGCACAATGCATCTTATATCTAACTTTGTCTCATATAAAGGTTTGTCAGATTGTATTATTGATTTTGATAAGCTGTAGGTACCAAAATCTATTCACGGGGCTCTTAACCACCCGGAATGGAAGAGAGTTGTGGATGGGCTCTTGTGAAAAAATACGCTTAATTCACGTGCAAGCTTCCCAAAGATAAAAGGTTAACTGAATTCAACCAGATCTTCAGAGTCAAACACAAAGCAGATGAGTATGTTGAAAGATCCAAACCTCATCTTGTATGTCTATCAATTTAAAACCCATCCTCTCTTTTACAAAACAATTCAATAACTCAAGATGATTAACAACATTGATATTCTAGTCATATCTTTTGCTCATAACATCCTTGTCTTGCATAATCGTTTGAGAAACTTGTCACATGTACTAGATGGTAAATGTACCATAGGCTCTTATTACAAATAAATTTACCATAGCTCTAGTTTCTAGAAGGTTGTTCAAGATACAACTCTAATTATATGCTAAATATAATATTGTTACGAAGATTAAATATCAATCAATAAGAGTATTCTAATAACTTACTACTAGTTACTAACTAATTTGCATACAATGCTACAAAACTTGTGAAAACATCTACCACCCCGACTCAGGGGACACAGATCCACAACCACAAAGCCAACCAAGTACAAGTCAAACACAAGTAAATTTTTATTCACAATATATAAGATCAATAAGTCCAGTAGTTTAGGTTTTAAGGCCTAAAGAGTGAATTCTGAAGTGCATTTACCAACTCATCCAACAACAACATAAAACAAAATATGAAGAAATGTAAGAAAAAAATCTTAGCAAGCCATTAAAACCATACAAAGAAAGATAGTAGAGTTATTTAGATTTATATTACTCCTAAATGTTAGTGTATATAATATATACAGGGGTGACACAATGTAAAATACAATGATCAGAATTATCAACAGAATTAGTGTATTTCTCATCCCAAATTATCTTATTTTCTACACTATCAGACAACCCTAAATTTTAACCTGTATCAGAATTCATATTAAACAAAAGATATTTAATGAGCAATTGGGCATTAAAATAAAGGTAATCAAAGACAGATAATTTACTTGGAACTAGCAAGTGGAGTAGCAGAAGCATCGCTTGCAGATGACAACAGTGTTGCGGCTGCCGCAGTCGCAGCACCATTATTCTTATCGGAGCTTCCACCAGCTAAAGCTACTGTCTTAGCACGTATACTGTGTTTTCTGTCGAACCTAAGCCAGACAGACCCCGCCCCATTATCATTGGGAATCGTGCAAACACTGCTAAAGGGCATACGCTGGTACAGTGGAGATACTCCATTTCCTGGTACGTAAATCTTTGGGGACATTGCAACCGCCATGGCTAACTAGCTTGGTAAGGAAATGGGAGAGAGTGGGAGAGAGATAGAGAGAGGAAGTGGCTGAAATGGAGTTTTGATTTATCAGTGGATGGAAACAGGAGACGCAAATTTGAGGCGTGATAAAAAATTATCAATGTTTCACGCATGCTTTAGTACTTATTTTTTTCATACTTCCTAAACATTCTAACTAGGTTTACAATATTTACCTTACTTTTTTTTTTTAATATTTAAAACATTTAAAATATTATAAATTTATCAATATGTGTTTAAAATAAGTACAAATTTCTCTTTTAAGAGTGATATATCTATTTATTTTTTTTTATTTTACTAAATGTCTAAATCCTATTAGGGACAAAGTTTTTACTTTTATTAGGAAAGGCTTTTTTAAACTCAATTTTCAAACGACGATGCATCTATTATGTTTCATTTTCAGATAACGATGTTATAGAGTAAGACGACGACAATGTCGTTACTCATTCGTCTCATCTATATTTAGATAATGTGTGTTTGTGTTGTGCCCTCAAAATTATCTAAGCGATAAAAAAATATTTATGTTGAAAGAGAGAAAAAGCCACAATATTTATATAGTTAAAATGTGAATATTATGATAAATATTACGAGGTATAAAATATGATATTGTAATACAAAATTGATAATATAGTTGAATCGGCCAGCTAGACAAGACTTACATCAAAATGATGATTTTTCCCTTAGTGAGAATGAATTAAGAGTAAGAATGAATATAATTTTATTTGAAGATGAAATCAATTTTTTAGTCAAAATAAGTCAAGATCCAAATATAAGAAACACAACCTAGTTGAAATTTTTGGTGATCGATGGTTTAAAATTAGTTATCAAAAGTGTTCAAATTTCGACCATAAAATAAGAATTATTATATATTTTGAGTTATATGTTTCTCATTTTGTACTACTTGAAATGTTAAAACTATTTTTAATAAAAATAAATGTAATAATAAGTTAAATGTATAATAAATAATTTTAAATAAAAAAATATATAAGGATGAATTTAAAACAAAGTTATATACATGAAGATATTTATCTTAATTATTAAATGTATATATTAACTTTTTAATAAATTGTTATTTTTTTAAACTAACTTCTAATAATTGTTATTATTATTATATATATATATATATATATATATATATATATATATATATATATATATATATATATATATATATATATATATATATATATATATGTATTTGTTATGAAATTCAGAACTTAGTAATGCCGATGAAAATGATAAAAAGTAGTAAAAAGTAACTTTTTTTTCCCTAATTTATAGATTATGCCACCTAAATCTTTAAAGATTAAAATCTTTTGACAATTTGAATTTTTTTTTAATTTGACTACTTTAATAAGAATAGATAAAAAAAAAAAATGGAAATAATGATAATATAACTTATTAGATCATCTACAACCCACAAAGTAATAAAAATCGTATCAAACATTAATTAAATCTTTAACCCAAAAACTCATTTTCAAACTCAAATAAATATTATTAAAATATTCTTTTTTACACTATTTTTTAACTTTATTAATATTATTTATATATTTATCAATTTTACATATTTAACCTCAATGTTTTCTCATTCATTTAATAAAATTAAGATAAAATTAATTATATATCAATAATTCACACACAACAAAATAATTCAATAATATATTTAAATAAACAAATATATTATATTAAAACAAACATTATTAATAAAAAAAACACTTGGTACACATACACATAACATAAACAATGTATCAATTCTCGGAATTGGTGTACTCTTCCCACGGATGATCGATTAATGCATTACGAAGTTCAATGTGTGCATCTTTATTTTTTATTTTTTTCGTACCGATATATGAAATCTTGAAATCATGTATTTTCATCTATCACCATCTCGACCTCTGACGAATGCGTTTTCATTTCAATTTTGATATATGTACTAATGTCACGTTCATCCTCAACAGTCATATTGTGCAAAATTATGCATGTAGTCATTATATCATACAATACTTCTTTTCTCCAATATCGTATCGATCCTACTATAATAGAAAAACGTAATTGAAGAACTCCGAATGCACGTTCAACGTCTTTTCTATATGCTTCTTATTTCATTGCAAAATATTTTTTTCTTCTAACCACGTGGCTCATAAATTGTTTACACAAGAGTAGACCATTTTGGATATATGTCATCAGCTAAATAATAGCCCATGTTATATTCTTTTCCATGAATTACATAATGAGTTGAAAGAGAAATATCTTGAGTTAGATTCGAGAACAGATGAGATGAATCTAACACATTTATATCATTGTTGGTGTCTGGCAAACCAAAATATGCATGCAATATCCAAAGATCATAATTTGCGACAGCTTCGAGAATGACCGTAGGCTTTCCACTATGGCTTGTGTATTTCCCCGCCCACGTGGTTGGATAATTTTTTCACCTCTAAAGCATAGAATCTAAACTGCCTAACATTCCAAAAAATTCACGTTGCTGGCCAATATTGAGAAGTCTAGAAATATCATTTGTTGTTAGCCTTCTAAGATAGCGTTCACTAAATATCTCAACCACAACACGACATAATTTTTTCATACTTTCAATTGTAATAGACTTTCCAATTTTAATATACTCATCTGTGGCATCTACTGGAGCACCATATGTTAACAAACAGAAAAATTGTTGTTATTTTTTGGTATTGGAGATAATCCAAGTTTGTCCGCATTGTCCGATTTGTTATTGGAAGTAGCGATCATGATCTTTGACTACGTCAACAATTCGAAGGAACAATGAGCGAGACATTTGATATCTCCGATAAAACATGGTCTCATTATACACTAGATTATCTGAAAAATAATTATTGTATAACCTACGATCGACATTTTCACGATCACGATTGATGACAATATGTCTAGGAACGGAACCACAATGTAGTACTTGTTGGCTTTATTGTTCAAGAAGTTGATGGATGATCTTGTTTTTATTATTGTGAAGACGACATAAATTTTGTTGTCTTTGATGAATCTTCATATTATCTTCATCTGATGAAAAGGAAGAAGATGATGATGATGAATCACCGACGTTGAAATTCATTATGGAGACTTGTAATTCTGGATGATCGAAAATATATGTGATAAGTTATGAAAGACTTAACAATATCATGTGTATGCTATGTATTTATAGTAGTGTAATTGCATTAGGATGGTAATATAGTCATTTCCAATTAATTTGAGTGAAGAAATGAGACCAACTTTTCAGTGTATGGTCATTTCAATTAATTTGAGTGGATAAATAGGACCAACTTTTCAGTGTATGGTCATTTCAATTAATTTGAGTGGAGAAATAAGACCAATTTTTCAGTGTATGATCGTTTCAATTAATTTGAGTGGAGAAATGAGACCAACGTTTTAATGTATGATCATTTCAATTAATTTGAGTGGAGAAATGAGATCAACTTTTCAGTGTATGGTCATTTCAATTAATTTGAATGGAGAAATGAGACCAATTTTTCAGTATATGGTCATTTCAATTAATTTGAGTGGAGAAATGAGACCAACTTTTGAGTGTATAATCATTTCAATTAATTTGAGTGGAGAAATGAAACAAACTTTTCAATGTATGGTCATTTCAATTAATTTGAGTGGAGAAATGAGACCAACGTTTTAATGTATGATCATTTCAATTAATTTGAGTGGAGAAATGAGATCAACTTTTCAGTGTATGGTCATTTCAATTAATTTGAATGGAGAAATGAGACCAATTTTTCAGTGTATGGTCATTTCAATTAATTTGAGTGGAGAAATGAGACCAACTTTTGAGTGTATAATCATTTCAATTAATTTAAGTGGAGAAATATGACCAACTTTTTAGTGTGTGGTCATTTCCAATTCAGTGTAATAAATATGATAAGTGTTATAAAAGGATTTTACTTATATATTGACATGGAGAGTAATATATAGTTCACTACATCTTACCATTTGAATTCAATCGAATACATATTTACCTTCATCCGTTGTTAAGAATGTTTGTCCGATCAGCAACCTATAACCTAGATGAGTATGTTAGGATCGGGATCGCCCTTGGAGGACCAAAGTTCCGGTTTTAAAAGGGAGAACTCTTACAACACAACAACACACAATAATTGGTGATAGTCCGATTAGAGACTAAAACCGCTCTTAACACTACACAGATTGTCACAGACTCTTGAACCGAGTTCTAGTGCGGAAATGTCCGTTTCAATCTGAAGCAACGAATACGATTCGGTTTGGAGAGTATTTAGGAGGAGTCGGTTAGAATGGAGAAATGGACCGGTTCAGTTTGAAGTAAGTGATATTTTGGTTTAGAGTGAGTAAGCCGTAGATAAGGAAAATAACACAAGACAAGATTTTTTGTGGATGTTCAGAGCAAACTCTTCTACATCACCCCTTCTTCTCAGATGATGAGAAATATTTTCACTAACTTGAATGTTACAACATTCATACAATGCCGAACGAGTCTTAATCACTACTCGTCGGTTACACCACTCACTATGATGTAATACAATAATTTTTTACTCAATAGTAAAATACACACACAATACTCAAATATTTTCGGAATTTCAATCACTTATGCGTAAGATCTTTTTATTTCTATTTCCTCTCTCTTGTATGAGCTTTTTCGTAATGATCTAACGCGTGTTTTGGTGTTCGCACGAGAGAGCTTTTCTTGAAATGATTCAGCTTCCTTTTATAGTGAAAAGATGACAACGATCATCTTTTCTCTCTCCAGGAGATTGGTCACTGGAAGCTGTGCCGGTTGACACATGGTAGACATGCATAAGCCGATTTGGACACATGGCAGACATGCATAAGCCGGTCATTTTTCTCTCTTACATATTCCCAAAGAATATTGTAATCATTATCCTGCCCCATGCCTGATTTCTTCTCTTACATATTCCCAAGGAATATTGTAATCATTATCTTACCCCATGCCTGGTTTCTTCTTTTACATATTCCCAAGGAATATTTTGTTTGTCTCAACCGATCCTGAACTTGAACCGTTCTGAATTTCTGCACAAAGGTTGAACCTGTCCGGATTTCATCTCAAACCTGAGAATGCTGAGGGTATTTATAGCCGGAGCTGAGGGCAATTAATGACTGAAACTTATTTATGACTGGAGCGGCTCATTTAATAACTGGAGCATTTATGACCAGAGCATATTTATGATTGGAGCAACTCATTTAATAACCGGAGCATTTATGATCTGAGCATATTTATGACTGGAGCGACTCATTTAATGACCGGAGCATGAAATCATTTAATCAATCGAAGCATTTAATAAACTGGAACTCATTTATGACCGGCCATGCTTCATTAAGTGCCGGTTGACCGATCCGGTTTGACCGGAGACTTCTTTCATTAAATGTCCGTTTGACCGATCTCCTAACTGAGCTAGTTGACCAATCTCCGGTTGACCGAACTCCTTGACCGAGCCGGTTGACTGAACTTCACTTTGAACCGAAGTCGAACTACCGAAACGGTATACATTTGCAGAGCCGATCTCGCCTACATGGAGATTTTGATATTTTGCTCAGCTTCCCTGAGATAACAAAAATTTAAATATTATTTACAGCTAGTGAGAAGTTGTATATTGGATGAAGCTAAAGCAATTATGTACGCCTTTATAAAAAGCATTTATCGACACATAAAAGAAATTGTTGCTAATTTGAAGGCCTTGAAAGTCAAGTATGATGATGGAGATTTAGCTTTGATTTTTGTGTGTTCGTTGCCCTCATCGTATATCATGTTTAGTGATACTATTTTATTTAGTCGTGATATTATCACAACTAATGATGTTTATGATGTATTATTCTTGAAGAAAAAAATGAAACATTTTGTTAGTCATTTTCATGGTCCGTAAAGGGCCTTATTACTGGAGGGATAACCCAAGAAAGGGTTTCAATATTTTATCAGAAAAATGGATCAAATTCAAGAAAACCTTGGAAGACTTGTAATTATTACAAGAAAGAAGGTCACATAAAATCCGAGTATTGAAAGTTAAAAACTAAATTAAGAAAGAGGATGATATTTTGACTGAAAAACATATAGAAAACTTTGGCAAAACTAGTATTGTCGAAGCCGAAGATAGTGAATTCCTCATGATTTTTATTTGCGATGCTAGATCACAAAATAATTAGATACTTGAATCTTTATGTACGTATAATATGTGTCGCAATCGGACTGGTTTTTAACATATGATATAGTTTCAAATGTGTTGTGTTAATGAGAAACAATTTATAATGTAAGGTCGTGTGTATATGAATAATAAAAATCAAGATGTTTAATGTAGATGTTCGAAGACTTAATGATGTTGAGACATGTTCTGATTTGAAGTAAAATCTTATTTTTATTTGTACCCTCAATTCAAAAGGGTACGAGTACATTGTTGAAGGTGAAGTTATGAATGGTAGTAGATGTGTTCTTATCGTGTTACAAGGTGAAAGCAAATCTGACATTTTATATGTTCTTAAAAACTTCACAGTTATAAGCGATGTTGTTGTCACCACCTCCTCTCTCTCTGATAATAATGTCACAAAGTTGTGGCATATGTGACTTGGTCACATGAGTGAGAATAACATTACCGAGTTGAGAAAATAAGGAGTTTTTGATGGATATGATATTAATAATTTAAAATTCTATGAGCATTGTGTCATCGACAAACAAAAAAGAGTTAGATTCTCTAAAGGAATCCACAACACTAAAGGAACCCGATATTCACTCGCATATCTTAGGGACGTCTAAAGTACCTTTTATGGGAGGTGCCTATTATATATTTACGATTGTTGATAATTTCTTTAGAAAAAATTGGGTTTTCTTTATAAAACAAACAGTGATTTGTTATCTAAGTTTAATAAGTGAAAAATTATGATTGAGAATTACACTGGAAAACCAATAAAATGTTTTCGTACCGATAATGGTTTGTAATGTTTGTTCGAAGAGTTTAATACTCTATGTATGACTAGGGGTGTAAATGAGGCAAATTGATCGTGAGTAGCTCGGTGAAAGCTTGGCTCGAACTCGATTTGACCAAGCTTGTGTCGAGTAGCTCGCGAGTAGCTCATTTTAAATATATATAACCCTACTTTTTTCCATTCCCAAACCCACTCTCTCTCTTTCCACTTCATCTACCAATGTTCGCACACTCACATATAATAATTAATTATTTTGAAAGAATTTGAACCCTAGTCTTTAGTATGAAATGTTAACAATTTAACCGCTAAACCACTTATTATTGTTGAAATAATTTTATAATTATATATATATATATATATATATATATTATAAGTTAGATTTTGAATAATTATATAAATTATCTACTGGGACTAATATTACTTATTATTATATTTAAAAAATCATTTAACCAATTTATTTAAGTATATATATTTTTTTATATCTATAATAATTTTGATTATTTAATAACCAAATTAGAGGGTGAATTCTTAAACATTCGACTACACCTTTAGGCATAAACCCTTAGGTTTTTTTTATCACTAATGTTTGTGTTACTCAAGCCGATATTCCCTCTATGGACGAACCCTTAAGTTTTCTCAAGCCCACATTCTCGCTTCCACTTCATCTACCAATGTTCGCGCACTCAAATATAATAATTACATCTTTTATTGGAATACGAACCCTGATCTTTAGTATTAAATTTTAACACTTTAACCGCTAGACCACTTATGATTATTGAAATAATTTAATAATTTTGTGTATATATATATATTTTGTAAGTTAAATTTTGAGTAATTATATAAACTAGCATGTATCCCGTGCATTTTTACGAGTAATAATATAAAAAATGTAAAAAAATATTACGGTAAAAATGTGATAGAATTTTTAATTTTATTTTTAACCGTTTTAAGTTTATGGGCGGGTCAACCCATAATCCGACTCAAATATCCATTTACTCTCACATTGCAGAACGGTCTCTAAAACAATTGATATAGTTTGATTCCTCAACTCAATTAGTTTGACCTCTAGAGTCCACTTCTTCCCTATACTATGAGCGAAAGGAAAAATGTAAAGACTACCATTAAAGTAGCTCAGCGAGATTTACTATATCCATATGAATTATGTCCCCTATCTCTATAAATATGACAAAATTCTTCCATTATTACTCACTAATAATAGTGAAATCTATAACGCAGAGTCAAAAGAGAATTATGACCGATTAAAAACTATTGATGAACCACCGTGTTCATCAAATTTGGTGTTGAATTTAAAATATTAAGTGTTATTAACCTAGTTGAATTTAAAATATTAAGTATTGAATTTGGGTTGTACTTATTTTGTTATGTTGCAAGTTCGAACCATACCTATAACATTTTTAATTTTATTTTTAACCGTTTTAAGTTTATGGACAGATCAACCCACAATCCGACCCAAGTATCCATATACTCTCACATATATATATATATCCAAATTAACCACAACTCTCGATCCGACAATCTAGACACTTTAAAAATTAAGCATAATTATATATATATATAGATTAGTTAGTTAAAAAGTTGAACTTATATTGTTAAAATGTCCCGCGTTTATCAAATTTGGTGTTGAATTTAAAATATAAAGTGTTATTAGCCTAGTTGGTTAAAGGGTTGTACTTGTTTTTTTAGGTTGCAAGTTTGAACCATACATATAACATTTTTAATTTTATTTTTAACCGTTTTAAGTTTATGGGAGGGTCAACCCCAATCTGACCCAAATATCCATTTACTCTCACATATATATATTTAAATTAACCACAGCTCTCGACCCGACAATCTAGACACTTTAAAAATTAAGCATAATTATATATATATATATATATAGATTATCAACTGGGGTCCAATATTACTTATTATTATTATATATTTATTTAAAAAATAAAAATATTAAATAAATCAACTAACAAATTCATTTAAGTTTTTATATCTATAACAATTTTGATTATTTAATAACCAAATTTGAGGGTGTATTCTTAAACATTCGATTACATCTTTAGACATAAACTCTTAAGTTTTTTTTATCACTAATGTTTGTGTAATTCAAGTTGACATTCCCTCATGGATGAACCCTTAGTTTTCTCTCCAATGTTGCGTTACTTAAGCCTACATTTTCTCCATGGACAAACCCTTAAGTTTTCTCACCAATGTTTGCATTATTCAAGCCGAAATTCCCTTCATGGAAAAACCCTTTGATTTTCTCATGTCAACATTCTCGCTTCCGCTTCATCTACGAACCATGGTCTTTAGTATTAAATGTTAATATTTTAACCAGTAGACCACTTATGATTGTTGAAATAATTTTATAATTTTGTGTATATATATATATTTTGAATAATTATATAAATTATCTATTGAGGTCTAATATTACTTATTATTATATACTTATTTGAAAAAAATAAGAATATTAAAAAAATTATCTAACTATAATAACCAAATTCGAGGGTGCATTTTCTCACCAATATTTGTCAACATTCTTTTTAGAGGAATTAGAACCCTGGTCTTTAGTATGAAATTTTAATATTTTAACCATTAGACCACTTATGTTGAAATAATTTTATAATTTTGTATATGTATATATATATTTTGTAAGTTTAATTTTGAATAATTATATACATTATCTATTGGGTCTAATATTACTTATTATTATATATATACTTATTTGAAAAAATAAAAATATTAAATATATATATATATATATATATATATATATATAAATATATATATATATATATATATATTCAGTTAATAGATTTAGATGGAGAAAACAACTAAGAATGGAAATGATCAAGGATAGAGGATTTCTTAATGAAACCTGTTGAAGAAGGAGCGAATGCAAAGCATGCAACACTTTTGAGTTTTGTTAATGAGGATTGCCCGAACCATCATAGAGGACGTTGGCCTGTGGACAAGACACGGTGGATAGGGTTCATCTTCTGCCTAAAGGAGGCATGGACACTTATAAGTTTGGTTTCCACAAAGAGCAATGCCTTTGAACGAGGAGCTACTTATGCTCTAACTATTCGAATCGTCCAAGCTTCATATTAGGACAACAACTCAAACAAAGAGATTGCATAAGATGATCAATCAATACTTAGGATAACCACAACCATGGTGGTCATAGCAAAGTTGAGAAGAGAATGGGGTGTGGTTGAAATATTAGATTAACAATTATCAAAGAAAGAATGTGAGCACAAAAAGAGATGATTCACATAGCAAGATCATTTAACAATATACGATCATCTTTCTTTCAAATGAATGATTATAGATAATATGCAGGCTTAATTTTGATCAAAAGAACCTGACCCATGTGTTGATGATTCATTTCACATCTAGATGAGTATGGTGTCCACTTTTACTTTGATGTTTTTATTATGAAGTTTGTTATTTTCATTTCTGGTTTCGTGAAAAAAAAAAGTTCAGCTTGTAAATTTTGAGTCTATAATCGATACAACTTGCGTGTTAGTTTTTATTTAAATATTTATAAAGTTTAATTTGTTTAAAAAAATGTATCTTATAAGAGAATGAGGTGTTAGATTTATTGGACTAATAAATATAAATAATGTGTTTGGGCTATTTTTATTCGGAATTCAATAAAAATAAAGTGATTATTAAGTATTTATTATTTTTTATTGAATAAGTCACATAATTAATATAATTAATAGTACGGAACGGTTATGTGTAGAAACCGTCAATTTATTTATTATTTATGATGATTAAATAATAAATAAATAAAAAAATATAATATAAAAGGGTTGTGGTTCACCGATTCACAAGTCGCTAGTTTTTATTTTCTCATTAACCTCCATCGTAAGAGAGAAGAAGGTTGAAAACCGCTTGGAGAATCGGAAGAGTAAACCCAAACTCAAAGATCTTCATTATGAATTCAGGTACGCTTCCGCTTATTTAATCAACTTATGGACATAGAGAAATTTATGTATTAGGATTGTGATTCATGCATGTTAGATATTATCGATCTATAGGATTATAGATTAAAACCTAAAATGAAATCTAATATGTATTTATTTAGAATCATGAATTTAGGACTAAAGAAAATTAGTCCATGAGGTACTAGTGATTAGGCACATCAGTTCTCATTTCTTGTCATTTAGTCCTATGGAATTTGATGTGAGAAATGATGTCATGCATGCCACAAAATATGTTCTCTTTGGGGACTCATTGAGTGATGTTATTTGATGAAATGTTTGTTCTAACACGAATATTATTGACATTAAATATAATAATAATAATAAAACCGTTCTCATAAAACCTGGTAGAGACACAACATTATTTTCTTAAGTATAACTAACTGGAGCACCAACATAAGCCTATAATATCAGCATGCTCTAATTTATTTTGCCGACAATTAGATTATGTATATATATTTATATATATTATACGATCTCTTAGGTCAACGATGAACATATTGTTTAATTGGTCATCGCCTTCGGCCGCCAGAGCCAGTTTCCCTCTGGCAGTTGTAATAGACTGCGGCTACAGGGAGGCCCAGATTGTAGAGCTCAGCAAAATCTCGAGTGTTAAAGTTTTGACGCCATCCAGGAGCGTAAACCGTCTGCCTTCCTAGCTGCTGGAAAAGTATGAATGCGAAACGGTGGATTCCCATAGTCGGGCGTGGACTCTCATAGCAAACGACCTCTTGTCCTACATATGACCAAAAATATTTATATGACAAAATATATAGGCACTGGAGATAGGATTATTAGGAGGTAAATTAACTTACCGAAACTAACTCCTGTGGTGGCTGGGATAATAGTGACCAACCTATAATAATTCATGAAAAAGAGACATAATTTTGATTACAAAATTACTAAGATATACATGATTTGTTTATGGGGGACGAGATACATATATTTTTAACAAGAAAATACAAATATTCTCATACAAAAAATCACCTCAAGTGGAAATTTAAATATTAATAAATACAATCATTGGTGAGAGCTAAGGAATGTTCCTAGGTTATTAAACATGTGAGACCATCATCCCAGAAAATAATAAATCTTGTGAGTTCTGTTAAGCTTTTGATTTTTTTTACAATACGAAATCTAAGCATCCTATCATATATTTTTTTAATCATTAAATTAATTAATTCATTATTTAAAATATCTTAATTTTAAAAAAAAGATAAATCCAAAAATAACATATATTTTCTTCAAATAAGATTTATTTTGATAAAAATCTATTAAAAATCCTCAAATAACCAAGACCAGACAAACAATATGAAGACAAATGTTATTATTTAGACAAAAACAAAAATGAAAGAAAAGACAGATGCTTTTGTTGGACTGAGTGGTCAATTTTATAATGAGGAGTTATGTCAACAATTTAACATGGTTTAGTTTATTCAAATATGTACTATGTCCATTCCTTGTATGCTAAAAGCACTTTGCACAATCCATCACATTAGTAGTGGAGTCACATGTGCTCAAAATAGTCTTAGGTATCTAATCTTATAAGATAATACTTATTGTCTTTTTTCTACACATTATTGTCCAATTTATTTATTTTTAAATTCAATATGCTACTAAAAGTATGATAATAACTTTTCAACGAGAAAGATGATATAAATCACGTCAAAAAATAAAGTTACAAAGACAATTTATTCTTTTAAAATTTAATACGCCACTCATTATATATATGTCAAAAGTATGATACCAACTTTCCAACCGGAGAAAAATGATATAAATCACGTCAGAAGATAAAGCTAGAAAGACAATATTAATTTTAGTAATAGAATCGTTACCCAGTAATCTAGTCGCATCAGAATTGTTACTCACTAATCTAGTTGCATCATATCAATTAACTTCAACGAATAAAGACGGTATGAACATTACCCATTAAACTTTCACATCAATTGATAGAGTTGCTTGATAGAAACTTCAACTTATAAATGTTATTGAATAGTTACCCTTAGTCAACTTGGATGATAGTTAATTTCAACAAAGAAAGACAATATAATTGTTACCTAAGTAAAAATCTAGTCACGTCAATTGATGGAGTTGCATGGATATTCATATCTTACTATTAAACAGGAACAATAAAGAATGGTTAGAGGGTTGAACATATATATAAGATGGACTTATCGTTCAATCTTAATCAAAGTGGCTTAGAGGAAGAGCACGCATCTTAGGATACCTTAAAGGCAATCAGTGAATAATAGACAAATTGGAAGGGTGGGGACTGATCCTCTCCTTCCCACAGCCATGAACTAACAATAGCATTCATTTTCAAAGATAAAAGTTGGCCACCCACTTTTTATGGGTTAGTTTGATATTTTGATTTAGTTATTAGTTTTGATAGCATTCAATTTATTCGCAAAAAGAGAAAAGAAACTAAAAATTGCTAAGACTGTTTAGTTCAACCTATTCTCTCATACTAATGTTCTTATTAAATTATTTAATTTACAATGTGACTCGTTCACAAAATTTAAACTTAATCAAACAAACACATATAAGCTGGCAAAAGAGAATATATAAGTATTCGTACCTTATTGTACTACTCGCCCCACCTCAATTATTCAACTATCATAAAAAAAAAATCTTAAATGACACGACCAAACTTCAATCATACTTTTTATATCAATTTCAAACAAAATTATTTTATCTTTTACTTTTGTATTTTTTAAATGTGACCAGATCGATAATAATTGTGACAAACTATTTATTTATAAAAAGATTGTAAAAAAAAAACTTAAAAAAATTCCTAACCTAATTAATTAAAGTAAAATACATATTTGAATAATACAAAAAGTCAATTCTAAAATATTTCCCTAGTTTTGGTGAGAGAACAAAAGAATAACTTTCAATAAACTTTAAGAGCTAGATTGAGGAATTGAGTTTTTTTTTTGTTTTGTTTCCCTAAAATTAATGGTTGAACAAATTATTTTTTTTAATTATTATGACCAAATTACCCCCATACAATAAAATAAATATTATATATTAATATAAAATAAAATAAAATATTTAAGTAAAGTTTAATTTTGTTTTCTAAATTAATAAAATAGTTAATATTTAAATTTTAGGATAAAAACTAAAAATATCTCAAACAAGCCCTAAGGGATCATGTACCCACTTCAGTGAAAAATAATAAAAATATACAGGATATTTACATTTAAATAATCAATGTTAAGATATTTAATTTAACTAAGATACAACATTATTAATTTAATTGTTATAAAAATTCTTTGTAACATAAAAAAAAAAGTTATAATTTTTTTTGGAATTAAAGTAGAAGCAGCATGACACCCACGACCATGGTTTCTGCTTAAACTTAAAACGATTTTAGATGAAATCGAACCTGTGATATTTTGGTCTCTTAAATCGACTCCTATCATTAGATTAATTTGGTAGACAAGTTATAATTTGTTAGACTAGCATAATGAAAATCTGTATTTAAATTCAAAATATTATTTCTTTCTATATTTAAATTAAAACATAATTATCTTTAAGTACATTCATTATTTTAATTAAATGTGTTAATTGATATTAAATGTAATTTTTATTATAGAAAAGTTTAGATATTGGGTGTGGCTTGTATTTGGAGCTTATTTGATCTTTGATTAGTTGGGTTTGTTTTTGGAATTTTGTCCAAATAATACTGTTTGATAAAAATAAAATACTTTATTTATATATAAAATTTGTGTAATTACTAAATGTGGTTTTGTATTTAAAATTAAATTTAATAAAAATCAAATAAGAATATTTTATTTGATGAAAAGAATGATTAGATAGTTAAAAATATAGTGATATGATAGAAATAATTTTAAAAAATTTGAAAAACAAATCTCAAAAAAACTCTAATATCAAACTAGGCCCCAAGTAAGGGGTCAATCTACAACAACACATGTAAATGTCATCTTCTATAAAATATCTGTTAAACTTAATATATAATTTTTTAACTCATTTGGTAATAAATGTAAATATGTACCAATGACTAATTTTTGTAAGGAGAAGCTGTCAAGAAGTTCAACCTACCCAAATATTAATTTTGTTTAGTTCTCTAGAGTTGTTCAAGTTGGGCGTCAAGTTTGTGTTTGGCAAGTCATTCTTGACATGGTTCATAACGTTACGAAATTGTGTTAATTATCTGTAAAAAAAAGTTTCTATTTGTTTGTGATTTTTTATTTAAAATTGAAAGGTATGAATTTACTTATTCTTCAAATTAAACGCTGCAAGGAGATGCGTGTTTATAATAATTGTTTTTTTTTAAGACGAAATCAATAAATATGCAATGACTAAAGAATGTTTTAAGGGAAAAAATGACATAAAAATATAAGAACATTCATATATTTACTTTTCATAATAAAAATCTTACTTATTAAATATTTTCAATAAAATGTCTTATTATATAAAACAATTGGAGTATTTAAGTATAGTAGGGTCGTTAGAAAATCTTCTTAACAATATCAAAATGATTTATTTTCTTATTGAAAACAAAATAAGAGATTGGTGAGTAAGAGAAAGTGAGAGTACCAATGCAAGTATTCCCTCAGGGTTGGGTTGCTTGGGCTAGGAGCATCTGGATCCACCATAACCTTTAAACAAATATCAACAATAGTTACATATATTAGAATCCCAAAACAACTCTGGGGTCTAAAAACTTTCGATTAATTTTACAAATAAAATCTTAACCAAACCGAACAAGAAGAAAGGAACTTACGAAAGTGAAGAAAGTCCTAAGATCATCACCACCAATGTCAACCCTAGGCTGGTTGACAACTTGGGAGGGTCTAAATTCGCAACCGTTTGCGACTTCCCTCGTGTTATAAATAACTCGAAGGTCGATAGACCTAACGAAAGGGTCCAATACTTCCCCCACAACCCTCCCAACAACAAGAGGATTGGTGTCCCTTGGCATGTTTACAAATAGAGAAAAAATATATAGTTTTTTTTGTCTATGTGTTTGTGTGTATAGGCTTGTACTTGTTCAATGGAAGCTTTACTAACAAATAGGCTATAATATACAAGCCTGAGAATTTCTATTTCTATTTGAGGGGACTATAGAAATACTATTCTCTTTTAGGTGACAACTAGCTGGGCCAAATATTCTTGTGTAAGGTATCCCCATACCCACCACCACCTTAATTTACTCCAATCCAATTACTTTTGTTTAATTAACGAATTTTATAATTTTTTGTTGTGTAGTGTCTTTTTTCAATTTTTGGTTTTTATGTTTCTTGAATGAAAATAGAGAATAGTAAAAATGTGACATCTATTGTCCCTTGTGTGATGGGAAGAATCATCTAATTTGTTAATTTGTAGCTCTCTCTATATATATATATTTTAAAACATAAAATAAATTTTAATATTTTAGTTAATAAATTGAGTGCTATAATTAATGAGTGTGAATGAAGTGATTTCGATTATAGTTGAACTTTTTTAAAATCTAACCAAAAAAGATTATTTTTCAAGACCAACAACACACTTGATCACATATTTTCCAACAAAATGCATGTTATTATTTTTCATCTATCTTGTTTGTTTTTATGATGGTGTTCTTATACTTAACAAAATCATTGCGATTTAGAAAATATATTCATCCTTTTTCTTTGATGGGTTCTTTTTTGTTTCAATATGTATCTAATTGTTGATATATATTTTTATTAATTAAACTCTAATTTTTTGTAGTATACTTTACATCACTAGATTAATCCAATCGAATCTAATGATATATATATCATCAAATTCGATTTGATTAATCTAATGATGTAAAGTATACTATAAAAATTAGAGTTTAATCAATAAAAATATATATCAACAATTAGATACATGTATATTTAAATTGCACAAATATATAAAATAAATGTTACAAAGAAATAAAATAAAATATACGAAGAAAGAAATCACCAAAATTGAGATATTGATCCGAGACATGTGTTAGACACATTTCCCTTAAACTAGTTACATCGTCTCCAATTTGTACTACAGTTTATAGCATATATCTGTCTCCTAGGATACAACGAATTCAGTAGTGATTCTGAACTAAAATCACTACAATCGAACTTGACAATGTATATGACATATCATCGGGCTCAAAATGAAAGTGTAGTGAGAAAAATATCTCGAAGTTCTTAGAGAGAGAATAATATAGATGCTATGTTAGTTTGAGATGATGTGAGAATTGAATAGAAATGATATTTATAGTGTTGAAATAATAATTTGTTATAAAAATAAAATCAACCATTAATCCTTAATCTAACACGGTTGACATTGATTGATTTTTCATTGCCTTTACATTTCCTCTTCATTAGAAAATACACGTTACATGATTTTCTACATTGTTAATAATTCAATAATCTCATGAAAGTTATAATTAATGAAAATTAAAAAAATGAGATGCATTTAATTAGTTTTTTTTCCATGTGTCGATGTTATACTCATAATTCAATTATCTGGGAATTTGAGTTTGTCTTCTGACTCAATAATGATGGGTTGGTTAGTAAGGAAGTCCGCAACAATGCTTCTTTTGACAGACTTATGTACCGTATAAGCTATCTCATATTCAGATAACATCATCATCTATTTGGCTATCCTTAGTGATAAAAGAGTTCTTTGGAATAAGAAATGGATCGGGTTCAATCCTTATACCAACTTGATATAGTGGGATTGCATATAGTATCTCAACCTTTTGGTGACCCATGCTAAGGCCCAACATATTTTCTCATCTGGAGTATAATTAAGTTCACACATAGTCATCCTCTTATTGATGTAGTACATAGCCGTTTCGTACTTATCCTCATTTTCTTGAGCCAACAAGCTATCCATGGCTGTGTTTATTACATGTTACAGTAATGTATATGATGAGAGGAATACCGATCTAGGGGACATGAGTATGGGAGAAGATTTTAAATAATCTTTGATTATATCAAACTCTTGTTCACAGTCTTTGTCCCACACACATTTTTGATATTTCTTCAACAACTTAAATATCGGATCGCATTTCATAGTAAGCTATTGATGAATAAGCTAATATATTAGATTGTACCCAAAAGTTCTCGAACCTCTATTTCGTTTCGAGGGACTGACATAACCGTGATTGCTTCAATCTTAGAGGGATTGACTTTGATGCCCCTCTATATAATTAAGAAGTCTAGTATTTTACCAGTTGTGAAACCGAATGAGCATTTCTTTGGGTTCAGTAATAATTGATATTTCCTAATTTGTTGTAGGAATTTTTCGAGGTTTAGGACATGTCCTTCTCGATCATTCGATTTTACAATCATGTTGTCAACATGTACTTCCACTTCTTTATGGATTATGTCATCAAGGATCATGGTGGTTGTCCTTTGATAAGTGGCTTCCACGTTCTTAAGACCGAAAGGCATGACCCTATAATAGAAAGTTCCTATTTCTGTTATGAACGTTGTCTTTTTCTTGTCTTGCGGGGTCATTGGGGTTGTATCCTGAGAATCCTTCAATGAATGATAACAATTCATGACTGACGACATGATCGACCAATATGTCAATGTGTGGTAGAGGGAAATGATCTTTAGGGCTAACCTTGTTCAGATCACGATAATTTACTCACACACACACACGTAGTTTTCCGTATTTCTTGACATGGACTACGTTGGCAATCCATGTAAGATATTCCACTACCTCGAGAAATCTAGTATCAAGTTGCATTCGAACTTTTTCTCATATTTTATTTACAAATTCCTCTTTCATTCGCTTGAGCTTTTGCTTAAATGGCTTAACATTAGGATATAAAGGAATGCGATGTCCTATGATCTTTGGAACAATACATGGCATGTCTTTGTATGAACAGGCGAAGACGTCTTTATTGGATTTTAGTAGATCAACAATTTCCAGACGTTCTTGAGAGTTCATACTTTGGCCTATTAGTACGATTTGATGATCGTTGACCGTGTTTAAATTGATTTTGATGGTCTTTTTTGCGGCGTAGACAATCTCATCCTCAGTTTCTAAGAAGTGTTTGGTTTCGAAATTTAGGTTAGAGTAAAAAGAAATATAATTTTTAATCATACATTCGAAATCTACTTCTTGTATTACATCGAGGGATTTATTACATGTAATAGAAGATGATCCAACAAGATCATTGTTCTTAAGTTTCTTACAATGTACAATATTTAACATCTCTTTACACATGAGAGGATAAAGAGTTCTACTTTCATCGATCACAATATTGATGGATGAAAGGGAGTCCGTTTCTTGAGATCCGAGAGAGCTAGATTCTTGAGCTGGAGTAACTGTCTTGGGAATCCGAGACAATTTTTGGAGGGCATCGCGCAAATAGTCCATTCTTTCCCTAATCACACAAATAAAAAGGTTAGGATTGTGAGGACAATCTGAAAAGATTTCGAGACCTGAAAAATGTCTTTGTAAATCTGGGTTGGTAAAGGGTTCGGGGAAGTTAAAGCATAGGGTGCTTTGTCAATTCAAGGTTAATAGAACAACTATGTGTCGTTTGGATATCATTTTCTTGCGGATTTCTTCAAATATTGTAGGGACATATCCTAGACCGTATCGATCCATGTTACAAAGTGGTTGTGGGAATGATGTCATGCATTTGGCGTTTGGACCTAAACCCATACAAGGGTAATATTCTATGTGACGTATTATTCTGATGGAGGAGAGGCTAAACATACTAAAGTCATGGAATTTGAATGAGTCATTACCTTTTAAGAGGATTTGACATATTTTGAACCCACTTAGTTCAACCTCATGGGTGTTAATGTGGGTAGACCTTATGACAATTGTGCTGTAAATTGCGCCGTTGACTTTGATAACTTGGTCATTGGCAATGAACTTGAGATTTTGTGTACGATGGAGGCTAAAGCCACGGCTTGATGAAGCCATGGTCTTCCTAAGATCAAGTTATAGGAAGGTTGAATGTTGATGACACAAAAGTCAACATGAAAGGGGATACTGGCCAATCGGATGGTGCATTTAAAGCAATCCATTATTTCGCGAAGAGAGTTTTCGAAACCTTTAACAGACAGGTCAGATGGTATATTCTTGTCTCGAGATGCACTTATCTTCTCAAGAGTCATCCAAGGACATATGTTGAGAGAAAATCCATTATCTATCAAGATCATTGGAACGGTCTTTCCCTCCATTTGCACATAAATATAAAGAGCTTTGTAATGATTGGTTTCAACTGATGGAAGATCCTTGTCTTTGAAACCAATCATGTTGTGTTGCAAACTAGCAGATATAATTCGTACTAGTTCTTCAATGGTGGTGTTGACAAAGACGTTAATATTACTTAACTCATTAAGGACTACTTTCATGTGCTTGATAGAGTACATTAGGATTTCCCATATGGAAATATTAGCATTTTTCCTTTTTAGTTTATTGAGGAGGTTGTCTCTTAGGTTAAGAGCTCTGGGATCATCTTCCCTTTTGGTTCCTATAAGAAGCTGGGAGGTGCATGGCACATTTTCCCGTGTATACCGGGGAGTAGATGTGGGCAGTTGTTTTTTTATGTCCACCATTTATAAGTCTCACAGAAGCGGGCTTTGGACTTCTCTTTGGGCTAGGGATCGATCATGTTGATCTCTGGTTCGGTGTTATGGATTAGGTACATTAAAACACATTGGAGTGAAGGGATGCTTCGTTAGTGATGAGTATATTGACTTTGTGATCTGGTAGTGGATTCTTTGCTATTTTCGGCTTGGCGATCATATTTTGATCGATCAAGTACTAGAACAGGTGTTTGAGAGCACTACAATTGTCGATAGTGTGACCCTTTGCTTGATGATAGTCGCACCAAGCATTCTCATACTTACCCAAGAATTGTTTGTCTGTTCTTAGGGAAAGGGGTTTGACGAGATTCAGTTCCTGAAGAATCTTCATCACCTAACTTAAAAGCATCCCTAAGTCATCAAAGACTCTAGGGGATTTAGGTGCCTTTGACGGTGTGTCCTTAGTGGGAATAGTTGTATCTACTTTAGGCTGTGGAGACTTACTTGAGCACGCCTTTTGAGGCGATTGCTCCATCCAAGCAGCGATTACTTGGTGTACTTGTGTCTTTTCCTTTCTCGGGAAATGACTTGAAGGTGTTGTAGCTTTGACTACTTTTCCCTCTTTTCCTTTCACCTCGATAGCCTCATCGAGGTTAATGCCATTTTTTTAGAAATTTCTCTATAGTTTGGAATGTTTTGACGGCGAGTGCAACAAAATATCGTCCGTTAACGTTTTCTAAAATCATATCATTTATCGTTGTTCACTTGAGAGGGAATCAATTTCCTCGGCGATAGTTTTCCATCGTTCGATAAACACGGAGAATTTTTTATTTTCTCCCTATTTGATTTTCTTTAACCTCTTTTTTGGTCGTTCGAAATTGAGATACATTGAGAAGCGTTCAATGAACGCTGCAGCCAGTTATGTGCTCTATAGATAGACTATCTTTTATTGGTAATACTAGCGCAGAGTAGCAACATCAAGATACTGGGGGAATAAGTGGTGAATAGTTGGTTCTCCAAGTTGTAATGGGGTCATTGCGGAGGCGTAAATTTTGAAAAAGATGGACGAATTGCTTTTTCCTATGTACTTAGATAGAGCTTGAAGTTTAACACATACCTGAATAAGTAATCTATTAGGATCGGGTACAACAATAGTAGGGGTTGAATATTTTTGTGCTAATTTATAACTTTCAATTCGATTTTAATCATGTTAGAGATGAAAATCTGTTTTGTTGGGATCGATACTGACAATAGAGACTAGAGTCTGACTATTGTGAACAGCTTACGATAAACTATTCGATAGTAATCCTGTGAGGGATTAGTATCTGTTTCTATTCTACACAAATCCCCCAAACTCTTGAAATAGATTCAAGTGCGGAACTGTTCGTTGGATTTGAAGCTTTAGACAACTGAATGCAAATGGAAGAAAGTAAAGAACACAAGGAGTTTTATGGATCTTCAGAGATAAAACTCCTACGTCACTCCTTCTTCTATAACCGAAAGGATATCCACTAATCAGGTTATAACAAAAGTTTCCAGAAGTAGCACGTTGTTGATGGTTAGATTACCATGGATAATATTACCCTTACCCATGGTCTTACCCTTGTTGTTGTCACCAAATGTGATTTTAGGCCTTAAACAATTCGTAACTTTGGTCAGGAGTCGTCTATCTCTAGTCATATGTCTAGAAAATCCATTGTCTAGATACCATACTGATTTCTCCAAGCAGCTAATCTATTGTCCCTACAAAAATACATATTTACAACTTTTTGGTACCCACATTCACTTGGGTCCTCGGTCAATCACTCCCTTAGGAATCCATATTTGAGTTATCCTGATGGATTTCCCATGTTGTGTTGTGATTATTGCATATGATCTAGACATAAGAGACTTTTTTCTTATAACAGCTGAACTGTTAACCTTAGAAGACGATTTTTGGTTAAAACTCCTGGACTTCCTGTAAGGTTTTGTTTTGCCAAACTCGTTGGCTGCTTCCTTCCTAGGTTTCAGCCAGCTTACAGTTGACTTGAAATAGATAATCTCATCCTTTAAGGTTAAGTCCTCACAACTTGGATCAGTTCCTTTGTTAGTTAAGTTCCCTCTGACAAAGCTTATAGTCTTAAGCTTATCTTCCACTAGGTTAACTTCTTAGATGATTGATCTGGGATAACATTGTCAAATCCTAAATAATATTTGCATCCGTTAGGCCTCATCATACTTATTTGCTGTCTGACTGCATCTTCAGACCTTGTCTAGGAACTGACCACATATGTCAACAATTGGTTTTCAAAAAATAGTGTTTGAATCTTTTCTTTGAGCTTCTCATTCTCAAATGAGAGCTCGACCACTTTAATTTCAAAAACTTTTGATTCAAAAAGTTGAGATGAAGAAGAGTTATCAGTTTCATATTTCAATCTCATGTCATTATAAGAGTCTAACAACTTATTGTACTCAATGACCATGTCATTAAGTGCATTAGTTAATTCATCTCTTGTAAACTCTTCAGAGGAGAAGTGAAATACCTCAGATTCTTCCTCTGCCATGAAGCAAGTGACCTCTTCATCATCACTATTGCTTGATGATGAATCATCTGAATCGATTTGGTCCCTCTTAGCTTTGCTATCAACTGTCATTAGAGCCTTCGAATCTTTCTTGTTTTCCTTCTTCTTCTTATCTCTCTTTGGCTTTCTGCACTCCAATTTGAAGTGGCATAGTTTTTCACAGTTAAACCACTTTAAGTTAGCCTTGTAGTTATTCTTATCATCATTGTTATTGTTTTAAGAGCTTGAGTTAGAGTTGTTCTTCTTCATAAATTTGCCAAATTTCATCACGAAGAGAGCCATGGCGTCGCTGCTGATCTGCTCTACAGTAGTCTTCACATTAGTGGTAGCAAGTGGCTCCTCAACAGTCACCAATACCTTCGTTGCAATAGCTGATGTGGAAAGCTTCTCTTCATTCCTAGAGTGTATCTCAAACTCATTGGCCTTCAGATCGGCTAGCAAGTCAAAGAGTTCCATCTTGTTGAGATCTTTTAACTCCCTCATCGCCGTCGTTTTGATATCCTACTCCCTGGGCAGAGCACATATGACTTTGATTGCAACCTCTATGTTGCTGGAAGTATTTCCCATGGCGGAAAGAGTGGTAATAATCTTGCTGAATCTCCCATCAAATTCAGACATCGTCTCTCCAAGATGCATCTTGATATTATCAAACTATTGCGTGATAACCATGAGTTTGTTCTCTTTGATTTGCTCTTTGCCATCACAGAGTTGAGTCAACGTCTCCCAAATTTCTTTAGTAGAGTTGAATGATATAATGTAGTTGAACATGTTGTATTCCAAAGTTTTGTACAGAATATCCATGGATAAGTTGTCAAGATTGTTCTTCCTCTTGTCTTCACTGGTCCACTCAGATATGTCTTTCTCAATCTTTATCTGACCTTCGGTGATGACAATCCACATGTCATCATCTATGGAAGATAGATGAGCATGGTCTCTCTTCTTCCACACGACATAATTTTCTTTTAAGAACATAGAAAACTTGGTTATGGCGGCCATAAACATGATTCAGATTCTTGTTGTTGCTTGAGAATAGAAAATGAGGTTCTGATACCACTTGTTGGGATGGATACTAACAATAGCGACTAGGGTCTGACTATTGTGAACAGATTACGATAAACTCTTTAATAATAATCCCGAGAGGGATTAATATTCGTTTCTATTCATCACAAATCCTCTAAACTCTTGAAACAGATTCAAGTGCGGAACTGTTCATTGGATTTGAAGCTTTAGACAATTGAATACAAATGGAAGAAATTAAAGAACACAAGAAGTTTTATGGATGTTCGGAGATAAAACTCCTACGTCACCCTTTATTTCACAACCGGAAGGATATCCACTAAAGACTTTGATTCAGATACAACTCACTAATCTAACTAACTCTCTATTGAATAGAATAACCTTTGTTCAACTTACATCACTGAGGTTTTTCATAGAAAAGACAGTATGTCATTATAATGGAATTACAGCTAGACAATAAGAGAGATGTAGTGTGTATGTTAAGTGGAGTATTCAGACGTACAATTCGACTATTGTCCTTGAGCATCTATATATAGTTGAAGTGCACCAACGGTCGAATATTCTTGATGGATACGTGGCATGTGTCCGTTGGACGACCTCCTCTTAGTACGAGAGTACAACAAACTCTAAGAATTTGGATCGTGGTCGTACCGAATAGATAGTGCGCCGAATATTCTCTGATCTTGTCCTGTAAAAAGGTTCTGCTTCGGGACAATTTTTCAAAATGTATGAATGATCTGTCACTTGATTGCTATAATACAAGTTGTATATTTTTCCGTTGGATAGGTCTTTCAACGATGAAAATATTAAAATGCCCGAGATTTCAGTTTGTGCATGTTCTTGGTCCTCCTCCTCCATATACCCGACACATAAACTAATACTCTCATTTACAAGATAGCTCTAGCTTATTGAGGATTTAGGGTGGTTTTATTACGCAAATATATTTTCATTGTACCCATGTAATGTTCTATCAAATACATCCATCGATACTAGATAGGTCCCCCAAGCAAAGCCTCAAATGACAAGTGAACCGGGAGATGCATCATGACGTCGAAGATTGATGGTGGAAAAATCATTTCAAATTTGCAAAGTGTCGTTATAATATCCATGTACAATTGTTCGATGTCCAATGCAATCAACTCCTTGGAGCAGAACAACCGAAAAAACCAAGATAAATTTACTATAGCATCAAACACATGATCTAGAAGTAATCTACGAGTTGCTAAAGGAATAGGATATTCCAATAAAATGTGACAATCATGACTCTTTAATTTCGTCATCTTTTTCTCTTCCAAATTTACACAACCTCCAATATTTGAGAAAACCATCAGGCACCTTAAGTTCTTTCAAGAAATTACAAAGACGTTTTTATGATCAGATGTCAAAGTGAAAGGTGCTTCTAGATAATGAACTACTCATTCATCATTTATAGGATGTAACCATTGTTTTATGCCTAAGAGTTGTAAGTCTTTACGGACTTTAGAACCATCCTTAGTCTTCTCTTTCACATTCATTATTGTTCCCAACACGCTATCACAAATATTTTTCTTAATATACATCATATCCAAATTATGTCTCAATAATAGTGATTTCTAATAATGCATTTTTCCTATTACATTTTTAAAACATTTAGAAATGATTTTTGAAATTATTTTATAAATCACATTGCAACAGGAAATTGGTCTGAAATCTTGTACTTTCTCAGGTACCGCAGTTTTGGGGATCAAGGTTAGGACCGCTGTATTCCATTGCTTTAACATCTTCCTATTTTTGAAAAACTCCAGAACCCCATCAGTAACATCTTTACCCACAACCGACCAATTATCTTTAAAGAACTGTGCATTAAACCCATCAGGACCCGTACTTTTATTCCCATCAATACTAAACAAAGTTTCTTTAACCTCAACCTTCGTGACCACCCTTATCAACTCGCGACTATCTTCTGCAGAGATTTTCCTATCAATAATTTTATACAAGGTATTCAGGTGACTTTGATGCTGCTTTCTTGTACCCATAAGTTGTTTATAGAAATCAATAGCCAGATCTTGGACACCCTTTTGACCCTGAACATATTCACCATCATCATTCTTCATCCTGTACACATTATTTCTCATGTTTCTAGCCTTGCATTTTCTGTAGAAGAAAGCTGTGTTTTTGTCACCCAACGAAAGCCAGCTCTGTCTTGATTTCTGTCTAACAAAATTCTCTTCAAGCAGACTCAGTTTCCTGAAGTTTTCAAGTGCATATCTTTCTGTTTCATTGAGTTGTTCATCACTATCATCCCTTAATAACTTTTTCTGAACCTCTTCCAGTTCTTCTCTAGCAGCCAGAACTCTATTGGAGATATTGCTGAACTTCTTTTTGTCAAAGCTTTGGAGATGATTCTTCAGGAGCTTAAGCTTCTCAGAAACCCTGTACATGTTGGAACCTCTGACATCTGTTGACCATACGCTTTCGAGAATACCCTTGAATTTATCATTATCCATCCATAAATTGAAAAATTTAAAGGGCCTTTTGAACCTTTCTTCCTTTTCCCAAAACAATTTTATCGGGTAGTGATCAGATATACCCGGATTCAAAATATGAAGTTGACTTCTCGGATATTGGTTAATCCAGCTCTCATTTACCAAACATCTGTCAATTCTACTTTTTCTAATTTGCTCATTCCCTCTCGTAGAAGACCAAGTGAAGAAGTTCCCAGAATTGGTAGGCTCGATACAACCCATATCTCTGATGCAATCATTAAAGTCAATCATATCCCGAGTAATTTCAGATTCTGGGCTACGATCAGATTCGTTTCTGGTTACGTTGTAATCACCGAGGACAGCCCAAGATTTATCAATACCGATCCAGTTTCTAAGACAATTTCAGAGGAGTCTTCTGTCAGTGCTTGAGTTGCTACCATAGACAATAGCAAGATTAAACACGATTCTTGTGATTCTGTCTTTGACCTCCACCAGGATTGCTTGATCATTCGAAAAGAGAGTCATCACCTCAACAACTTTGTTATCCCAAATAACCTAGATTTTGCCCGTTTTGTCATTTGAGTTGTGAATGATTTCCCAGCTACTATCAATACACACTTTGCTAACCTTCTCAACATTCCGACTTTTGACTTTTGTCTCAAGAATACCCATAATAGTGATCTTCTGATTCTCAATGATCCTCCTGATTTTTTTATATTTTAGAGGGTCATTGAGTCCCCTTATGTTCCATGTCACTATATTCATGAATGAATATAAGTGTTGGGTTCCTGACTTTCCAGACTGTCCTGGACCTCTTCATCAGAGAAATCATAAGCATCACTTGCCTCACTATCCTCAATGGCTACAGTTTGATTACATGGAATACAATTGCCATTGAGTGAGAGTTGCCTCATGTAGATCTCATCTTCTCCCGTGATAGATTTAGTAGCTTCTGGATCCAGTATCTTTTTGATTTGTCTTCGATTTTCATATTGTTCTGCTTTAGTAGGTCTTTTCTGACTTTGAACCTCTTCACTACTGGATTCATGTTTGTTATCGGTTTTAATTCTCCCTACTTCAGAACTAAGGCTCACTGCCTTATTCAAGACCAAATTGTCTTCTTCTGCACTTAATCTTTTGATTTCACAAAACCCAAGATTTCCTAGTCCATTCTCAAGAGCTTCTTTAATACTTATTCCAAGATTCTCCTGTTCATCATCTCGAAAGGTGGCTCTGAGCCCAAGGATCAGGTCATTTCGAATTTTATTCCAATATACATATACATCTCTTTAGACATATCTCTCGGTTTTGATCATTTTAGATTCCGAGAGATGTGTCTAAATCTCTTGGTTTTGACAGATGTACAATTAATTTTAAATAGATAAAACCGAGAGATTTGTGTATATCTCTCGGCTTTGAATATTCTTACCGAATGATATACTTAAATCTTTCGGTATTACCACTAGATACAATTTTAAATTAATTAGTTTTTTTCTAATAACCTTGAACAATATTAATTTAACATATTTGATATCCTTAACACATTACACAATCCAATACATCATTACAATCAAACTTTACATACAACCTATTTATCATCAAACACAAACATACATATACACTTCTTTATACAATATATACATTTATAACATTAAACACAATCTTTTATTCTTAAAAAATAACACACACTTGATTAGATTAGATAAGAGTTTACATTAAAAAGTGAAAAACCAAGTAAATTAACAAATTATAAAATGGTAATACCGAAAGTTTTGTAAACATCTTTCGGTATAAGAGAATAATACCAAAAGTTATACCATTAACTTTCGGTATTACTACTTGATAAATTGTTAAATTAATTGGTTTTTCACTTTCTAATAACATTTAACAACATTAATTTAACACATCTGATATCAATAAAATATTACACAATCCGAATATATCATTACAATCAAACTTTAATTATCATCATCAAACACAAATATACATATACATCTCTTTATATTATCAAACACAATATATATATTTATAACATTAAACACAATCTTAATTCTTAAAAATAACACACACTTTATGTGCTTAAGAGTTTAGACAAACAAAATAGCGAAAAATCAAATAAAATAGGGAATGAATACCGAAAGCAAATTAATTAACTTTCGATACTTACATTCAAAACTAAGAGATTTTCAAATATCTCTCGGTCCTAACCTTTAACAAATATATTTTGGGATGAGTCAAAACCGAAGGTTTATTGGAAAACTTTTGTAATTAACCCTTCTAACACTTAGAATTTGTTGGGATCGGTGTTAACAATAGAGACTAGGGTCTAACTATTATGAACAACTTACGATAAACGATTCGATAATAATCATGTGAGGGATTAATATATATTTATGTTCTTCTCAAATCTTCAAAACTTTTGAAACGGATTCAAGTGCGGAACTGTTTGTTGAATTTGAAGATTTAGACAACCGAATGAAATGGAAGAGAGTAAAGAACACAAGGAGTTTTATGGATGTTTGGAGATAAACTTCTACGTCACCTCTTCTTCCATAACCGAAATGATATCCACTAAAGACTTTGAATCATATACAACTCACAAAGCTAGCTAACTCTCTATTGAACAGAACAACCTCTGTTCAACTTACAACACTGAGGTTTCTCACAGAGAAGACAGTATGCAATTAAAATATTATCACAGATAGACAAACAAATAATAAGAGATTTTTGTGTGTGATAAGCAGTTGTTCAGTAGTGAGTTTTTCAGATAATTCGACTGTTGTCTTTGAGCTTCTATTTATGGTTGAAGTACACCAACGGTCGAATATTCTTTGTGTACACATGGCATGTGTCCGTTGGACGCCCTCCTATAGTACGAGAGTACATCAGACACTAAGAATTTGGATTATGGTCGTACCGAACATGTAGTGCGTTTAATATCCTCTGATCTTGTCTTGTATTAGGAATATATATTTGAGAGATATTAGCGTACGTGGAATTCATTCATTTGATGAAATTAGCTGGCTTGTCAGACTTCTTAAAAGAAAGTGGAGCAGAAATATAAGAGATCGTGGTTACACGGATGCTTCCTTTAGACAGCTACTAAAGCGAGGCATCAGACGTTCATCTTTAGATTACTTCTAAAAGAATTAGACGTTCTTGTCTAACTACACTTCTATTTAGACCGCGTCTAAAGGAGTTATACGTCCTCGTCTAACTACGCATCCCTTTAGACAACGTTTAAAGGATTTAGACGACCTCGTCTAACTACGCTTCCCTTTAGACCGCGTCTAAAGGAGTTAGACGTCCTCGTCTAACTATGCATCCCTTTAGACAACGTCTAAAGGAGTTAGATGACATTGTCTAACTACGCTTCCCTTTAGACCGCGTCTAAAGGAGTTTGACGTCCTCGTCTAACTACGCATCCCTTTAGACAATGTCTAAATGAGTTAGACGACCTCGTCTAACTATGATTCCCTTTAGAGAACGTTAAAGGAGTTAAACTACATCGTCTAACTAAGTTTCCATTTAGACAGCGACTAAAGGAGTTATACTACCTCGTCTAAATACGTTTCCCTTTGGATAGTGTCTAAAGGAGTTAGACTACCTCGTCTAACTATGTTTCCCTTTAGACATCATCTAAAGGAGATAGACTACCTCGTCTAACTACGTAAGATGTCTAAGACAACTTGCTTCAGACCGCGTCTAAAATAGCAAAGTCTTTTAGATTTGGGCCTGCACACAACAAATAGACATCTTAGCTTGATCATCACAACATCATCAAAATTATGTTCCAAACCATTAAAATCTTTATATTCTTTTAAGGTTAATTAAACAATTTATTTCTTAATTAACTTTCTTTCTTCTTTGTTTTAATTTTTCCCAACAATTTCCCTTTTTTGATGATGTTAAAACTAAGCAACACAAATTAAGTTGAGAACCAACATCAAAACGAACACGAACTCAATAATTTTAATCAAAGTATGCAAACATAGTTTAGGATACAAAACACAAAATGGTAGTTTGAAAATCCTTTCCTTTTAACTCTTGGATCTGAACCTTGAAGAATATCTTCCTAGTTAGAAGGCTTTGTAGTCGAATGATTTTTCCACCACCACTACCACCACCTTTGTCTCCTCCATGACCATGGCTACCTCTATCAGATTGACAACTTCCTCAGCCACCTTGAGTAAGTTTTCTTTTGGACCGAGTTCCACGAGCGGAGCTTGACTCCCCTCTATTGCTTCCTTCCCCCTTTTTAACATTATTAGGGTTGGAGACAATAAAAGCTCTTTTCTTACAACTGCAGCTTCAACATCCTCATCAGCCTAAAAACATCTTGAAACAATCTCTATTTTATCTAGACGTTCGTCTTCTACACTTCTTAACGCATTGGTAACTTCCAATAATTGATTTTGAACATGTTCAATCAGGGATCTTGTCTCGATGTGAAGCTCTAGATTGAAGTTCTTCGATTTAGCATGATAATTAGAGTGTTGTTTGTACAAATTCTTCTCCAGCTTTTTGTACTGAGTATGTAGAATATTTACTTCATATGTGTTTCCCATCAGAGTTTTGTCTTTATCCTTTTGAGTGGAAAGTATGGAGGCAACGACTTCTTTATTTGTTGCGAATCCTTTTTCGAGATTTTGCAATCTAGACGACATGTCCAATATGTTCTGCTTCATAGAGTCCAACGCATCCATAATGATAGTGCGGAAGCTTGGATCTCTAGGAGAAGCTTCCTCAGATGAAGGAGGAGCGAAGGATATAATGTGCAAATTTGCTGGAACCGAGCGAATAGGATTTACATGTAAATTTACCTATATAGATTGCTCTAGTTCCTTATCTTGGGTGGGTTATGGTGGAGAATTCATCATAGTCCCAGATTCATTTTTAACATCTTGAAACTCACCATTCAGCTAATTGAAAAAACCTTAAATGTCCCCAATTTGAGGAGGATCTTCATGAAGATATTCATGAAGAGAACCGGTTATCCTCATAGGAGATAAAAGATGAGTGTATGGAGAAGAGGACAATATTTCTTCAAGTGTCTCTTCTTTGGATGAAGAAGAAGACTTAGCTTTTTGGGAATGAGAATGTTCCTTCTCTTGATCAAATGGCTTCAAGGGTTCCCCCTCAACTTGTGAAGTTGGTGCCTTTTTAGAAGTCTTTGAGTGTTCCCCCACAAAGGATGGAGACTTTCTTTGTTCAAATGGTAGAGGAACTTTAGGCATCTCTTTCTGAAAAAGAGGTGCCTTCTCAGCTTCAAAGACAACTGCTTCCTCTTCTTCCAAGATTGAAGGATCTTGTCGAGTTTCAGACTAAGGCGGAGTCTACACAGCTTTAGATAGGGGGCGACGCTCGCCTTGTGGAGGCAGAATGTCATCAATGCGAATGACCGATTCCTCTTCATCTTAACTCTACTTCAGATGAAACAGATCTAAAGATGTCAAATCTAGATGACCCTATACCGTGAACATATTGAAGAATAGTGGAGCAATATGTGTCCATGAGCAAGTCGATACGTTTAAGGGCCTTTTTCTACGAATTAGCATCCCTGTCGAGGGAGTTGAAATTTTCTTTCCTCGCTTCAAGTAGAGGAAAAAGGGCATGCCCCATCACATTTTCCACGACGAATTCTCTTCTTTTAAACTCCTTGTGGACACTTGTTGTTTTTGCTCATTTGAGAATACGCTTCTCCATTTTTACTAGTTTCTTCTATTCTATTGCAATCTCATTGTTGGAAATAATTTCATCGTATTGAGCGAACAATCTGTTATTCATCCAAGAGTCGAAGGCGTTGATCTTCACAATAGCTTTTGCCTCAACATCCTCCGTGATGAGGTCTTAGATTAGATTGGTTTTAGATATGTTTTCAGGAACTTCCTCAGCAACACATTTTCCTTTTCCTAGAACTTCGACTAGTTTGGGAATAGCTGTTGGTTCTCTAAAAGAGATGCTTGGAGCCCCTCTTGTTGCTCTTAATATTTCGAATGGAGAGAGAGCTTTTTGAAAAGCACCTTTTAGAAGCTCAGAAATAATTCCAGTTGCTTTCTGAACAGGTGGTTCTTTAATTGTCTCAGCAATAGATTTCAAAGCCTCTGTCTAAATGGGTCCTTGTTTTAGAGTAGTAGAGACAACAGTAGACGTAGGAACTTCTACCTGCTTTGTTTCAAATGTAATATTAATGTTACCAGCAACATCTGCAACTACTAGTTCAATAAGGGAAACATACGTGTCTTCTATGTTAATACATTTATCATTTTGACCAACTAGCTCAACAGTTGATCTTTCAGATTGTTCTATCATTGGAACTTCGAGATTAGGCACTACGACCATACGAATAGAAGACGTTACCTTAGATGAAGTCTTAGAGGCTTTAGATGCCTTCGTCTGATTAGCAACATGAGAAGACGACTTAAACCTCTTCTTTATTGGGATGGCTGATGGTGATGACGAGAAAGAAGATATAAGGACAACAACGATGGGGTATTTTCTTATCTCGCCCTTTCAGGGATGGAGTCAACTTCTCCAGAATTCCTAATATGTGCCCTCTTCTGGCTATTAGAGCTCGTAGTGGACGCCATGACTGACGAGTTGTCCCTCTTAGCATTTGTCATGCGGCTAGAAGTCGCTAGGCGCTTAGACTGAGTGATCGATTCACCACTCGTTTGTTGACCGGAGGATTTAGGATTCAACTCCTTCGTGAGTTTCATCCTTCCTAAGATACCCCTTACTGAGATGTTAATAAAAATACGAAAGATGTTAATGACTGCACCCCTACCCATAGGGACACCCAGATGCTCCAAGAGCCAGTCGAGTTGGACTGAAAATCCCGTACTCTGCTTGCTTCTTGGAGAGACCATCTAGCAGAGGGTTGATAATAGAGTAGACACCCAGTTGATTGGAATCCCTTTGGTTATAGCCACCATGTAATCAAACATCTCTAGGGTGTAAAGGTCGAAGGACCCTACCTTAACTTGAAGCATCTTCGCTACAACGTTGTTTAGAAGGAAGAAATGAGGCTTTAAGGCTTTCTTTTACTCATTAATGTTGATCGGACTATCGGTGTTCAAGAAAACGATATGCATGTCTAAGATAATCTTGGCCGGAATTGTAATGTCAAAGGTATGACCCTCAGAAGGAAGTTCAAAGAACTTGGCGAAAATGGATTCAAAGAAGGATATATTTGTGTCGTTCACCGTTGCCTCGACAAAATCTCTAACCACTTAGCCTGTCTTGAAGAACTCACGGACTTCTACTTTATTTATAATAAAAGGACCCTTGAGAAATTTTCTGAGGCTAGATGCCTCCAGAGATTTGAACATCTCCACAACATCTTGTTGTTTAAGAATATAGACCGAATCAATGTCTACATGCAAGATGTTGTGAGAGAGAGACAATCTTTTTAGCAGTCATCTTTGAGTATGAGAAACAGAGTAGACAAGAAAGATACGAATTTCTTTTAGAGAGAAGGCATAGATCAAACTAGTGTTTTAAGATTGCAAATAGCGTAAAAGCTCATTAGGCATGCTAGATGTCCTTAAATAGTATTTGAACGATCACGTGTTCAACAAACATTATTTGAAATAAAACCATCATTTAATTTTTGAAGACTTTTCCCAAAATCAGTCATTATTAACTTTATTTTACAAAATTCCTAGTAATTACAAAGTCGTGAAGTAATTAACTATAGGGTATATTAGTCATATTCATAAGATTGAGAGACACGTGTCTTCAAGTTATTCGAATTTAGAATATAACTGTTTTACTATTTGAGTGGGAAAATTAAATAATATGATATATTAAAGTGACAAATGTCTTTAATTGGTCCGTAGATGAGAAGTCTAAAGGCACACGTAGTTAGACGTCTAACATGCCATCCGCATCCCTTGCGTCTAAGTTGGGTAGACATCTAGTTTAGACGTCGTCTAACTATGCACGTCTATAGGCACTTTAGATGTCTATTTCACAAATAGACGTATATCCAATATTAATTTACAAGTTGCTTAAGAAAATGTTCGTCTAAGTACGTAGCTTCTTTAGACGATTAGTATAATCAGACCAATTGAGACCTCCGTCTTTATAAGTCTGTCAGATTATTTTAAACATCAACAAATTTTCCCTTAAATTTGTACATGTTTTAAAAACTAAACCATTTTGAGGTCTACAAGACCAAAAATATTTTAAGGAAAGAAGACCTAGTCTGGGGATTGGCCTTGCGAACACATCTTCCACTTGCTGAGCATATTCTTAGAAGAATATGCTTCTGAATTCCTCCATGCAGCTGACCTGTTGCACCTCATATTCTTTTTCTTCTTCTTCCATGAAGCAAGTGACCTCTTCATCATCACTATCGCTGGATGACGAATCATCTGAGTCTCTTTGGGCCCACATGGCTTTGCTGTCAACCGCCTTGAGAGCCTTCAAATCTTCTAGTTGTCCTTCTTTTTCTCATCTCGCTTTGGCTTCCTGGACTCCGATTTGAAGTGTCATAGTTTATCACTGTTAAAACACTTTAAGTTAGCCTTGTAGTTATTCTTATCATCATTGTTATTATTTGAAGAGCTTGAGTTAAAATTGCTCTTCTTCATTAACTTGCCAAATTTCTTCACGAATAGAGCAAGGCATCGTTGTTGATCTGTTCTGCAACAGTCTTCATACCAGTTGCAGCAGGTGGCTCCTCAGCAGTCACTAACGCCTTGGTTGCAATGGCTGATGTGGAAAGCTCTTCTTCATTCTTAGAGTTTATCTCAAACTCATAGGCCTTCAGATCGGCTAGAAAGTAAAAGAGCTCCATCTTGTTGAGATCTTTAAACTCCCCCATCGCCATCGTCTTCATATCCCACTCCCTGGGCAGAGCACGCATGACTTTGATTACAACCTCTCTATTACGATATGTCTTGCCCAAGGTAGAAAGAGTGGTGATAATCTTGCTGAATCTCCAATCAAATTCAGACATCGTCTCTCTAGGACGCATCTTAATGTTATCAAACTGATGTGTGGAAACCATGAGTTTGTTCTCTTTGGTTTGCTCATTTCCCTCACAGAGTTGAGTCAGCCTCTCCCAGATATCTCTGGTAGAGTTGCATGATATGATATAGTTGAACATATTGTCATCCAATGTCTTGTAGAAGATGTCTTTTTCCATGTTGTCGAGGTTGTTCTTTATTTTATCTTCACTGGTCCACTCAGATCTAGACTTCTCAATCTTTATTGGACCTTCGGTGATGACAACCCACATGTCATCATGTATGCCAGCTAGATGAGCGTGAACTCTCGACTTCCACACGACATAGTTTTCCTTTGAGAACATGGGAACCTTGGTCGTGGTAGCCATAAACATGATTTGGATTCTTGTTGGTGCTTGAGAATAGAAAACGAGGCTCTGATACGAGTTGTTGGGATTGGTGTTAACAATAAAGACTATGGTCTGACTATTGTGAACAACTTATGATAAACGATTCGATGTTAATCCTGTGAGGGATTAATATCTATTTCTATGCTTTTCAAATCTTCCAAACTCTTGAAACGGATTCAAGTGCGGAACTATTTTTTGAATTTGAAGCTTTAGACAACCGAATGCAAATAGCAGAAAGTAAAGAACACAAGGAGTTTTATGGATGTTCGGATATAAAACTCCTACGTCACCCTTTCTTCCACAACCGGAAGGATATCCACTAAAGACTTTTGATACGTAAAAATAGTTTATTAAGTAGTAATATTAATTAACTATTTAAATGTGCTAATCAACTTAAGAAACTAGCCAACAATTGTAAAATTACTAGGTTTTGAATATTTAGTTTAAATAATCAAAAAAGGAGAAATTATTAGAGTAAATTAGCTAATTAACATAGGAGAATTAGCCAATAATTATAAAATTACCAAGTTTTTAATATTTAGTGTAAATAATCAGAAATGGAGAAATTGTTAGAATATAATATATGAATAGTTTTAATAAAGAATGGATAAAACTAAGTTCAATTAAATATATAAGTTAAATTATATATATAACTGCTAAGTCATATCAAGTATATTAATTATTTTAAAGATAATTATAAGGTGTTGTAGTATAGTGGTAAGTACTCCCGCCTATCACACGGGTGATCAGGGTTTGCATCTCATCAGCTGTAAATAATAACTGGAGTTTTGTTATTTCAGGGAAGCTGAGAAAATACCGAAATAACCACATAGGCAAGTCCGTAGTGCGGAACCGGTTGTCTGACCGATAAAGTATCTCGAAGTCAGTAGTATCTCTAGATTGGCATTTAATGAGGCAGCCGATATTTAATAGGCACTCCGATATTAAATATATTCAATATTTAATGGGGTACTTCGGTATTAAATTTCTTAAGTATTGAAATGAGGACCGATTATTGATCAAATGTAGCATCAGAATAAATGTTTTCCTCCACCTGATCAATCTCACCTCCAAATTGAGAATTCATTATGAGTAGTATGACAAAACAACTGTTATAACCTCAGACTAATTTGTTGTCATTTTAGTTAGTGCAACTCTGACCGATAGAGTATCTCCAAGTCAGTAGTATCTCTAGATTGGCATTTAATGAGGCCTCCGGTATTTAATAGGCGCTCCGATATTAAATATATTCAATATTTAATGGGGTACTTCGGTATTAAATGTCTTCAGTATTGAAATGAGGACCGGTTATTGATCAAATGTAGCATCTGAATAAAAGTTTTCCTCTACCTAATCAATCTCAACTTCAAATTGAGAATTCGTTATGAGCTGTCTGGCAAAGCATCTATTATAACTTCAGACTAATTTGTTGCTATTTTAGTGCAAGTCTGACCGATAGAGTATCTCCAAGTCAGTAGTATCTCTAGATTGACATTTAATGAGGCCTTCGGTGTTAAATGACTTCGAAATTTAATGAGGCCTCCGGTATTTAATAGGTGCTCTGATATTAAATATATTCAATATTTAATGGGGTACTTCGGTATTAAATGTCTTCAGTATTGAAATGAGGACCAGTTATTGATCAAATGTAGTATCTGAATAAATGTTTTCCTCTATCTGATCGATCTCAACTCCAAATTGAGAATTCGTTATGAGCAGTCTGGAAAAGCAGCTGTTATAACCTCAGACTAATTTGTTGACATTTTAATGCAAGTCTGATAAAGTCTTCTTGGGAGCAAATGTATGCAAGCCTAATTCAGACTGTCAAATCATTAGAAGACAAAAATGTATGTTGCATGCTCCTCGAAAATCATTAAACCAATTAATGATTTCTTGCCTTATTATTATCCAAGTATAGATAAGATCAAAGAAGATTTTCTCCATTGTACCATTCTGAAGGTAAACAAATTATGATCGTTGGAGCAAATATGATCGTTGCTGTGTGCTTTGGATATATAAGAAGATTAAAGGAAGAACAAAAGAAGCAGAACCTTGAAGATCATAGCTCTTTTGTTAATAAAAAACTCTCTCTCTACAAATATATATTTGTCTTAGCATATCTCTATGTTAGATTGGTTTTATACCGAAAATCAGTGTATCACTTTTCCATATTATGAGTACTTTGTAAGTTTATAAAGTGTCTATCAACAAGTGTTGTGTGTGTTAGAAGTTCGGAAAAATATAGTGTTTAAGTCCTGGTTGTCCGACTGGGTTTGTATAAGCGTTGTATTCAAACTAAAGTCTTCTAGTGAATATTCTTCTCAAGGTTGAGAAGAATATCCTTCTCGAGGTCGAGAAAAAGGGGTGACGTAGGAGTTTCTCTCCGAACATCCATAAATCCTGTGTTTTGTTCCATTTCCCTTGTTATTTTCTAAACCGATTATTTGTTGCTTCAAGTAGAAACAAACACTTTCGCGCTTGAACTCGGTTCAAGAGTTTGTGACAACCTGCGAAGAATAAATATCGATATTAACCTCTAACAGGGTTATTATCAACCGACGTGTGTGTAAGCGTTCACCTTTATGAGACCACAGTCTCCTTTGGCGATCCCAATCCTAACAACTTTGAATCAAATACAACTAGGGGTGTTCAACTGGCCGGTTAACCGGTTAAACGGTTTTGGTGAAGACCGGTTTTGCCTTTTATTTTACAAACCGATTACTCGACTATTATTGGTATCGGTTTTACCGGTTCTGATTATACCGGTTTTGGTCGGTTCTGGTTGGTTAACCAGATTTAACTAGGAACCGATAATTCAATTTTTTAAATTAAGTAATAAATTTATGAAATAATTTTTTTTAAATTATTGTTTGCACTTTTCTATTATATTAATCTTCATCCTCTCTTGTCTCTATTATAATATATTATATTGTTATTATAATATAATGTAATATATTATAATATATTATATTGTTATTATAATATAATGTAATATATTATAATATATTATATTATTATAATATATTATATAGATATATTTAGGAATATGTTATAATATAATATATTTTATAGCTATTTTGTTAACTTCTTATATATTTTTTGAAAAAATTCAAATTCATTATGTCGATTAGTTTTTTACCAACCAAGTATAGGCGAATATGATTGAATCTCTTTCTCAACCGATAAAACGGGTAGTTGAATCGGTAAATTATGATAAAATAATGGTTATCTGAATAAATTATTTCATTTTTTTAAAATTTATTTTTGTAAAATTTTATATAAATTATAATGTGTTTTAAAAATAATTCTATAAAATTATAATTTAAAATTTAAAAATATTTTTTTTATAGATTATTAAATATTATTTATAATATATCTATTCTTTATAAAATAACTAGTATTAATTATAAAATATAAAAATATAAAATTAAATTATTACCGGTTTACCGGTTAAACCGTTAGAAAAATAGGTAAACCGAAAACCGAACCGTTTAACTAGTAAATAATCGGTTGACCAGAACCGCTAGAACTAGTTATCCAATAAACCGTTAAAATATAACCGGTTAACTATCAGTTTGGTTGGATTACCGGTTTTCCGGTTTTTTTGTACAGCCCTAGATACAACTCACTAAGTTAGCTAACTCTCTGTTAAACAGAACAACCTCTGTTCAACTTACAATACTAATGTTTCTTACAGAGAAGACATTAAGCAATTGTAATATTATCACAGTTAGATAGACAAATATTAAGAGATTTTTGTGTGTGATAAGCAGTTCTTTAGTAGTTAGTTTTTCGGACAATTCGACCGTTGTTATTGAGCTTCCATTTATGGTTGAAATACATCAACAATCGAATATTCTTTGTGGACACGTGGCATGTGTCTGTTGGACGACCTCCTATAGTATGAGAGTACAACAGACACTGAGAATTTAATGGAAATATAAATTTGAGAGATATTAGCGTACGTGGCCTTCATTCATTTGATGGAATTAGCTGCCTTGTCAGACTGCTCAGAAGAAAGTGGAGAAGAAATCTAAGAGATCGTGGTTAGACGGATGCTTCCTTTAGACAACTGCTAAAGCGAGGCATTAGACGTTTTTTTAGACTACGTTTAAAGGAGTTAGACGTCCACGTTTAACTATGTTTCCCTTTTTAGACCACTTCTAAAGGAGTTAGACATTCTCGTCTAACTACGCATCCCTTTAGACAACGTCTAAAGAAGTTAGACGACATCGTTTAACTACGCTTCCTTTTAGACCGCGTCTAAAGGAGTTATACGTCCTTGTTTAACTACGCATCCCTTTAGAAAGCATCTAAAGGAGTTAGACGACCTCGTCTAACTACGCTTCCCTTTAGACCACTTCTAAAGGATTTAGATGTTCTCGTCTAACTACGCAATCCTTTAGACAGCGTCTAAAGGAGTTAGATGACCTGGTCTAACAATACTTCCCTTTAGACAATACCTAAAGTAGTTAGACTACCTCATCTAACTATTTTTTCCTTTAGAAAACGTCTAAAGGAGTTAAAATACCTTGTTTAACTACGTTGATAGGATCGGTGTAATCAATAGAGACGGGGTCTAGCTATTGATGAAGGCTTCGGGAAAACGGTTTGATAGAAATCCTGTTAAGGATTTAAATCACTTTTTATTATGCACAAACCCTTGCAAACTCTTGAACGATTCAAGTGCGGAAATGTTTGCTCAGGTTTGAAGCTAAGAACTAAGAGTGAGAAGATGATAGAGTGAGAATGACACAACAATTTGTTTATGGATGTTCGGAGCAAACTCTCCTACGTCACCCCTTCTTCCAACTACCGGAAGGATTCACTATAGGTTTCTTAGAATCAAATACAGTTGCACGATTAGCTCACTGTTGAACAGAACAAATTCTATTCAACTTACAATATGATGAAGTATATCACTCAGCTAAAACAACGCTTTAATTCTAACTCTCTCTTGATAAACACACAGTAAAGCAAGAAAGCAACTCTTAAGATTGTAACTTCAGTAGATCTCTCGTATGCGTATTTTTCAGTGTTCAACAATTGTGTCCAGCAGTTCTTCCGTTGTCCTTGAAGATCTTTAAATAAGAAACAGGTACCAACGGTCGAATCTTCCACAATGACACGTGGTGAGCTTCCATTGGAACGCCTCCATAGTACACAACAAACTCTAATCACCAAGATCGTGGCCGTATCAATCTGGTAGTTCGCTAAATATTATTCTAGGATATTCCTTCAAAAACAAGTAGTGGGAAGCATATTTTATTACGTGGCATTAATCAATTGGTTGCAACTGGCTGTCGTACTGATCTTCGCTGGAAAGTGGAACAGGAGTAGCGTACAACTAGTTGATCGTGGGTAGACGTGTGCTAGTTTCAAGTAACTACTTAAGCATGACATTAGACGTATTTATTAGACAACCTTGTCTAATGAAATTAGACGCCCACGTTTAATAGCAGGATCTATTAGACCACCTGGTCTAATAGGATTAGACGACACGTCTAATTACGGTTCCCTTCAGACTAATTTGAAGAAGTTAGACTGGACGTCTAACTCTCATACGTTAGAATGCACGTCTAACTACGCATCCTTTCAGACTAATCTGAAGGAGTTAGACTGCGTGTCTAACTCTCATACGTTAGACTGCACGTCTAACAACACATCCATTCAGACTAATCTGAAGGAGTTAGACTTCACGTCTAACTCTCATACGTTAGACTGCACGTCTAACTACGCATCCCTTCAGACTAATCTGAAGGAGTTAGACTGCACGTCTAACTCTCATACGTTAGACTGCACGTCTAACTACACATTCCTTTAGACTAATCTGAAGGAGTTAGACTGCACGTCTAACTCTCATACATTAGACTGCACGTCTAACTACGTCTGTTAGACTACACATCTAACTACGTATCCGTTAGACTGTACGTCTGTTAGACTGCACGTGTAACTACGTTTATTATACTGCACGTCTAACTACGTATCTGTTAGACTGCATGTCTAACTACGTATCCGTTAAACTGCACGTCTAACTACGTATCTGTTAGATTGTACGTCTAACTACGTATCCGTTAGACTGTACGTCTAAATACGTCTGTTAGACTGCACGTCTAAATACGTATCTGTTAGACTGCACATCTAACTACGTATCCGTTAGACTGCACATCTAACTACGTATCCGTTAAATTACACGTTTAACTACGTATCTGTTAGATTGTACGTCTAACTACGTATCCGTTAGACTGTACGTCTAAATACGTCTGTTAGACTGCACGTCTAAATACGTATCTGTTAGACTGCACATCTAACTACGTATCCGTTAGACTGCACATCTAACTACGTATCCGTTAAATTACACGTTTAACTACGTATCTGTTAGACTGCACGTCTAACTACGTATCCTTTAGACTGCATGTCTAACTACGTATCTATTAGACTGCACGTCTAACTACGTATTCGTTAGATTGCACATCTAACTCAATGCATCTACTAGCCAATTAACTAATGAACCTCATTAAGACTCAGTCTAATATAACCTGTTTTCGATACAACTGCACCTAAAACGATTAGACGGATTAAATTAAGTTTTATACACACTAATCATCAAAATTCCAATAGTCAAAATAGTTTGACACTTAGTCAAAATAATTTGACCCAATATACGTTTCCCTTAAGATAGTGTCTAAAGGAGTTAAACTACCTTGTCTAACTACGTTTCCCTTTAGACAGCGTCTAAAGGAGTTAAACTACTTTTTCTAACTATATTTCTCTTTAGACAACATCTAAAGGAGTTAGACTACCTCGTCTAACTCAGTTTCCCTTTAGACAATGTCTAAAGGAGTTACACGACCTCGTATAACTACGTTTCCCTTTAGAAAACGTCTAAAGGAACTAGACTACCTCGTCTAAATACGTAAGACGTCTAAGATAGCCTACTACAGATTTGTGCCTACACACAAAAAATAGACAACTTAGCTTGATCATCACAACATCATCAAAATTAGGTTCCAACCCATAAAAATCTTTTATATTCTTTTAAGGTTAATTAAAATATTTATTTCTTAATTAACTTTGTTTCTTAATTTTTAATTTCTCCCAACAGAATTATTTTTGTTTTTTTGGGGAAGAGTCCAAACCGAAGATTTATTGGAAAACCTTCACAATTAATCCTTCCTAACACTTCTAATATTTTTCAATTTTTTTTGGGAAGAGTCAAAACCGAAGGTTTTCCAATAAACCTTCGCAATTAACCCTTCCCAACACCTATTTTTTGAGGGATGAGTCAAAACCGAAGGTTTTTTGTTAGGATTGGGATCATCGAAGGAGACTGGGGTCTCGCTGAGGTGAACACTTACACAATACGTCGGTTGATACTAACCCGGTTAGAAGTTAATATTGGTCACAATACTACGCAAGTTGTCACAAACTCTTGAACCGAGTTCAAGTGCAGAACTGTTCGTTTCAAATTGAAGCAACACACACACGGTTTGGACAACGATGAGAAAATATGAAGTAGAGATGAAACACAACACATGATTTATGGATGTTCGTAGATAAAGCTCCTACGTCACCTCTTCTTCTCAAACATTGAGAAGAATATTCACTCAGAATATTTTAAATAGTTTACAATATTTCGAATAACCGAGGCTTATTTACTGCTCGTTTTTGACTTCTTGCTTCGCTCACTTTGTTGAACAAAAACCAATTCTATAAACTTACAACACTCACTACTCACACATAATAGATGAACTTGTAATATACGTAAAATTATAACACACACTTTAAAATGTTTTAAACAATATGTGAATATAGATGATTTGAGACTTCTAATCCGGTTAAAAGTTCGTTGTATGTTGCTTCTCGTTGTGTTCTGATCTTTTAACTAGAAAATATGACAATAGTCATATTTTTCATCTTCAACGAATACTTGCATGGTAGCCCTTTGTTTCTTGAATCTGATTGGTTGATCGGGAACGTACAGCAGGTACCTTGATAGATTAGTAGGGCATTTAATGAGTTTAATACTTCCCAAGAAGCAGATCAGCAAACATCTTTATCTTCTACTGATTTGATTATCTGGAGTAATGTGACAAATATCTGCTCCAAGTATAATGTTATTTAGACTTATACTAAAATAGGTATCTGAATATTTTGTCTGTCTTCTACTTCCCAAACAATATTATCAGAATTGTATTAAAATGACAATAATACAGTTTGTACGTTTGAAGGCTCCCTTCTGTATTTTCCGAAAGTATTCTGTATTGCACTGAAATGGAAACTACCGGCCGCTCTTAGTATAAGTCTATCTTAGCATACAACTGGTTCCTTCTCTTGGATCTGATCGGTCAAACTACCGATCATTTTACAGATTTGTCTTGTATAATAGCTTAAGATCATACCAAGTTATTTATCGAGCAAGCTACCGGTTGCACCGTCTTTATAAAGACGAGTTATTACCGGTCATACTACCGAAGTGTAAAAGGAGATTTCTCTTTATATGGAGGGAGACTAATTTCTCTTCCTGAGACATAACTGATGAATTTACCGATAAGGATGCTGAACGGTAAATACGTTTTTCACTGCTGAGCCGATCCTCTACTAGTTCCGTTTCTTGTAGAGATAGCCGAAAATAAAGATTGTTTAAATGGTACCGGTTTGCGCCGCCTTTTTAATATTGGTCAACTGGGCTAAGCGGTAAAACTGATTTGTAGATACGAAGTAAATTGTCGGTTTCAGTTTTTCCGATTCCTGCATTTCCAAGCTAGTTTGGTCTTTCTGGATTTCTTTTATCCTGCACAAATGATGGATTTAGTTAAGTTCTTTAGATAATTAATTACTTACTAATTAGCTATCTATTTTATTTAACAGTTTTTCCTTTTTGATTATTTAATTTTAATATTCAAAACTTGTAATTGTTGGCTGCTTAAGTTTAGTTTTATTCAAAATTTGATTCATAAAAGTTTGTGAGTTGATTTCTTTAGAAATTTCTCCCTTTTTGATATTTTTAACTTTTAAAATTATCAAAACCAACATATTAAAAAGAAAACAGGATCATCAAGTAGCATTCCTGTTTAATAGCCATAAGTAGAGTTAGTGAATATAATTGAAAGTTTTAATCCCATAATCATACTGTAAAAAGAAACATGGTAATATAAGAATATGCATAGGGATAGAATTTGGTGTCTCCCTCGTTTCGGTTTGGAATTGTCTACCAGAATTCGGTCACGAAGTTGCGCATAAAACCGACAGCTGGTTGTCCAAGAATGTTGCGTTCAAGACTCCTTTACGGTTGACCAGGAACATTGATCTAGGCATTTCTTTCACTTGGATGAGCATTATCAACTGAGCTCCCACCATCTCTACGGATTCTCCGGTTTGACCGAGCACTATAGGGAACAACATCTTGTGGATGTGCTATTGGGAGAGACTAGGACATTGTTCTGGTTCTTCGAGTCAGTGGATCTTCATCCTCTTCTTCATCTTCCTCATTATTCGGCTTTTTAGTCTCTGGTAGTGTATTCACCGATGTTTCAGTTTCTAGATGCACATTCACCGCTTCAAACTTCTTAGTTCTTTTTCGTTTAGCCGCCCTAGTCTTCTTGGCAGTAGGAGTAGACACATCTTTTTCTTTATTAATGTTCTCCTGAATTTTTCGTGCAGCTTCTTCATTAGCCAGTTCAGCTTATTTATCTTTCGCATCTTCTTCTTCTTGGAACCGACGGGCAGCCTCTTCATGCTCCCGCAACTTTTCAGTTTCTGCAGCACTTTGAGATATCACCATCTCAAAAAGCTGTGAAGACATGAGTTCAACGAATGTCAGTGTTTTAGAGACGATAGGATGTATCCGGCCTACTTCCTCCCATACTTGGGCCAACTTTTGATCGTGGGATTTTGATGATGATGCGCTCTCTCTGAGTGCTATGGTTACTTGAGCTTCCATGGATGTTTGACATTGAGCTAGAGCCTTTTAGATCAACTTCTCAATGGTCACCCTTAAAGATTCTTCAAAGAAATATTGGGATGAGCCGAGAGCATGAGATTGCAAAGGAAGCGCCCCATGAGAGTTTACGTGAAGAGATATTTTGGTGCCAGTCGGTCTTTCAATATTGTTCTCTCTTGTTTTGTTGTGGTCAAAAGACTTACCCGATGGAGATTTGTCTATTTCATTATTAGAAAGAGATGGGTTGGAATTTGCATTGTTCTTCCCTTCTTCATTCTCGTACTCATTGTCAGTTGATTTCGGTAAGCCAGAATTGTGTTCTTCGTCAGACTCAATTCGACGTTGTTTGGCCATTTCATCGAACTTCTATTTCCCTAGTCCAAGGTATACGGAATGTTCTTTAGCACACATGCCTTTAACCTCGAACCCGTCAAACATTTCTCTTTCTTCCGATGGAGTCCATGTTGGTTTAGATGATTGACTTTTTTTCAAAACATGTCTTCACGACATCAACTGTTTGTATTTCATCCTGGTTAGTATGCTCTTCTTCAACCGGTATAGATATTGGTAATTCTTCAGCCTTTACAGGCATGTTTTAATACTTAGAGATAGATGCAAGAAGGTCCTCCATGACAGTCTTTAGTAGTATGATTACATTTTCGTTTACTCCTGTCCGAGCCCCACTCTAAATGAGATCCTCCTCCCTTTTTGTAATGATTGGCAGAAATACTCTCCATTTGGCATTTGCTTCGGCAAGTTTGATTCTTGTTAAAGCTTCAGGTACAAATGTAGTTTTTGTTAAGGAGAAAACTACCTCCTCTAAGGACACAAGGGCATACCACTTCTTCTCTTTCAGAACTTCAGAGAGTACTTTTTTAAAACTTGTTTCCAGTCTTGCATTTACCCACGCATAAAAGAAGTCGATTGTTAGATAAAATTAGACCGGTTAAATAAAACTTAACAAAAACAAATCCCTTGTGCAGGAACAGGCAAAGAATCCAACCGGTCAAAGAACTCAACCGGTTAAGAAACTCAACCGGTCAAGCAATCAAACCGACCAAAAACCTGACCGAACAAGAAAAACAAGATCGGTAAAATCAGAAGGCCAGAATCATTGAACAGTCGGTCAATCAGAAGATATGGAAAAACCGGAAGTCATCCGACCAGTATAGAAAGACACTTCGGGTATTTGTTGAGAATGATACCGAAGGATCAAACTTAGTATTGCCATATTCATACAAGTCTGAGGACAATCCGTAGGCTGCAGACGATTGTCCTACAAGATCTTTCCACACCATGATAAATCAGAAAGGCAATCTTCCAGGTACAAGCAACTGTCCAACCGAAAGTTGCCATATTGAGTAAAAGACAAACCTAGCCGGTTTGACCTACACACTAGAAGACTAGACCGCCAGGTCTGAAGACTAGACCTCCAGGTCTGAATCACTGAACCTCTGCTCAACTAATCTCAAGGAAATGAAATGTGATCGTTTGCACATTTCACCTATAAAAGAAGGAGCTGAAAAGGAATAAATGCGGTTACAAGTTCTGAAAGTTTTCTACAGCCTAAGTCAAAAATTGTGTTCTATCTCTAGAAAGCTTAAACGCTTATGTGAAGTGTATTTACAATTTTGGTTAAAATTGTACGGGTGTTATCGAGCAGGAAATAAGTCTCGATCGGATTGTGTTTGTATTCCTTAGTGAATATCCTTCTCGCGGTTTCGAGAGGAAGGGGTGACATAGGAGTTTTATCTCCGAACATTCATAAAAAACCTGTCTTGTTATTTACTTTCTGCCGGCTTAACATTCTAACCGATCTGTACTAACCCACTAATACCGCTCCAACCGATTCAACATCATCTAAACCGAATTACTAAGCAGCAAAACCGACCCAGCAATCTCCAAACCTGTCTTATTCAAATCCGGTTCTGCCTATCTCGTGTGTGTGCTGCTTCAACCTGAAACAAACCACTTCCGCACTTGAACTAGGTTCAAGGGTTTGTGACAGTTTGTGTAGTATTGAAACCCAGGTATTAATCTCTAACCGGATTAATCACCACCCTTTGAGTGAGACGCGCTGACCGGCCAGACCCCGGTTCCCCAGCCGCGACCTAGATTCTAACATCGATGGTTTCACTTGCTTTCTCGTCAACCTTTTTGAGAATGTTATTCACAATATTATTAGCCTCTTCTTCGTCTTTGTGGGGATCCAGTGATTCATTAGAGTCTGGAACAATTATTTCAATTTCCTCCTCATTTAGACTTGGATTGTCCCCGATTTTGGTATGGACTTTTTCTCGATTTTCTTCATTTGAGTGATCAGTGACATCATTCTCTGGATAACCAGTGTCACACTCGGTAAGCTGCTTGGTTTCAGTAGTGATAACAACTCTTTTCTGATCATTATCGACCATCTAACATGCTTCATTAACACAATTTTTCCGGTCGGTTTCAGCAATACGACCGATCTCACCAACAACATTTATCTGATCGGTCTCAGCCATGCGGTCGATCCCAACCACAACACGATTTATAATGTCAGATACTATCGTTTAAGCTTCTAAAATCCTAAGCTCAAGTACTGAAGTAGCCTTAGGAGCAATAACATGGGATGAAGTGGGTATATTTACCTCAGGTGAACTGGTTTGTTCAGGAAGGGGAATCCGCTTTGTCTTCTTTTCTTCTCTCTTAGTTAGACTAAGAGCGCTGACAGTGGACCCTACATTAGCCTAAAGGTTGAGCAGTGATTCTGAGCGGGTTTCTGGAGGGGGAGTTTGGAGCTGGTATTAGTATTTTCACTAGTAGTTCCTTTAACATCCAGTTTTCTCACAGGTACCTCGGACACGGATTCTTTACCCTTTCCGGCTCTAACAAAATATTTCCCAGTATTACCGGAGTTTAATATTTTGCTGTTCAGGAGAGGAATATCTGGATCAGTAGGGATGTTCAAATGACATAGAATTTTGCCGATCTGCATTGCATAGCCAAGACTCCTAGTGGACTCAAGAGTGACCATTTCACATAGGATTTCGAATAGAATGTGCCCCTAATTGATTCGGTCGCCTCTCAGGATACCACCCAACATATCGAACTTTGACCGAGTGAGACTGTTAAAATTTCCCCTTTCGCCTGAAGAGCCTTAAAGACGATATCGCATAGAACCTTGTATTCACACCCCAAGGATCTCTTCTTTCCGTTGAACTGTACCAGCACATCGGTGTCGGAGAGAATCATCGGAAGGTTATATATTTATGTATGAGATAGAGCCATGGATCAATCTATGCCCTTCGTTGGAAGTTTTAAAGCATCGACAAATACACTTTCAGAGTTAGAGAACTCTATCCCGTTTACCTTTGCATTGATAACATTGTCCGTTAGCTTCGCTGTGTTGAAAAACTCTCGAACAACCTCCTAATAACATATCATTGGTCCGTCAAGAAAGTGTTGCAACCCGAACTCCTTGATAGCATCCAAAACCTTCTGTATCTCGATCGAACCTACACACTCTATGCAATCGAGATCCACCTAAAAAATATGGGTAAATGGTGCGTTATCCCTTCCCATTCCCATGGTGATAGATTGAAGTGAAATTTTTAGAGAGAGAATAGAGCAAAGTAAATTTCTAGGGTTTCTGTAGAGAGAATAACGATTCAAGGATTCAACGGTTCTGCCTTTTAATGGATTAGCGTGTCGGTTATTTCCTTACTAGTCACTGAACCGTCACTTAGGATCGTATGACCCCATGTTCCCCCAAACTAGGAAATAATGGCGCTTTATTCAAAATTTTGTCCTTTTTCAATGTAATGACATAAATGACGGTTGAAATGATATTTAATGAATAGATAACAATTAATAAGATAAATGAACATTTTGAACAGAGCTGATTAAAGTCTAAGTATTGAAAGGCATTTAATAAATTCGACTAAGTGTTAATTTTATTAATGCTGAAATAGAATATTATGTTTTATGATGTAAAAACCAGTGTTGGAACAAAATAACCGGTTTTTATCACCGAAGATTAATACAGGGAAAAGAGAAAAAATCAGTCCCTCGGAACTACCCTATGGATCCAGCTTTCTGCCTTTTTCTTGGTCAGAATATTGGATGGGCTCACAGGAGATCCCGGTCCGAAATTAAGATTAAGAGAGATAAGATAGCTACTGATATGAGGAGCATATCCGATCTTCCTTTGAGGAGAAGAGATCATCTTTTTCAGATTTTCGAAGATGATGGAAGAACAGTTGATTGGATGGCCACAAACTATGGCGATCATCATTTCGAAGATTTTCCTGGTGTAAAAGTGTGTCGATTCCTTATCCAGAATGGATCTACCAATTATGTCGTTAGGAATCTGGATATGAGGACATAGTCTGCACTTGATTCCGTGATTTTTGATCGAAATCAACAAGTTTGAAAAGAAGAAGGACATTTCTTGATTGACACTGTTTGGAGATGGAGGAAAATCGGAAAAGCCTTTGGAGAGAAGATTGAAGAATTGAATGTGTACTTCCTCGTCAATCGTGATGAGTTCTCCTCTTACCCGGGACACGATTGAACCATTTATAATTCTAGCATTAGAGAAGAACTCATTAACTTCTTCTTCAAGGATCATTCGGGATCCTTCAAGAAACTTCCTCAAACCAAAGCTCTCCAGAGATTCAAATATGATTTCTCTGGCTTCATTATCGATAATAGTTAGGACATAATCGAAGTCGACGATGAGGGATGTGCGAACGGATGATAGATTCATTGTGAGGAATAATTTTTTGAGGAAAGAGTCTTCAGACGTTGAGAAAGAGATGAGTTTGTTGTGGTTTGATCTTAAATGAGTTGCTCATTAAATAGAACGTTGGTTGAAAAGAATTCAAGAGTCTATTGGATGGAGATATTTAGCCGTTATGAGATGTCTTTTCACATTTCCCGAAAAGATACTTTGAACATTGGAAAGGAGCTTATCTTTTTAAGAGAATATCAAGAAAAAGGTATTAGATTAACTGACCAGTCAAGAGTAACTGGCCAGTTTTAAAAATGCCAGGTTATTCTTTTGAGCGGACGATTTTGAATAGAGCCGAAATTTGGAATGACCGATTTTGTTATGAGAAGGGGCTACATCTCCCTGGGAGTGTTCCCGGTTTATGTGAAGACATTATATGATAAGCATATTCAAACTTTTGGAGTTGATCATTTTAAAAGCCGAAATTTTATTAAAGCCGAAATTTCATTAAAACTTGAGGAGATGGGAGATAAGGATACATTATATAACCGATGCATGGAACAAAATGATCGGTTTGTTTTTCGAAATAAATAACTTGATAAATTTGATCCCAATTCTACTAGTTTGGGGATCCAAGAGTTGGTTCTTTTCTGATTCTTTCTCTTTCCACGCGGCCGATGTATGCTTGCAGTGTTTCCCTTATAAGGAGGTGAGTTGGGTAAAGAGTAGCCCCTCAACCAAGAAAGATGTCGATATCAAAGAATAGACCGCATAGCTGGGGGGTCGTATCCGGTCATGATTTTGTCCGAAGAGATCATCTTCTTTAAATTGTCAAAGATGATCCTCGACCAGTTCACGGGAGTCCCTTCTGTGATGGAAACCATCATTTCAAAGGTTCTGTGGGATTAAGATTGAGTGGATTCCTTGGCAAGAATATTTTTGCCAATGATCTCACTAAGTATTTGAAATTCAGTTTGTAGGGACGTTTTCGCTCCATACGTTTCAACTGGATTTAGAGAGTTGGAGAAATGATGGCGCATCTCGTTGATATCAGTGTTGGAGAATGAGAGGTTGAAAAAGCCTTCAGTTGGTAGCTCGCAACTTCGTGCAAAGTCTATCTTACTAAATACGAATTGTTGACTTCGAACAGTAGAAAGGATAAAATCCTCATGGATTACTTGTGCAGTTCTGAAGAATTCGAGAACAATTTCGTTATTTATGGAATAACGGTCCTCAAGGAAAGGTCTTAAGCCTGTTACTTCAAGGGACCTAAACATTGCGAAGACTTCATTGTCTTCACAATGTAGAGCTCACTAAAAATCCACTAAAAGAATGTTGTTTGAGAGATTCATCTTTGGAGAGTAGTCTTGTTGAGAGACAATGTTTTTGAGGATTTTCAGATTATTTGTTTGGTATTGTAGGATCGCCATTTAAATAGATAGAACACGAGTTTCCACTTTAGAGTAAGTCTTAGATTTTGTTAGGAAGAAGGAGATTTCATCCAGACTTATGATGATTGAGAAGTGGCTATCTATGTTATTTCCAAGAGATTTCCTTTTTTGTGAAATATCAGTCCTTCATTTTGAGTAGTGATAGACATAGGCCTTCACGTTGTTTGAAGGTGGACTGCTTACTTTTTCAGAAGAGATATTTCCAAACAAATATTTATGATCACTGTCCAGCTGTCCCATGTTGAGTGAAAAATAAATCTACCAAAATTATAGTGTAAATAATTGATTGGCCTTTTGGTGAATTCGGTTGTATAGAGATCAGTTATTCTGTTTTGAATAAATACCGCTTATCAAGCGGTAGTTGTTCAGTTAGAGAATAATCGATCGATTTTTCCGAATCACTTAGGCCGTTCGATTTTGTTTACACTTATTTTGGTAAATTTATTTCACCGATCTCAAGAGGAAACAATTGTCCTGTTTTATTTACTTGATTTGCGTTCCTACTGATTTTTAGGCACGTAATATATTAATATAAATGTTCGGTCGGTTTCTGAAAAATACCGACATTTGAGAAATCCGGTCGATTTTATTCAAATGTTAATGTCATGGTTTTCCACTAAGATTAGTTTTGAGAAGTAGAGGCTTCTCCCTTAGAGCATGCTCAGTTTTTTGTGTATGCAAAGTGCGAGATGTTCTTTTGAGAATTTTTCTCCCTAAATGCATGATGGTATATCTAAAGAATGAGTTAATTTCTATCAGCAAGTCCCAAAATAGTTCTGAAATAAGAAAACTTAGCTTCCTGTAGTGGCTTAGTAAAGATGTCGGTCGCTTATTGCTCGGTTGAGACATATTCCAACCGGATATATTTCTGTTGCACATGTTCTCGGATAAAGTGGTGTCGGATATCAATGTGATTCATTCTTGAATGCAGCACCGGATTGTATGTGATCGCAATGGCACTTGTGTTGTCACAGAAGATCGGAGATTTCTCAATTGTAATGCCGAAATCCTTTAGTTGTTGTTGGATCCATAGGAGTTGAGCACAACAACTACCAGCTGCAAGATACTCCACCGATACTATTGAATTTGCAACTGATGTCTGCTTCTTGCTGTACCAGGATACGAGCCAGTCACCTAAGAACTGTCAGGTCCCACTAGTACTCTTCCGGTCTACTTTAAGCCTGCATAATCTGCATCAGAGTAGCTTGTTAGATTGAAACTGGAATCCTTTGGATACCACAATCCCACATCTTGAGTTCCTTTAAGATATTTTAATATTCGTTTACCAGTAGTGTAATAAGATTGTTTAGAATTGTCCTGGAATCTTCCGCATACTCCGACTGCAAATAGAATATCAGGTCTTCTTGTTGTTAGGTATATGAGTGAGCCGATTATTCCACGGTAAGTTGTGATATCAACACCATGACCATCTTCGTCTTTGTATAATTTGATAGAGGAGCTCATTGGGGTAGAGGCAGCAGAACAACTTTCCATACCAAACTTCTTTAAAAGTTCTTTCGTGTATTTAGCCTGATTGATGAACATTTCTCCTTCAATTTGTCGGACCTGGAGACCTAAGAAGAAGCTCAATTCTCCCATCAAGCTCATTTAAAACTTATCAGTCATCATTTTAGAGAATTTATCACAAAGATTTGGATTGGTTTATCCGAAAATGATGTCATATACATAGATTTGTACAAATAATATATCCATAGAGTCTATAGTCAAATCATGATCAAATAGGAATTTTGTAAGAGTGTCATACCATGCTCTAGGAGCTTGTTTAAGACTATAAAGTGCTTTGTCCAATCTATAAACATGGTTGATTATTGCAGAATTTTTAAATCAGGAGGCTGTTCAACATATACCTCTTCATTTATAATACCGTTAAGAAATGCACTCTTAACATCCATTTTAAAAACATTGAAATTTTTAAAAGCAGCAAATGCTAGAAATATTCTAATGTCTTCTAGTCTTGTAACAAGGGCAAAAGATTCATCAAAATCGAATATCAGGTCTGCTTGTTGTTAGTTATATGAGTGAGTCGATTATTCCACGGTAAGTTGTGATATCAACACCATGACCATATTCGTCTTTGTATAATTTTATTGAGGAGCTCATTGGGGTAGAGGCAGTAGAACAACTTTCCATACCAAACTTCTTTAAAAGTTCTTTCGTGTATTTAGCCTGATTGATGAACGTTCCTCCTTCAATTTGTCGGACCTGGAGACCTAAGAAGAAGCTCAATTCTCCCATCTTGCTCATTTCAAACTTATCAGTCATCATTTTAGAGAATTTATCACAATGATTTGGATTGGTTGATCCGAAAATGATGTCATATACATAGATTTGTACAAATAATATATCCATAGAGTCTATAGTAAAATCATGATCAAATAGGAATTTTGTAAGAGTGTCATATCATGCTCTAGGAGCTTGTTTAAGACCATAAAGTGCTTTGTCCAATCTATAAACATGGCTCATTATTGCAGGATTTTTAAATCAGGAGGCTGTTCAACATATACCTCTTCATTTTTAATACCGTTAAGAAATGCACTCTTAACATCCATTTGAAAAACTTTGAAATTTTTAAAAGCAGCAAATGCTAGAAATATTCTAATGTCTTGTAGTCTTGCAACAAGGGCAAAAGATTCATCAAAATCGAATATCAGGTTTGCTTGTTGTTAGGTATAGGAGTGAGTTGATTATTACACGGTAAGTTGTGATATCAACACCATGACCATCTTCGTCCTTGTATAATTTGATTGAGGAGCTCATTGGGGTAGAGGCAGAAGAACAACTTTCCATACCAAACTTATTTATTAGTTCTTTCGTGTATTTGGCATGATTGATGAATGTTCCTCCTTCAATTTGTCGTACCTGGAGACCTAAGAAGAAGCTCAATTCTCCCATCATGCTCATTTCAAACTTGTCAGTCATCATTTTAGAAAATTTATCACAAAGCTTTGGATTGGTTGAGCCGAAAATGATGTCATATACATAAATTTGTACAAGTAATATATCCATAGAGTCTATAGTAAAATCATGATCAAATAGGAATTTTGTAAGAGTGTCATACCATGCTCTAGGAGCTTGTTTAAGACCATAAAGTGCTTTGTTCAATCTATAAACATGTCTGATTAATGCATGATTTTTAAAACCAGGAGGTTGTTCAACATATACCTCTTCATTTATAATACCGTTAAGAAATGCACTATTAACATTCATTTGAAAAACTTTGAAATTTTTAAAAGCAGTAAATCCTAGAAATATTCTAATGTCTTTTAGTCTGACAATAAGGGCAAAAGATTCATCAAAATCGATGCCTTCTTAATTGCAACCAAACCATCTTCATTGAGTTTATTTATGAACACCCATCAGGTTCCGATGACCGATTGATTGTTTGGTCTCGGAACTAAGTGTCAGTCTTTATTTCTCTCAAACTAATTTAGTTCCTCTTGCATTGCTAGGATCCAATCAGAATCCAGCAACGCTTCATCTACCTTTTTCGGTTCAATTTGTGAAATAAATACTGAATTTGCATATTCTTCTAGCAGTTGGTGCCTAAATTTGATGAGTGCGGAGGGGTTACTTGTAACTAGCTCAAGAAGATTTTTTTGTTCCATTTAAGATTCAGTCCCGAGATGTCTTCTGACTAACCGGTTATTTGACCAAAGTTAGACAGACCGATAAGCTGAACAGTGTTAGGCCGACTAGTTTCATCACCAGTTTCTGAAGTGTCAACTTCCTACTGTAAAACAGCTTGATCCTGCTGAGTCTTAGTGTTATTAACCATTTGGTTATAAACAAATCTTCTATAAACCAGAACATCTTCTTCATTATCATATTGAATATTTAAATTTTCCAATCTGTTAGATAGATCAATGGTTGATGGAGTATTACTTTCAATGGATTCATCAAAGAGAATATGACATGATTCCTCAACAGTGAGAGTCCTATTATTGTAGACTCTATATGCTTTACTAACTTCAGAGTACCCTAACATAATACTAACATCTGATTTAGCGTTAAAAGCGTTCAAATAATTTATTCCATTGTTATGGATGTAACACTTACATTCAAAGATCCTAAAATACCGGATATTAGGAACTTTGTCATGGTATACTTCAAAAGGCGTTTTGTTAAGACGTTTATTAATCATAGACCGATTTTGAGTGTAACATGCAGTATTGATAACCTCTGCCAAAAGTTTTTGAGCGACACCCGAATCGGCTATCATGGATCTTGAATCTTCCTTGAGGGTTCGGTTTCTCCTCTCAGTCAGTCCATTTTTTGATGAGTTTTGGAACTAGACAACTCGTGTCTAATACCGGATTCCTCAAGATATGCAGTTAAGGTTCTATTACTAAATTTTGTGCCTCTATCCCTTCTGATCTTATTAACACGTATAGACTTTTCATTTTGCACTTTTTTAAGCATTTTATTTAAGTTAGGTGTGGCCTGATATTTCGAAACTAAGAAAATAACCCATGTGTATCTAGAGTAATCATCGATAATTACTAAGGCATAGTTCATTCTTCCTAGGCTAGTGAACCTAATCGGTCCGAACAGATCCATGTGAAGCGGTTCTAAGCATCGGTTAGATTGAGTATTCCCTTTAATTTTAAAGATTGATTTAATTTGTTTTCTCATTTGACATGCAAAATATATTTTTATCTTTTTCAAACTGTATATTAGGAATACCTTAAACTAATTCTTTAGTGCGAATGAAGTTTATTGTTTTGAAATTCAAGTGATTTAATCTTTTGTGCCACAATCAATTTGATCATTTTTAACTATCATGCATACAGTGTTATCACATTTAGTTTTCCAGTCTACCTTATATATGTTCTTTATCCTATGTCCGGTTAGTAAAGTGTTTCCCTATTGGTTCCTAACTAAACATGCTTGTTTCTGGAATTCTATTGTGTATCCTATATCACACATCTTACTTATGTTAAGCAGATTAAAACATAGGTTTTCAAAAAGTAATAAGTTGTTTTTTTTTTTTTTTTGGGAAAACGACTTATTGTCATTTCATTAAAAAAACCCAAAACGGGAAAAAAACGGACATAGTCTCCTTTAACTTTCTAACAAACCTAGAAAGTTAAAGTTAGGTTCAAGTAAACAAACATTCAAACAAAGCAAACACGAGACTTACAATCAATCATAAGAAACTAACTAGCTTTCGAAAAATTAAAAGATGTAACTTTGTCATAATCGATTTTCCACTCCCGACAAAGGGTCCATTCACGCTCACCTTTGGGAACCCGCCTCCACGTACCGATTAACGCACCGCAATCAAACACGATATCCCTCCATACATGCTCAACGTCGCGACGAACTCTCCCAAATACTCTTGCGTTTCTCTCGGCCCATACATGATAAACAATGGCAGCAAAACCACATTTGAAGACATTGGCTGGAAATCTATTACCTTTAGCTTTGATGAAGGCAGCAACAATGATCTCATCCCATGAACCCGGTAAATGAACAAAGCCCAAAGCCAATGTGAACTTACTCTAAAGGGACTTAACAAACGGGCAGCTCCCAAACAAGTGGCAAATAAACTCCGTATTTCCATCACAAAGCAAACAATTAGCATCCGGAATGTCCATGTAGGCGAGGATTCGATCCCGGGTATTAATTCTACCCCGTAAAGCCAACCATAGGATGAAACGATGCCTCGGAATGACTTTTGAAGACCAAACGAGAGCTGCCCAATCGACAATTTGACCTTTTTCTCTAATAACATTCCAAACTATTCTCGACTTCAATTTACCATCTTCCTCGGCAACCCAAGAGTGAACATCAACCTTATCACTTAGATGAATTCTACTCAAATAGTCTAATACTCGTCTTCCTTCCGGAACTCGTCTAATAATTGAAACCCAAAGCCCAGCATCAATGTCGCCAATCGTGGCAGCCGCACAATCCCTTCTTATTCTCAAAACTCGAAATTCCTCCTTAGTAATCAACGGCTGGTTTTCAAACCAAGGATCGTGCCAAAAGAGAGTACCACACCCATCCCCAATACGAATATCAAAAATCGAACCGAGGCTGTTTTTTAGATTCAAAATTTTCTTCAACGACCAAGTCATATCATCCGTGATTTTACAAGTCCATATGCTCAATTCGCGCTTCAAAAACCGAGAGTGCACCCACTTGACCCATAGAGAATCTTGTTTAGTTTGTAAAGCCCAAAGATGTTTGTAGGTAACAGCCCGATTCCACTCAATACAGCTCCTCAGTCCAATACCACCTTTGTCTTTCGGTTTGCAAACGTCGATCCACTTGACTTTCTTTCCACCACGACCTTAGCTGCCCCAAATAAAATTACGCATGATAGTATCGAGCTCTTTCATAACTTTCTTCGGGAGCACAATTTGCTGAGACCAGTAACCGATTAATCCCATGACCACGCTTCCAACCAACTCAATTCTGCCCGCGTATGAAAGCTTCTTGGCTGCCCACCCCATAACGACGTTTTTAACTTTTTCAATGAGTGGCCTACAATGAACAATTTGAATCTTTCTTGTTGTGAGTGGAATGCCCAAATAACGAACCGGAAACGAACCCTCGGGTATGCCCATAATGTCTTGTATCCTAGCCTTTGTCTCATCATCAACACCGCCATAGAACGCTGCACTTTTATCTACATTAATTGATAAGCCTGTAACATCAGAAAAGAAGTTAAGCGCATCTTTTATAGTTTTAATGGTCTCAACATCGGCATGAGCAAGTCGTCTGCAAAACATAAATGAGTGATCTTCTCCTCTTCGCAGAAAGGGTGGAAAGTGTAATGGCGATTCTTTCGGAATGTCGTTAAGACACTCTCAAAGACCTCCATGATCAACACGAAGATATAAGAAGAGAGAGGATCGCCCTGCCTCACACCATTTTCGCCCTTGAAATAGCCCCCGTGTACACCATTAACGCAAACAACAAAGTGGGAGGTAGAGACACACTGCATAATCCAATCAATGTAAATTCTAGGAAAACCAGAAACAACAAGAAAGTCATGAATAGTTCCCCATTTAACGGAATCAAATGCCTTACGAATATCAATTTTAAACGCAACTCGAGGAGAAATCTTCCTTCTCCCATAACCCTTAAGAAGATTCTGCATTAGAAGGATGTTATGCGATATAGACCTACCGGGTATGAAAGCAGATTGTCCTAGACTCACTATCTTAGAAAAAACTCTTTGAAAGCGCTTAGAGAGAATTTTAGAAATAATTTTATACACAACATTACAACAGGAAATGGGACGAAAATCTTGTATTTTTTCGGGCACGAAATTTTTGGGAATAAGATTAAGCACAGTAACATTCCATTGGGTCAACATTTTCCTATTACGAAAGAATTCAAGCACCCCCTCTGTAATGTCATTACCCACAATACCCCAATTAGCTTTAAAAAACTCCGCATTAAAACCGTCAGGCCCGGGGCTCTTATTGCTGTTGATGCTAGCTAGAGCATTTCTAACTTCTTCTCTCGAAACAACTCTAACAAGATCCCGACTATCCTCAGCAGTAATTCTTTTGTCAACAATCTGATATAGAGTATTGAGATGACTGAGATGCTGCCCGATTTTAGTACCCATAAGACCACGATAGAATTGGACAGCCAAATCCTGAATTTGATCCTGTCCATGCGCAAAATCCCCATTATCCTTCATAAGTCTTTGGACACTGTTCCGAAGATTCCTAGATGAACACTTACGGTAGAAGAAAGTCGTGTTCTTGCCCCCAAGAGAGACCCAATTCTGTCTCGACTTCTGTCTCGCGAAACTCTCCTCCATAGAACTGAGCTCTCTAAATTTTGCAAGGGCAGATTTTTCCTCCTCCCGAAGAAGATCATCAATGTCATCATGAAGAAATCGGGATTGAACCTCCTCAAGATCAGTTCTTGCAGCCATGACCCTTTTTGATATGTTGCTGAATTTTCTGCGGTCAAACTTAATAAATTGGTTTTTAAGAAGCCTCAATTTCTTCGACACTCGAAACATATTAGAGCCGTCCACATGAGTATTCCAGACCTCATTGAGAATGTCCTTGAACTTATCATTTTCCATCCAAAAGTTGAAAAATTTAAAGGGGCGTTTCATTTTCTTCTCCTTCTCCCAATAGAGCTTAAGTGGACAATGATCAAAGATTCCCGGGTTAAGAATATGAACATGGCTTCTAGGATATTTAGTAGCCCAAGTCGAATTAATAAGACCTCTATCAATCCTGCTCCTTCTGGTCTGCTCATCATCTCTCATGGAGGACCAAGTAAACAAGTTTTCGGAATTAGTCGGTTCAACACAACCAATGTCACGAATACACTCATTAAAGTCAATCATGTCTTGAGTGATATCAGATTCAGGGCTCCTCTCATTCTCAAATCTAGTAACATTGAAGTCCCCAATAACAGCCCAAGGATGATCATCATCAATCTTAGCTTTCAAATAGTTCCATAAAATCCTTCTATCCGATCCCGAGTTAAAGCCATAAACAATAGCCAAACGAAAGAGATTGTCATCAACTTTGTTTTTGACTTCAACCATTATGACTTGATCAGAAGAATGAATCATCTTGATATCAGCCACATCACTGTTCCAAGCTACCCAAATTATGCCGGTCCTGTTGTTAGAATTGTGTAACAAATTCCAATTTCTGTCCATACAAAGGCCTTTGATGTGATCAACGTTGCGCTCCTTCACCTTTGTTTCAAGAATACCAAAAATAACAAGCTTCTGCTCATCAATGATCTTCCGAATTTCCTTGCTTTTAATGGGATCATTGAGGCCCCGTATATTCCATGTCATAATATTCATGAATGGATATACGGGTTAGACTCCTGAATTTCACTGTCCTCATGGCTATTAAGAACATCCATTTTATGATCCCCTTCAACACTGCTTTCACTTTCAGAAAATCCATAGGAGTCTTTGCTGTCCTCGATGGCCACGGTTTGATTTTCATAATGGTGGAGACTAGAATCAATCTTATTGAAATTACAATCACCCATTAGACCAATAGCAGTTTGCTCACTACTATTAGGAGCCTGATTTGCTGAAACAGCAACATTCACACCAGCCACATCATCTTTAGAGACAACCAACGAAGATACTGCCAACTTAACCCCACCAGATTCAGACCCAGCAAGATCAGCAATTGAACCAGACAACCCAGCTAAACTATTCAGAAACCCATCAATCCCAGAATCCACCCTTGTGGGCTTATTAGACCCATCAGACCCAACACAACCAAGACCTGTTAAACCAGAAAAACCAACCAAACCAGACTTTGAAACTGCCAATTTAGAACCAACCGTCGCATACCGATTTGCCAAACCAGACCCATTATATTCAATCCCTGCTGGACCAGACAAACCATCCTCAACTGCCTTGAGGACTGTCAAACCAGAACCCGCTATTCCAAGCCGATCCACGTCATACTTTGCAATTCCAGATTCATCAAATTGGACCTCTGTTGACCCTGTAATACCAATAATAGTTGTTTTGGAGACAATCAACCCAGAAAAATTTGATTCAGACCGATCAAATTCAGGCTCTATCGCTTCAGGACCTGCTGTATGGCTTTCTCTAACGATTAACTCAGTCAAATCATTGCTGCTTAGAACCTGTTGAAGCCCAATTCTGCTATTATATTTATCATTACCAGTATTATTAACCTGAATATCCTCAGCAGCATTTTCAGTCCAAGCTTTAACATCAGACCTATGATTGACACTAATCCGGTCGATTATTGAGCATTCCTCAGTCCTTTCAGCATCACAATCAACAATATAGACTGAATCCTTAGCCGCTCTTGAAGGTCCTTGGTCAAAGACATTAATTGGAAGTCTCATCCTTTCATTAAGGTCTGAAGAAAAATTGTGACCCACAAAATTTGGATTACTGTCAAAATCAGCAACATTAAGATCCAAGGAATCAGGCTCCAGGCTAATCTCTAGCTTGGATGAGATTTTGCATGGGGTAGAAGACCTTAGAACAGATTCACTGGACAACTTCTGAGCTAGATTCATCACCCCATCATCACGAGCATTCACATCCTCTTGCAAAATGGATCCATGATCCTGATTAAAGACATCATTGTCCTGACCAGGAGATACCCAATCCTGCAGAGAATAATCACAGTTCTTGTTCATGGAATTTCGTTTTTGATTTCCTGGTTCAGTTTGACCAAGTTCATCACCATTCACATGATTGGACTTACATGAATACTGATCCTGGCCCTGACCTTTCCCAGTCCTAGCTCTCTTTTGAACCCATACTTGCCTTAGCTGTTTCTTTTTATTCAATCCCAACCCATTGGTTTTCTTAGCCACCTGCTTATAAGACAACCTGCCTGCCTTCACATTTCCAACATTCACATTCAGATTTGCTTTCTCATGATGACCAGATATATGAACCAGCTGATCCACTTTCTGAACATCCAACTTACCATGACCCTTGACATTATTTCTAATCCAGTCACGTTTGACAATCTTCTTTGCCTTGACCCAGTTCTATTTCTTCAGGCGTTTCTTTCTGGAGTTACCCTTAGATCTAGCACCAAAACTTACAAGTTTCCCAGACTTCAAATATTTATTCAGACCATCCACTATTTGAGCTCCAACATCAAAACCTACAAGCTTCCCAGACTTCAAAACTCTATATAGACCATCAACATTTCCAGTATCAACCTTATCAGCATCAGACCGGTTGTCAAAATTCTTGCTCGCTTGAACTTTATTCACAATATTCTGATCAGAATGTTGAGCTGAAGACACAGAATTGCCAGAAACATCCCTTTTGTTCAGACCAGCAGCTGAGGAAGGGGCACAAAAACTGGGGCTATTGAAATTGTTAGGAGAACAAGCATTATTAATGGGACAGTTTTTAATGGAATGGGTGAAGGTGCTGCATCTAGTACAGCAATTTGGTCTCCATTCATATTGCACCCCAATAGTAAAAATATTTCCCAGTCTATCTTGCATTTCAAGCTTCAAGGGGAGATAGCTGGCTGGATGAATTTCCACACTAACCCTTGCAACTGATGCCCTTTCATACCCCTCCATGGCTGGGTCAAATATCAAGGGCTTCCCAAGCATGCTAGCAACATATGCAAGCCCAATAGGATTGCAAATATGTGGGGGAATGTTCTTGAATTGCACCCAGATCTGTTCAAATTCAGGAGGCTTGCAATTTGTATTGAGTGTCTCGGTCCATTTATAAATTTTGAGCATATGGTTCCTGATGAAGACATATTCTGCGTTTATAATTTCCTGAAGCTCACTTCCATTACGAAAAGTGAGAAAATAAAACCCATAATCGTTAACAGTCACCTTCTCAAGCCCATTCTTCTCCCATAGCTCCAGTAGAGAATTTCTAACAGTATTAAAATGAACCTTTATGTTACCCATAAAGTGACCCACTAAAACAGATTCCCAAGCCTTAACACAGGTTTCTTCAATTTCAGGGGGAAGCTTGAATTTGTGGGGTTGGTCAAGGGTAATTGCAGCCAATAAGGCAGTATTCACTTTAAATTTCCCTTTTTCAAGGTCTGGAACAACAAACTTATTCCAAACATTGCCTTCCTGCCAAGATCTATTGGGATTGTCTCTAACAGAATATACCCTGGCTTTCGGGCACTTAAAAACTTCCTTAATAAAATCAACTGACCAATTTACAATTGTGTCATACTGGTCCTTACTGAAGAGATTCCAGTCCTGCAAGAAATGGACCTTAAACTGGTCACTAAGCAGATCACAACGGTCCTTTGCCATAACAACCTCCTGCATTCGAATCTAGAGCAGGATCTTTTTGATCTTATTTCGTAGTCTAGTCAAATTGGAGATCTCATTTTTATTCATCCTCCAGGTAGGGGGAATTTTTGTAGAATTTGGTTGACCCTGAGCATGAGGAGCATTTGTTTCAGAAGACCTACAGCTAGCTTCAGGGGCAGGACCACCTGGTGGATTAACACCCTCTTTATGTACATTGTTAACTTTCTCAGCCCACCTTACCCGCTTGCTACCAGCAGGGGCATTGTTGGCTAACCCAACTCTTAATAGTATATCAGCATTAGAATCTGCCTTTCCAGTGTGAGATCTCACCCTTTTACCCTGGTTAGGATTCGGCCTTGAACTAGTCCCACTCCTATTATCAGATCTTTTGGAACCTTTCCCATCATGAACCCTTAACTCAGGATCATTATCAAATAGAGGAGAGAAAATCCCAACATATTCAGACCCTAAATTTGGAAGTTCAAAATCAGCAGAACATTCATTAGGAGTAGGATCAGGGATTACATCTGGAGTAGATGAACTAGCCGCAGGCTCTTGCATTTTATTGACTGCTTTGATTTTGGCAATCAACTCATCACATTGCCTCTCTTCAAAAGAGTTAGAAAACTCAAAACCAGTAGAATCTTCTTTGTTCAAAGTACAAATGCCTTGACTTGCTGAAAGTTTGGAACTAGACTTGCTGCATAAACTCTGCTGCGAATCAGAAAGGTCATGATCAATAATGATTGGATCAAGCGCATCATTTATAGCATTCTTAAGTTCATTGCTCACAAGCTTTTTTGGTTTTCTTCTCCTAGCCTTTGATTTGCTGCTAATAGCTTCAACAGACCCAGAATTACTATATTTGGCGTAAGACCCTGCATTTTCAGAAGATTTATAGCTAGGGGACTGAGATAAGTCAAAATTAGCTCGTGAGATCTGTTTATCAGGACTGGACTCAAGGAACCCATCATTGACAAGATCATCAGACCGAGCAAGAGTAGCAGGACATCGATCAGAAATAAAACCAATGGGTCCAATATTAGACTGCAACGCTGAAGAGTGGACAGTAGAGGGAAAAACATGCAGGCTACCAAGAATAGACTCATTCCCATTATGAACCGAGTCATTAGTGCCAATAGACCGAGAGACATCCGGAACATAGTGCACACGCTTAGAAAAAGCATTCAATGTACCAGCAGGAGTAGAGACCTCCAACAGTTTCGGCTTCCTTCTCAATTTTTTAGCTAACTTTTTTGTTCTTGCTCCAGGAGTAACTGGATCAACTTCAGCACCATCAATAAAAGATGGGTCCATCATATTTTCACAAGATCTAATAGCTCCAGGAGTAATAAGTTGTTTATGGTTAGGTTGCAATGGACAATCTTATCCTTGCCCATAGCTTTACCTTTGGAGTTGTCACCGAAATGATTCTTGAGTCGAATTCCTTCACAATGTCGGTTAACAGTTTGTTGTTTCCTATCATGTGCCTAGAGCATCCGCTGTCCAAGTACCATTCCGAGTTTTTCAAGTGTTTAATCTGTTTAACCTGCAAAATACATTTATTTACACCTTTTTGGTACCCACATTTAATTGGGTCCACGGTTGATTAGTCCCATGGGAATCCATACTCGAATTAATCTAATGAATCTCCTTGTAATGGTCTTAATAGTTCTACTTTTACTAGGCTTAACATCTGCCTTTGAATACCTCATTCTGTCGTGGTGGTGATCTTAGATGAATCCTATTTGTCTTCCTATCATGGTCATGTTCCGGCCGGTTGGCTTTCCATCTCTTAGGATTAAGCCATCATGATGTGTCGGTTGGTCCTATATATGTTATTTTCTTTGCCAGTTTTGAATCGTCACTTACTTCACTGTCGGTTGATGTACTCTTGACAAAGTTTATAAATGGCAACTTGTCTTTATTGAGTTTCAACTCTTTGCAGTTAGAAGATTTAGACTTATCTAGATTGTTGTTGTCATAGCCTAGACCAAACTTGCAATTATAGGGTCTCTGATGACTCATCATCTGGCTCACAGCATCTCTAGATCTCTTCCATGCAATAATCAAGTATTTTGTTCTTTCATTTTCTTCAGTCAATGATTGAACTGTTTCCTTGATCTTCTCATTCTCAAGGGATAGTTCAATAGTTCCACCGGTTTGGGTATTTAGCAGGGTTGGTACGATATTTGACAAGTTCTTATACTCAATGACCATGTCATTGAGTACAATGATCAAGTCTTCTCGGGTGAATTCCTTAGTGGAAAAGTCAAATACCTCTTCCTCGTTTTCCATAAGACATCTGATTCCTTCATCGTCACTGTCCGAATCGGTATGTGCCCACTGAATTCCACCATCATCAGCTATCAAGGCATTTTGGATCTCCTTGCTTTTACTGTTTGATTGGTGGTCTTCCCTTTGATTCAGGTCATTTGGCTTTTTTTTGTCTCTTATTGGCTTTTGGTACTCCGACCCGTAATGACCTAAAGCATCACAATTATACCAACGAAAATTAGCCTTATTACCGTTAGAGTAATTGTAGTTGTATGAATTGGTGGGTTGGTTCTTCTTCATGAACTTCCCGAACTTCTTAGTTAGCATGGTCATCGCGTCAACACTGAACTACTCGGTTGTATTGATAGGTACTAGAGCTATTGGTTCCACAAAAGTCACCAGAGCTCTAGTAGCTATTGAAGTTGAAACCTCATCTTCATTCCTGGATCTCATTTCGAACTCATATGATCTTAGATCTTCAAAGAGGTTGTGAAGCTTCATCTTGTGAAGACTATTTTATTCTCTCATCACCATGGACTTAATGTCCCAAGCGCTGAGGAGTGATCTTAGAGCCTTGACAATCATCTCTTTATTGTCATATTTCTTTCCAATGAGTGAAAGTTCATTCACCACACTTGTGAAGCGGTCACCAAATTCCTTCATCGTTTCTCCGGGACGCATCTTAATGTTCTCAAACTTTTGAGTGGCCACCATTATCTTATTTTCTCTAGTTTTCTCGTTCCCTTCGTGAAGTTGGATGACTGTCTCTCACACTTCTTTTGTAGTGGAGCATCCTCTGATCTTAGCGAACGTGTTTCTGTCCAACATTTGGTCGATGGAACTTCTACAAATATTATCAAGATTGTTTCTTCTCCTGTCATCAGCTGTCCATTCACTTCTTTCCTTGCCAATCTTTATTGGACCATTAGAGAGGATGACCATCATTTCATCGTCCATGGTGGTTAGATGCAGTTGCATGCGAAGCTTCCAATCAACAAATTCTTCGCTTTCGAATATTGGAGGTTTGTCGCTGTAAGACATGCTTGCGTCTGGTTTCTTTAGTATAGAGATTAGCTGCTCTGATACCACTTGTTAGGATCGGGATCGCCGAAAGAGACCGGGGTCTCTCTAGGGTCACAACACGCTAGTTAATACTAATCCAGTTAGAAATTAATATTGGTCTCAATACTACGCAAGTTGTCACACACTCTTGAATCGAGTTCAAGTGTGGAACTGTTCGTTTCAACTTGAAGCAATAGACACGGTTTGGACAGCGATAATAAAATATGAAGTAGAGGAGAAACATAACACATGATTTATGGATGTTTAGAGTTAAAACTGCTACGTCACACCTTCTTCTCAAACGTTGAGAAGGATATTCACTCATAATATTCAAAATAGTTTACAATACGTCGAATAACCGAGGCTTATTTACTGCTCGTTTTCGACTTCTTGCTTCGCTCACTCTGTTGAACAGAAACAAATTATGTCAACTTACAACACTCACTACTCACACAGAATAGATGAACTTGTAATACACGTGAAGTTCTAACACACACTTTAAAATGCTTTAAACAATATATGAACAAAGATGATTTGAGACTTCTAGTCCGGTTAAAAGTTCATTGTATGTTGCTTCTGGTTGTGTTCTGATCTCTTAAGTAGAAAATATGACAACGGACATATTTTTCATCTTTAACGGATACTTGCATGGTAGCCCTTTGTTTCTTGAATCTGATTGGTTGATCCGGGACGTACAGCAGGTACCTTGATAGATCAACAGGGAATTTAATGAGTTTAATATTTCCCAAGAAGCAGATCAGAAAACATATTTGTCTTCTACTAATTTGATTATCTGGAATAATGTGACAAATATCTGCTCCAAGTAGACTGTTATTTAAACTTAAACTAAAATAGTTATTTGAATATTTTGGCAGTCTTGTATTAAAATGGAAATAATACAGTCTGTGCGTTTGAAGGCTCCCTTCTGTATTTTCCGAAAGTGTTCTGTATTGCACTGAAATGGAAAGTATTGGCCGCTCTTAGTATAAGTCTGTCTTAACATACAACTGGTTCCTTCTCTTGGATCTGATCGGTCAAACTACCGATCATTTTACAGATTTGTCTTGTATAATAGCTTAAGGTCATACCAAGTGATTTATCGGGCAAGCCGCCGGTTGCGCTGTCTTTATAAAGCCGAGTTATTACCGGTCGTACTGCCGAAGTGTAGAAGCCGATTTCTCTTTATAGGAGGGAGACTGATTTCTCTTCCAAGACATAACTAATGTGTTTACCGATAATGATGTTGAGTAGTAAATCTGTTTTTCACTGCTGATTCGATCCTCTACTAGTTCCATTTCTTGTAGAGATAGCGAAAATAAAGTTTTTAGATGGTCCCGGTTTGCGGCGCCTTTTTAATATCAGTCAATCGGGCTAAGCGGTAAAACTGATTTGTAGATACGGAGTAAATTGTCGGTTTAAGTTTTTCCGATTCTTGCATTTCCGAGCTTCTTTGGTCTTTCCGGATTCCTTTTATCCTGTACAAATGGTGGATTTGGTTAAGTTCTTTAGATAGTTCATTACTTACTAATTAGCTATCTATTTTATTTAACATTTTCCAATAAACCTTCGCAATTAACCATTCGCAACACTTAGAATTTTTTCAAGTTTTTTTGGGAAGTGTCAAAACCGAAGGTTTATTGGAAAACCTTTGCAATTAACCCTTCCCAACACTTAGAATTATTTTTTTTTTAGGAAGAGTCAAAACCGAATGTTTATTGGAAAACCTTCGCAAATAACAATTCTCAACACTTATAATTTTTTCCAGTTTTTTTGGAAGTGTCAAACCTTCATAATTAACCCTTCCCAACACTTCAATTTTTTTTCATTTTTTTGGGAAGAGCCAAAACTGAAGGTTTATTGGAAAACATTCGCAATTAACCCTTCCCGACACTTAGAATTTTTTCTATTTTGTTTGAGAAGATTCAAAACCAAAGGTTTATTGAAAACCTTCGCAATTAACCCTTTCCAACACTTAGATTTTTTTCCATTTTTGTTTGAGAAGAGTCAAAACCGAAAGTTTATTGGAAAACCTTCGCAATTAACCCTTCCCAACACTTAAATGTTTTTCCATTTTTTTTGGGAAGAGTCAAAACCGAAGGTTTATTGGAAACCTTCGCAAATAACCCTTCCCAACACTTCAATTTTTTCCATTTTTTTGGGAAAAGTCCAAAATGAAGGTTTATTGTAAAACTTTCGTAATTAAACCTTCCCAACACTTAGCTTTTTTTCATTTTTTTTGTAAGTGTCAAAACCGAAGGTTTATTGAAAAACCTTCGCAATTAACCCTTCCCAACACTTAGAATTTTTTCCATTTTTTTTGGGATGAGTCAAAACTGAAGTTTATTGGAAAACCTTTGCAATTAACCCTTTTCAACACTTAGAATTTTTCCAATTTTTTTTGGGAAGAGGCAAAACCGAAGGTTTATTGGAAAATATTCGCAATTAACCCTTCCCAACACTTAGAATTGTTTCCATTTTTTTTGGGAAGATTCAAAACCAAAGGTTTATTGCAAAACCTTCGCAATTAACCCTTCCCAACACTTTGATTTTTTTCCATTTTTATTTGGAAAGAGTCAAAACCGAAGGTTTATTGGAAAACCATTGCAATTAACTTTTCCCAACACTTAAATGTTTTTCCATTTTTTTTGGGAAGAGTCAAACCAAAGGTTTATTGGAAACCTTCGCAAATAACTCTTACCAACACTTCAAATTTTTTCCATTTTTTTTGGAAAAAGTCCAAAACGAAGGTTTATTGGAAAACCTTCGTAATTAACTCTTCCCAACACTTAGATTGTTTTTCCTTTTTTTTGGAAGAGTCAAAACCGAAGGTTTATAGAAAAATCTTCGCAATTAACCATTCCGAACACTTAGAATTTTTTCCAGGAAGAGTCAAAACTGAAGTTTATTGAAAATCCTTCGCAATTAACTCTTTCCAACACTTAGAATTTTTTCCAATTTTTTTATTGGGAAGAGGCAAAATCGAAGGTTTATTGGAAAATATTCGCAGTTAACCCTTCCCAACATTTAGAATTTTTTTCCAATTTTTTTTTGGGAAGAGTAAAAACCGAAGGTTTATTGGAAAACCTTCGCAATTAACCCTTCCCAACACTTATATTTTTTTTCCATTTTTTCTTGGAAAGAGTCGAAACCGAAGGTTTATTGGAAAACCTTCGCAATTAACATTTCCCAACTCTTCGATTTTTTTCCATTTTTTTAGAATAGTCTTAAGCGAAAATTTTCAATAAATTTCTCAAATAACCCAAACTAATACATATACAATAACATTCATAAACCAAAAGATAATTATAATTCCAAAATTCTAAACCAAAGTTAAAACGTACCCATTTATCCAAAAACATGTTATCAGTCGAACCAAAACGTTTACAATTATTCAAAAACTTTAATTTACTAAGTAGTTGGGGGGGAGGGAGGTTGATTCTGCCTCATGAAGAATTCAATTTGTTGTTCAAATTTCTCCAATATTTGCATCATTTGCACCCTCTCCGTTTAGATTTCACTAAGCATTTGCGCTCTTTACATATCCCTCAATTGAATTTGCTTTAATACCAACGCCAACTATATCACATCCTGCTCATTTTTAACGTCAGTAGTAGCCATCGGGTCCTCCACTTCAGACACTGTGTCGACTTTGAAAGTCTCTCCTCGGATCGTAAGGTCATTTGATTATGCTAGAAAAATGGGTATAGTCTCTCTGGTGTTTTCCGCATACGCTTCCAATCACTCATTCTAAATGCATTTCTTTAATAAATTGAGTTTTTATTTCCCTATTCTTCATATATATAGCATTTATGAATTTAACTAAAATAAAAATGAAATCCTAATTAATACAACGACCTAAACATATTTGAAATATCTAGCCAAAATTCAAACAAAAATAGACCTCAAACATATATGAATCTAACCAAATTAAACTAAAAAAAATCAACTATAAATCAACCCTAAACATATATGAATATAACCAAAACTCAAACAAAATCAACTATAAATCTAACATACACTAACCATAATCAAACAAAATCAACCCTAAATCTAACATATACTAACCAAAATCAAACAAAATCAACCCTAAATCTAACATATAGTAACCAAAATTATAACAAAAAAAAACATAAATCTAACATATACTAACCAAAATTAAAACAAAATCACCCTAAATCTAACATATCTAGCCAAAATTAAAACAAAATCCTCTAAATCTAACATTTATATATATAAATCTAACATATACTAACCTTAAGTTAAAGAATCTGCAACGGCGAGAGAGTAGAGGAGAGAGAGGCGTCTGGAATAATCGGGAAAAGAAAAGGGGATCTAGTTTTTAATTTGTAAGGCTTTTATTGAGAGTTCACCTAAAACTCTCGGTAATTACTTATTGGGAAAATTAAAATCGAAGGTTTTCCAATAAACCTTCGCAATTACCCTTCTCAACACTTAAAATTATTTTCGGTGTTTTTTGTGAAGATTTAAAACCGAGGGCTCTTTGAATAACCTACGCAATTACCCCTTTCCAACACTTAGAATTATTTTTGTTTTTTTGGGAAAAGTCAAAACCGAAGGTTTATTGAAAAACATTCGCAATTATCAATTTGAGGAAAGTTAAATCGAGGGTTCTTTGAATAACCTTTGTAATTACCCTTCCCGACACTTAGAATTATTTTTTATTTTTTTGGGGGAAAAGTCAAAACAGAAAGTTTATTGAAAATCTTCGAAATTACCAAATTGGGGAAAGTTAAAACAGAGAATTTTTTGAATAATCTTCGCAATTACCAATTTTAGGAAAGTTAAACCCGGAGGTTCTTTGAATAACTTTCACAATTACCCCTTCCCAACACTTAGAATTATTTTTAGTTTTCGGAAAGAGTCAAAACCGAAGATTTATTGAAAAACTTTCAGTAAAAACTTGTATCACTGAAAGTTTTACACACCTCTCGAAATCTATTTTTAATACCGAAATATTTCTTCCTCTCGGAACCATGACCGAAAGTATGAATGCGAAACGGTGGATTCCCATAGTCGAGCGTGGACTCTCATACAAAACGACCTCTTGTCCTACATATGACCAAAATTGTTTATAGGACAAAATATATAGGCACTGGAGATAGGATTATTAGGAAAAGAGGCAAATTAACTTACCGAAACACTCCTGTGTGACTGGAATATTAGTGACCGACCTATAATTATTCATAACAAAAAGATATAATTTTAATTGTAAAATTACTAAAATATACATGATCTGTTATGGGGGACGGGATACATACATTTTTAACAAGAAAATACAAATATTCTCATACAAAAAATCACATAAAGTGGAAATTAAAATATTAATAAATACAATCATTGGTGAGAGCAGAGGAATGTTCCTAGTTATTAAATATGTGGGACCATCATCCCAGAAAATAATAAATCTTGTGAATTCTATTCATTCAGCTTTTAATTTTTTTTTTATATACAAAATCTAAACATCCTATCGTATATTTTTTCAATCATTAAATTAATTCATTCATTATTTAAAATATGTTAATTTTTTTTTATAAAAAGTTAAATCCAAAAATAACATATATTTTCTTCAAATAAGATTTTTTTTTTTAATAAAAATCTATTAAAAATCCTCAAATTACAAAGACCAGACAAACTCCATGAAGACAAATGTTATTATTTAGACAAAAACAAAAATGAAAGAAAAGACGGATGCTTTTGTTAGACTGAGTGGTCAATTTTATAATGAGGAAATATGTCAACAATTTAACATGGTTTAGTTCATTCACATATGTACTATGTTCATTCCTTGTCTATGCTAAAAGCACTTTGCACAATCCATCATATTAGTAGTGGAGTCAGATCTGCTCAATATAGTCTTAGATATCTAATCTTATAAGATAATACATACGGTCTTTTCCGAAGCATTAATTATGGCCCAATTTATTGTTTTAAAATTCAATATATTATTCTTTATATATATGCCAAAAGTATGATAATAATTTTTCAACGACGAGAAAAAGATGATATAAATCACGTCAGAAAATAAAGTAGAAAACAATTTATTCTTTTAAAATTCAATATGCCACTTATTATATATTTGCCAAAAGTATGATAACAACTTTTCAACAGAAGAAAGATAATATAAATCACGTCAGGACATAAAGTTAGAAAAACAATATTAATTTCAATAATATAATCGTTACCCAATAATCTAGTCGCATCAGAATCGTTACTCAGTAATCTAGTCGCATCATATCAATTAACTAAATGAATAAAGGCGATATGAACATTGCTCATTAACCTTTCACATCAATAGATAGATTTGCTTGATAGAAACTTCAACTCATAAATGTTATTGAATAGTTACCCTTAGTAAACTTGGATAATAGTTAATCTCAACAATAAGAAAATATAATTGTTACCTAAGTAAAAATCTTGTCATCGTCAATTGATGGAGTTGCATGAAAATTAAATTAAGATATTCATATCTTACTATTAAACAAGAACAATAAAGAATGGTTAGAGGGTTGAATATATCATGATAAGATGGGCGTATAGATCAATCTTAATCAAAGTGGCTCACGCATAGACAAATTGGAAGGGTGGGGACTGATCCTCTCCTTCCCATAGCCATGAACGAACAATAGCATTCATTCTCAAAGATAAAAGTTGGCCGCCCACTTTTATAGGGTTAGTTTGATATTTTGATTTAGTTATTAGTTTTGATAGCATTCAACTTATTCGCAAATAGAGAAAAGAAACTAAAAATTGCTAAGGCTGTTTAGTTCAACCTATTCCCTCGTATTAATGTACTTATTAAATTATTTAATTTAGAACTTAAACTCAATTAAAAAAAAAAATTAAACTTAATCAAACAAACACATATAAGCTGGCAAAACAGAATATAAAAATATTCGTAACTTATAGTACTACTCACCCACCTTAATTATTCAACCACCACAACAAAAAAATCTTAAATGACACGACCAAATTTCAATTATATTTTTTATATTAAATGCAAACAAAATTATTTTAACTTTTACTTTTTTACTTTTAAATGTGACCAGATAGATAATAATTGTGACAAATTATTTACTTTTTAAAAATATTGTAAAAAAATACTCAAAAAATTTCTAACTTAATTAATTAAAGTAAAATACATATTTGAATAATAAAAAAGTCAATTCTAAAATATTTCCCTAGTTTTGGTGAAAGAGAACAAAAGATAACTTAAAAGAAACACTTTCAAGAAACTTAAAGAGCTCTATAGAGGAATTGTGTTTTTTTTTATTTGTTTTGGTTTTCCCTAAATTTTATGTTTGAACAAATTAAAAAAAAAAAACAATTATTTTTAAATTATTATGACCAAATTACCTTATATAATAAAATAAAATATTATATATTAATATAAAATAAAATATTTAAGTAGAGTTTAATTTTGTTATCTAAATTAATAAAATAATTAATTAGATAGTTGACATGATTGTTGGATTTTGGGATAAAAACCTAGAAATATATCAATAATAATAATAATGCTTAATTTGAATTTGTTTAATTTGTCGGATTGAGAGTTGTGGTTAATTTGAATATATATGTGAGATTAAAATGATACTTAGAGTCAGATAATGGGTTGACTCGCATATAAATTTGAATGGTTAAAAATAAAATTAAAAATAATATATGTATGTTTCGAACTTACAATCTAACAAAAATAAATAAAAACATTTAACCAGCTAAGTTAATAAAACGTTATATTTTAAATTCTACACAAAATTTGATTAAACACGCGACATTAATAAATATAATCTATATATATAATAATGCTTAATTTGAATTTTTTTTGTTTGCCGGGTCGAGACTTGTGATTAATTTGGATATATATGTGAGAGTAAATGATACTTCGGTCGGATCATGGGTTGACCCGACCTTAAACTTGACGGTTAAAAATAAAATTAAAAATGATATATGTATGTTTCGAACTTACAACCTAACCAAACAAATAAAAATATTTAACCACCTAAACTAATAATACTTTATATTTTAAATTCTACACAAAATTTGATGAAACGCGCGACATTCATAATAATATAATATAATAATGTTATTTGAATTTATTTGGTTTGTCGGGTGGAGAGCTGTGATTAATTTGGATATATATGTTAGAGTAAATAGATATTTGGGTCGAATCGTGGGTTGATCCGCACATAAACTTGAAACGGTTAAAAATAAAAATTAAAATGTTATATGTTTCGAACTTGCAACCTAACAGTAACAAGTAAAACCCTTTAACTAACTATGATAATAAGACTTTATATTATAATTGTACACTAATTTTGATTAACTCGCGACATTCATACAAATATTATATATATATATATATAATAATTAATTTAAATTTGTTTGGTTTGCCAAGTCGAAAGTTGTGGTTAATTTAAATATATATATGAAAGTAAAGGGATATTTTGGTTGGATCTTGTGTTGACCGCTCATAAATTAAAAACAGTTAAAAAAATGCTACATGTATATTTTGAACTTGAAACCTAAAAAAACAAGTAAACCGTTAACAAAACTAAATTAATAAGACTTTATATTTTAAATTTTACACAAAATTTGATAAACGTGCGACATTTATAACAATATAATCTCAGTCATCGTTAATTTTATATAAATTTTTTCTTATTTTTAATTTTAATTTATATATATACATAATAATGCATATTTTGAATTTATTTTGGCTTGCCGGGTCGAGACTAGTTAATTTGGATATATATGTTAGAGTAAATGGATATTTGAGTCGGATCGTGGATCGACTCGCGCATAAACATGAAACGGTTAAAAATAAAATTAAAAATATTATAGGTATGTTTTGAATTTATAACTTAACAAAAACAAGTAATACCATTTAACCAAGTAACTAAGACTTTATATTTTAAATTTTACATAAAATTTGATTAATATGCGATTTTTATAATAATATAATCTATGTTATCATTAATTTTATTTAAATATTTTATTTTATTTTATTTATATATAAATAAAAAATTAACCTATTAAATTAGAATATTATATACATGTAAATTAAAAATAAGAAATAAGAAAAAATATATATAAAACATAAAAAGTTATTTAGTATTTAAAAAAATAATTTGTTAGGAAAATATGATATAAATATATATATATATATATATATATATATATATATATATAAAATTAAATAAATAAATAGGTAACATTATATAATTATTATATATTAAAAAATAAATTATGAGATAAATATTTTTATTTAGAATAATATATAAATATATATATATATATATATATATATATATAAAAGAAAAAAATAATAATAAAATAATTTTTATCATTAAATTTTTATAATATTTTAAAAAAAATTAAAATGTGATAGTAATAATGTTATATATATATATATATATATATATATATATATATATATATATATATATATATATATATATATATATATATATATATATATATATATATATATATATATATATATATATATATATATATATATATATATATATATCATTATTATTTTAATTTTTATTTAATATTAAGATAAGTTATTTAATTATTTTATATAAAATTTTATTTAGTGTATTTTTAAAAATAAAATTGTTAGAAAAAATATGTTATAAATATTTATATATAAAATTAAATAAATAAATATGTAGTAGTAAGCACTAAATATCTATATACCCAACTTATAATATTAAAATAATTATTTAGATTTATTTTTAAATAAATAAAATTAAAATAATTAATTTATGACAAAAAAAAAAACAAATTTAAACAATTAAGATGAACTGAAAACAACTAATAAAGATATTTAATCGTTGAATATAGTATATCTATTTTGATAATTAAAATTAATTAATTTAATATTTAAAATAAAAAACAAAATTATTTGGGATAGATGTTATATTTATTTTATTTTAAAATAATTTTAGAGAAATTAATGATATTTAGGATGAAATGTGGTATCCATTTCATCCCCAAATTGTTTGTTTAACCCTAATATACCAAAACAAATTAATAGTAAAATAAATTGACAAAATAATTGTCATATTTATTTAATATTTTTTGTATTTAGGAAGATAAAAATTAAGCCAAAAGGGTGGGAAAAAAATCAATTTCAAACAAACACTTAAGTTTTAAAAAAATAAAATAAAAAAGTAATCGAGTGTAGTTGAAATCCGGAAAAAGGTTACAGCCGCAACCACATCCATTATATTAGCATTGGATTTTCATCCAACGCCACAGACGCGCCCGCGTAGCCCGCTGCATTCATGGAGCGCGCAAACGAGAAGCAATCGATCATCCAACCAATCGTTAGCTCCATTAGCCAAAACGCAACTGAACAACTGAAACGCAAACGAATCGCAACGATGCTTGAAGGAACGCCCCACGATCTCCAAAACACACTCGAAACAAGGTTCTTTTGGTGGTGGCCACCACCGTCTTTTTTGTCGCGATGCTGGACGGATAAGGATGATGTTTCATACTTTGATTTTCCAGAGTTAGAATATAGCTGATAGTCAACCAAATCGGCTGATTCAACAGATAAAATGATCACCCTACTATGATGATCATTTCTCCTACATCAATAGGGATGATGTATCCCTATTCCGGCAGGATGAAGAACAACCAACATACCATAATTGAATTTTGTCTTATTCAATCCACTTGGATGGATCAACCGTCTCCGGACAACTATAAATAGCTTCCCTGAACAAATCTTAAAACAAAAGATCCACTCTTTAACTTCAAATCAAAGAAACTCAGAAATCCGCCAAAAAAGGTTCAAGCCTTCGAATTTTTTGAAATCTTTCCATAAGGCCTTAAATATTGATCTGAGCATCACAAAAGCTTCACTAAGGTCATGAGTGTGTTCTCTAATCCTTGGTAAGATTTTAATCATCTTCCAATTCAAATTTTCAGTTTGAATTTGAAATTTTTATATTTCAAATTGCATCTACTTGTATGTTGTCTAATTATTGAATTATGATTGGAAATCGATTATAAGATCATTTCCAAACTTATGTTTAGGTTAAACACAATAAATCAACCTTAAACAAAAAACCAAACTTTTGATTTTGTAAAATTAAAAAACCGGGTTTGTTGTTCATGGGTTAATCCTCTTGGATCACAACCTAGAAAGTTTCCCAACATGATTGTAATGATTTTGGGCAACTGTTTGGATCATGTCTAATCCATCCCGATCATGTTTGATCAAAATCAAAATTTTCAATTTAATTGAAAATTTTGAGTCTTAAATTGATCCAATCGAACATCCAGTATTCTTGTTTTGGTATCAATCTAGTATATGATGTATAAGGAAGCTATTGGATAGCTCATCTCACTTCAAAACTATATTAAAACAAGAAATCCGATTTTTTTACTACAAATTGTGTTAAACAAATTAATCATCATCCAAGTAGATTGATACCTTGAGATGGTGATCTACATGTTCTAGGGAGCTTTGTGAATCTACCCAGGCCCTTGGATCAAAGAATCTATGTTCCAATCAAAATTGCAGAACCTACAATTTTGGTGTTCTTGAGGATCAACAAGTCTAACCTAGGACCGAGGATCCTCGTTCCAGACCGACGAGTCCGACCAAATAATCCTAACCTAGGACCGAGAATTTTGATAAGACCGACATGTCTGACCAATGTTCTTGAGCTAAGACCGAGAGGTCCAACTGGTGTTCTTCACCTCGGACTAAGGTATAACTAAATATTTGTACACCTAGGACTGAGAGGTCCATCCTAGGTATGAGAGGTCTAACCTAAGACCTAGGAATATCGACCTTGACCGATAATTCCAAAATCTAAGACTGATAAGGTTAGCTCAGGGCTAACCTTATACCAAGGGTTTTTACTCCTGACCAATAAACTCAGCCAAGGACCGAGAATCCTTAGTACTCCAGACTGAGGGTTTTTACACCCCGACCGATAAACTAAGCCAAGGACTGAGAGTCCATAGGACCAGGATCGAGGCTTATTTTCCCGGACCGATGGATCCAACCAAGGGTCTTGGACTTCAACCGAGAAAAAGGAACCCAAGGCTTAGGACCCCGGTCCTAAGACATGTTTGGTTCTTCTTTTAAAAACTCAAAATTATTTTAGTAATTTTGGAACCCCAAACCATTTTCTAAAAATTCCAAGTGATTATAAAATTATTTCAAAAGATTTTTGGGATATTTTCACAAAAAATATTTTGTCAAAGGCTTGTTTGAGATTTATCTTTAAACCCTAATACCCTTATAATGACTGATATTCTTCAGGTATTTCATCCCTAGTTATCATCAACAACAAGTATCAACATTTAAATATTGTTGTTACAATATTGTAAAACTAAAACGTTATACAACTGATTTTCAAAAACCAAGTTTATAAGTAGAGACCTTTTATAAAACGGGTACAGAGGATGTAACGCGAAAGCCATTCCCGAGTATAACCAAACTTCGAACAAAATCAAAACTCTAGGGAAAAATACGTTTGTAAACGTATACCTTTTTATTGATTTTTTGAGAATCAATTGACGACTTTGTCTTCAAATAAAATAATCTTTGAAAATTTATTATGTTTAAATAATTCAAGTCAAAGGATTTCAAAAAATCAAATTGTTATTTGGTTAACACAAATCACCAAATTATTAAAATTTGAACAAAATTAATTATTTTTATAATTAATTTCAAAAACAGCTAGGTATTATCAAAATATTCTAAAATAATGTTTTATTTTAAAACGATGAATGACCCACAACCCAATGTTGAAACTATTGAACATCTTGCCACCCATGTCGGTATGCAATAAACTAGTACGGGATTCCCAAGGGTTATAGTTTTCTTGGCGACTCTACTGGAGATTAAATGTTTAAATCAAAAATATAAAATTAGCTTTTGAAAAACGTTTATATCACGTTTTCAACTTAATAGGCATGTTCTGAAAGGTACAACGAAAACATATGTTTTACCATATTTACTGCCTATGTGAAAAGGGTATAACACCATCACCTTACTTGCAAAGAAGTACACGATCGACATCGACACTTCTACACTTATGTGCAAATATTGTAATGAGGAATGACAACTTGTTACAAACCGAGTGATGTTACGAGAGGAAAAACTAGAATGCACGGGATCGATCCCACCCTTTGACAATGAACCGTCCGATAGGATGTAGACATTGTGGAGGTGGTGGGAATTCCCAATTGAGATGACATTCCATGGTTTATGACGGTAGTTTTACCCCCTCCACTATCAGCGAATGAAACTCTCTTATGATTCCCCTAAGTACAAAAAACTTGGATACTCTAACCCAGCCAGTTGTTTGTCGTTTCTAGAAAACCAAAACATCGTCACTACAGACCTCATGTGACTACTATATATGTAGTCTATGTATGCATCTATAATCGAAGTGAACATCTCGAACATGTTACTTCTTTTCAAAATAAAACGCATTTTTGTAAATGTTTTGAATTTCCGATCACATACGATGTCTACGCTTAAAGGCATCGATCTAGTCCCCTAGATCGAAAATTTCCCAAAAATGAGTGGAACAACGACATCTATGGACTAACCCCCTTAAGGAGGTTCGTTAACTTCAAGATAAACCATACCTTCATGATGCAAAAGCAAAGAAGGTGGAGCCCCGTGGGACGGGCATACTTCTTGGGGGAATGACAAATGTGTCCAACCATAGAAGAATTTCGAGCAATCATAATAATGGAAAATAAGAACATTCTACATCTCAAACCATTTGTAGAATCAATGTCCTTGAGGAAGCTTTTGCAAGAGGAATACGGGTACACGCATACTATATCTCAAACAATTCTCAAGAAATATGTCATCGACTTCCAGAAATAGATATAGATGGAAGTTAGGAATGGACAAGTCTCCCTAACTATAAGTTCCTCTCTAATAATGATAACGGTCCTATTGGCCTACTTCTTCATGACTCCAGCGGATGACAAGCCATACTCAAAAATCCTAGAGGCAGCATACCACATGCATAGGGAAAATCAAAACTCCTCAGTTATCATTCTGGATGAAACACTGATGGATTGGAATGGCTTGTTCTTAACCTATATTATGAGAAAAAGAGGCTCACCTCTGATTTTCTACATCTGGCTGCCTGACGAATTTTGACATTTTCCACCCGTATGTTCCATAGACATCGTGTCCCCTTCTTTTCAATATAGGAGGATGAAAAATGCTTTATCGGAACCTCTCGTAGAGGACAACGACGAAGTCAAGGATCTACTCCCATGGTATCCCATCAAAAAGATGGCCTACATAATGGAAGATGAACCCATGATCACACTTATGGGCTTAGAATTGGACACCTTCTACTATACACACGACCTCTACAAACAATTTGGTCATGGCCTTATACCCAATTATGTGGGAAATGCCATTGCCATAGACATGTCGATTAACCGCAAGTCCTCTATACGTAGGATATCTGGAGCAGTGGCACAACGCCTCCCAGATGGGCATTCTGAGAAAATAGAAGAACTACCTAACTGTCATTCTCGAGGAATACGAGCGTGTTAGGAAAATTGAAGAGGAGGAAACATCTAGTGTGGGATCGAGCTACAACAGGACCTAAGAGTCCGCAACTTTATCTTCACCTTTTCCCCTTTAAACTCTTTTTGTAAATACCAATAAGAGAGACTTGTCTGTAACAAACTTAATGAGTATGTTGTGTACAACATCTCTATATTCACTTTCGAATCACAAACGAGATGTTCACTCTCTAAGATTCATTTTACATGCATAACCATTTTTTTGTACTTTGTTACAATTGCAAAACTCTCACCTCTTTCTCTTCACAACAGTCCACGACTACATCGGCCAACACGACCCTAGAAAGAGAGATCCAAAAACCAGACGTTTTATATGCCACTTGATGGCCGAAAAATCCCCAACACCTAAAACGGTCTCGACTCTCGACGGGCGAATTTAGAGAAATGAAGGAAACTTTGCAATATGTGACATAACAACTTGCACTGATCACGAACGCTCTAGCTAATTAGCAAATTTCTTCCACATACTAGAACATACATTTTTTCCCTCAAGTTCATAATATACCTATTCTGTTATGTTCACTCACGTGAATCCCCGTCCTACTAGTCATCAGCATCAAGAAGAAGTCTCCATCTATGAAGACTCTGAAGAAGATATTGACCTAACAATATGGGCCAACACAGAACACGTGAGGAAACACTCAACCCTCGGGATAACTGGAAAGACAAATTCCGGTAACTAATTAACCTCCTTTTATGGAGTATGAAATTCAGATGGCTTAGGTACGAGCCATGCAAATAGAAATGCAAGTCCAGTTAGACAAAATAGCTAAGGGTAAAAGCACCAACAAACACTATGACTAGAAAGACGCTATGAAAACTACCGAACAAGCAGTTATTCTGCTAGGTGTCAAACTACCAGTCATATCCAAATACATACGAAAAAGCGATCCGTCTATTTTCTTCAAAATGCATATGTCTTCAATGATCCCGTTGTGACTCAACTGGTAGTTCTCCACCTATTTCCTTAATACTTCAATGATGATGCGCTACGCTAGTATCACCAGAAAAAGGTAGTGTATCTATAATCCACCAATGAACTCTTTCTTCACTCATGTGCAGAGAGATGTCAAATAATGTATATTATATGAAACTTGAGAACAATGATCTTGTGATATCATCTTTTCGTACATGTAATATACCCCTTTATGTATCATCAGAAGTCGACTTCGAATGTATGTGTAAAATTGATATTTCCTTTAACTCTAATTTAAACTTCGAAACCAAACACTTCTTAAAAACCGAGGACCAGATTGTCTCCGCAACGGAGAAAACAATCGAAATCAATATAAACACGGCTAACGATCCTCATATCGTACTGCTCGGCCAAAGTTTAAACTCACAAGAAGGTCTAGAGTTATTTGAGCTACTAAAATCCAAAAAAGATGGTTTCCCCTAGTCATACAAAGATATGCCATCCATCGATCTCTGGATCGCACAACATCACACACCTCTATATCCATACGCTAAGCCAATAAAGAAAAAGGTCAGATGGATAAAAGAGGAAGTTGTAAAAAAATTAATGAAGAAGTCCGAAAGCAACTCGAAACTGGATTTCTCGAGATATTGGAATATCCTACCTGGATCGCCAGTCCCTGTTATGAAGAAAGATAGGAAAATACGCGTGTGCATAGATTATCAAGATACCAGCCGATCTTGCTTCCGATCATGAATTTTTATTGTTTATGAACGGATTCTCAAGATACAACCAAATCCTAATGGCCCTGCAAGACAAGGAAAAACCAAGTTCATAACATAAGTAGGAACATGTTATTATTGTGTCAGGTCTTTCGATCTTAAGAACACGGGAGCTACATATCAAAGGGCATCCACCATGATCCACAAGGAAGTAGAAGTATATGTTGACGACATGATTGTTAAATCAAAGGATCAGCAAGGACACACCGAAAACCTTGAGAAATTCCTGTAACGAATCAGGAAATATCAACTATGACTCAATCCAAAGAAATGTACCTTTAGAGTCATAGTTGGTAAAATGATTGGATTCTTAATCATATAGAAGAGAATCTAAGCCGATCCCTCTAAGATTTAAGCAAACACGGCTATGTCGGTCCCTCGAAATGAAAGAGAGGTCTAATGATTTTCGAGAAAAATCAAATACATTAGTCGATTCATCAGTAAGCTTACTATGACATGTGACCCACTATTTAAGTTTTTGAAGAAAGATCAAAACTTTGTATGAGAATAAAATTTTCAACAATCACTTGACAGGATTAAGGATTACTTAAAATCCCCTCCCATACTCAAGCCGCCTAGAGCCGACATTCCTCTCATCCTATACCTTACTGTAATTGACACAAACATGTAAAGCCTATTGACTCAAGAAAATGAGGATGAACTCAAAATGACTATGTACTACATCAGTAAAAGAATAATTGGGTGTGAACTTAATTTTTAGTTGAGAAAATATGTTGGGCATTAACATGAGTCACCAAAAGGGTGAGACACTACATGTAATCCCACCCCCATCAAGTTGATATTAAGATTGGACCTGATCGACTTCTTATTCCAACGAACTCTTTTGGATACGACATAGACAAATGGATGATGATGTTATTCGAATATGACATAGCCTACACGATACATAGCCAAAGGAAGCATTGTTGTGGACTTTCTTGTTGACCAACTCATCATTTTTTAGTCAAATGATGAACTCGAGTTCCCCGATGAGGGAATTATGAGTATAACATTAAACACATTGAAAGTGATGTTTGATTGAGTTTCTGAAAAGTAGAGTTACATAATTTGTATATTGTTAGTTAAACCGAAAGGGACATACAACTCAATATCTATAAAACTGGAATATCTCGTCACTAATAACAAGGACGAATACGAGGATTGTCCTCGGGTCTAAAGTTGGCATAGGAAAAAGGGGTAACCAAACTATAAGTCATTAGTGACTCTAACCTGATTATCTCCTAAGCCAATGGTACGTGGCAAGTGAAAGGGAAAACTTGAAACCCTACCACGCACATCTAACCAAAGTCATGGAAATATTTGATCGAGTATCATTTGTTCACGCTCCAAGAAGCCAAAACCGCTTCTTGGATGCCCTGGCTGTAGCCATTGACTCAAATTCCCGACAGAATTAAAGTTAAACCACTCAAAATCTAATAAAATCAACGACCTACTTTTGAAAAAGGGACGATAACTTCATGTAAGAATGTTACCAAACCCTGATATGATACTCTCTAAAAGTACATTGAATACATAGAATATCCATCCCCACTTTCGAGCTAAGGAATGAAGGGCATTGCACTAGTAATTCACCAACTATTCTTGGATCGCCAAGTTATACTCCTGACCTTTCGACGGTCGAAACATGCTCTTTATAGATACTCCTGAATCCAAGAGGATCATGGAGAAGTACATGCAGGGTTATGCAACCTACCCATGAATATAATGGCTTTAATTAAGAAAATACTCCGCTTAGGATATTACTAGCAAAACCTCGAATAAGAATGTGTGAGCTATGTAAGGAGCTATCATCAATGCCAAATCTATGCTAACCTGATGTATACAATGGCTTCGCTCTTCTAGAATATGACATCATTTAACCCTTTTCTACATGGGGAATTGATGTCATTTTGAAAATATATCCCCCGCATCAAATGGACACGAGTTTATTCTTGTAGCCATAGACTACTTCTCTAAATGGGTTGAAGCAGCCTCCTACAAAGTCTTGAAATTACATACTCCAAACCAACGGTGCGGTCAAAGTGGAAAACTAAAATTTTATAAGGATCATCTTGAAGATAACTAGCACGTATAAGGACTGACACAAAAAGATGTTATACTCCTTATGGAGATATTGTACAACCGCTCGAACTTTAATGGAAGAAACTCCCTACTCCTTAATTTACGGCATGGACGTCGTACAACCCATAAAAATTGAGATTCCAACTCTAAGAATACTCTTAAAGAGCCATGTTATCGAAAAAGATTGGTTCAAATCTCAATATGACTAATTGCCATTAATGGAGGACAAGAGGTTAAATTCTTTGTGCAAGACCCAAGCCTATCAAAAATACATGTCATACACCTTCAATAGAAAGGTAAAATCTAGAAACCTAACAGAAGGTGATTTGGTTCACAAACGAACCAGAAACTCCTAGATCCCATGGGCAAGTTTCCACCCCAATGGGAAGGACCATTCCTAATCAAGAAAATTCACTCCGGAGGAGATGTCCACCTATCTACAATAGAAGGCGAAGAGTTCATTACGCAAAAAAATCTCGACGCGCTTAAAAGATATTTCGTATAATATCAAGTTATGTACTGTGAGTTCTTCGTCCATCTAGTGGCGTATAAAACGTCCAATTTTTGGATCTATTTTTCTGAGGCCGTATCGGCTGTCATAGTCATGAACTTATTGCAAAAAAAGAGGTAAAGATTTGCAATTGTAACAAAGTACAATACAATGCATATGCACATAAGATAAATCCTAGAGAGTGAGCATCACCTTTGTGATTCGAAAAGAAAACATAAAGTTTTTTATATAAAAATACTCTTTAAGTTTGTTACCGACAGAGTTTTATTTTTTATATTTTAAAGAGAGAGTCTAAAAGGGAAAAATTTAGAGGTCAAAGGCTTGATGTCCAATTGTAGTGTGTTCCCACACTAGAAGCTTCCTCTTCTTCATATTTCTTCACAAATTGAGAAGATACATAGGCAACCTGTATGTTTGTGGGCTCGGTATAAAGTACATAAATAAAACTCTCCAATCCCTTCCTCAAGAGAAAGAAAATGTTTTGAGAAAGGAAGAAAATCTTGATATCATCCTTAAGTCGATTTTTGAGATTTTAGGAAACAAGTAGGGGTAAAGCCAAGAGCATCGCTTCCTTCCGAGTGATATTCTCAAAAACAAAATGAGGATTTCACAATAAACTTGATTCAAGAGATATCGGTCATAACCTCATCTTCGTTTGTAGACGATTATCCTAAGAGCAACCCCCATCGAAGGTTTTTGAAAAAAAATAACCTAAATAAACCCCATAAAAATGAGGTCTGGAGACCAAATTGAAAAAGGACACATCAACTTTACTTTGGTTAAAGAATGAGAGATTTGAAACTCATGCTTTGGGAAAAAAACTAAAAAATGAAAATGTCAAAAAAAAGAACCAAAATAAACTCCAAAAAACATTGAAAAATATTCTTGTGTTGGTTGAGGTATTGAAATCACCATCCATTTAGACTCTAGTCTTGATTGTTATGGCAAGAGTAGAATGTACCGATTCTACTAGATACACCCTAGGAACGAAGAAGAAAAAGGCTTAAGTGGTTGAGATATTGAAATCACCATTCGTAGCCTACTCAATATCTGAATCTTAATTGCATATGGAAAATGCATGTTTGTATTGATTCTATCAGATATACCTGCGAGCCAACAAAAAAAAGAAAAAAATGGCATATGAAAACCCAAAGTAGAAAGTAGAAAGCCTCTCCCAAATGTTTTTGCAATGAGTCGAACTTTCAAGAAATCTGGTTCAGGGCAAGCAACCAAAAATAAGTTGCACTCTTTTATCAAAAGGTCAAAGTATTAACCACCTTCCTCACGGGTTATGATAATGGATAATCGTTTGTACACGAGATCGAATTTATAGTCGATATCTCGAAAGTTTGGGGGAAAAATATTATTCCTAGATGAAAGAAAAATCATCACAATGGATGGAAAAGATATTCAAAGCCTAGCCCCAAATACGTTTCTAATCCGAAAATATCATGATTCATTCCAAGGGATCAAAGTTAATTCCAATCTCAAAAAAGAAAATAGATAAATAAGGATAGGAACTGGGGAAACAAAAAATGTTTCTTTATCCAAAAACATGAGTCATTTATCCATAAATAAAGCTAGAAATCAGCGACTGATGATTTTCAACTACCTGTGAAAGACACTTTAAAAAATAAAGGGAAACAATGATTCTGTTGAAATATTCACATTAAAGGCTTAGAGTTGCGATCGATACTGCAAAAACAAAATAAGAAAAATTGAGTCTCCAAAACCCTAATTGTTGATAGGTACGTGAGATTGTTCGTACACAATCCCGTTTGAATCCTAATTGTAGTTAAGTACCCAAAACTCTATCTGTTAATATGTGTGATAGATCGTTTTTATACGGTTCTACTAAAATCCCAAATTGTAGTTAGGTATCTAAACTCTATAGGTTGATAGGTATGTGAGATTGGTCATACACAATCTCATTAAATCCCTAATTGTAATTAGATATCCAAAAACCTATATGTTGATAGGTCAAAACATCATTTTATGTGATTTCGTTAGAAACCATATATGTTGGTAGGCGCGATATATCGTTTTTATACGGTTCCACTAAAAACCCTAATTGTAGTTAGGTATCTAAATCATATCTATTGATAGGTACGTGATATTGATCGTACACAATATCATCCAAAACCTTATTTGTCGATATGTAGAGACATCATTTGTATATGATTCCATTAGAAACTCTATATGTTGATAGGTGCGAGAATCGTTTGTACACGATTCTATCAATCAACCCTATCTGTGGATAGGTTGAAACATCATTTCTATATGATTCCTTTAAAAACCCTATCTACAGATAGGTGCAATAATCATTCGTGCACAATTTTATCAATAAACACTATTTTTCCATAGGTGGAGACATCATTTGTATGTGATTTCGTTGGAAACCCTATCTATTGATAGGTGCATTAATCGTTCGTACAAGATTTCATTTGTAAACCCTATTTGTCAATAGGTCAAGATATCATTTCCACATAATTCCATTAGAAACTCTATCTATTGATAGTTACGCTAATCTTACCTGCACAATTTCGTTTGTAAACCCTATTTGTCAATAGGTCGAGACATCATTTGTATATGATTCCATTATAAATCATGTCTGATTGATAGGTGTGTTAATCGTCCGTACACGATTTAGTCTGTAAACCTTATTTTTCAATAGGTAGAGACATCATTTGAACATGATTTTGTTAGATATTATATTTGTTGATAGCTGCGTTAATCGCACGTGCGCGATTCAGCAGTAAAACATATTTGTCAATAGGTTGAGACATTGTTTATATACAATTCTGCCAAAATCCTGTCACGTAATAGGTATCCCCTCTCCCAACATCAATGCAATTAAAACACAAAACTCTGTCATCTAAATAGGTAATTCAAACATTATCACTCGATAGGTCCTCGAACAAAACCCTATCGCTCAAATAGGTATTCCAAACCCTGTCATCCGAACAAGGTGTTTCAAGCCCTATCACTCGCATAAGTATTCAAAAAAAAACCTATCTCTTGATGGGTATCCAATCAAAACCCTATTTTTTAAATAGGTACGTCTCCTAAATCACAAAAGAACTAAGCCTTGTTTGTCAACAAGCAAAGCGATCGTTCCTACATGATCTTGCTCAAACACTATCATTTACTCATCATAAAACCCTATCCCTCGATAGTCCTCAAACAAAATCCTATCCATCGATAGGTAACCAAACCCCATCTCCTAATTGTATACTTAAGCAAATCTTATCTCTTGATAGGTACTTAGAAAAATAAAACATATCATTCAAATAGGTATCCAAACCCTATCACTCGATAGGTACTTAAGCCTTATTTGTCAACTAGCACAACGATTGTTTGTACATGATCCTATTCAAACATTATCTTCTGATAGGTAATCCCACAATATCCTGTTCAAAATCCTGTCTCACGATAGGTACTCCAATGAAGTCTCATTCTCTAATATAATCCCATTCTCTAATACATAGTCTCGTTCAAAATCCTATCTTCCGATAGGTACTTCAATGATGGTATGTTCCCAATTTCCGACACAAAAGTCTATTTATTAATATTAATAGCACCATGATCATTTATATGTAATCGTTCTCAACTTCACATGTGAGTAATCTTCACGGAAAGTTTTTAACTTCTACGATAAATAAATGACAATATCATTATCATATATACATGATCACACGATTGCATGATCTATAGAAAAGTTTGTTGAATTCTTCACCAAGACTTGTATGTTGATGAGTCTCATGATCATATATTTATAATCACTCTAAGAAGTTACTCGTTAGTAACCCACGTGAAACGTTACTAAAACTTCCATGTTTCCTAACTATCGCATAACGTTAACTCTTTATCCATTTATACATGACTAAAACATGAATAATCTATTGATATTCATGTTAGTAAAGAATTGATGTTTGAATACCTATGATTATAATTATCCCCTTGATTTTATAGGTACTTTTTGAGTTCTGTAAAACAAGATTTTCAAGAATCATCCTTGTTAGGATAAAACACCATGGAAAAGATTTCTTAAAGGAACGCTGGGAAGCACATCGACGAATGTTATAGCATCAATAGGTTACTCCAACCACAACACGCTACAGGTTTTATATTTCCTAACTCTCTTATTATAAATTGGACTAGATAACCTAGTGTTAGATGTCATACTTGAATCATCGTTTTCAAAAACCGGTTTGTTGTATTCAAACTCAATACGAGAGGGGCACTCTGTAGGCACTAAAAATCTATGTCCCAATTTATAATATTAAAATAATTATTTTGATTTATTTTAAATAAATAAAATTAAAATAATTAACCACATGGCCAAAAACCTATTTAAAACAATGGATTAATGATTGTGCTAATTAATCAAATTAATTAAGGATTAAGGCTAAAAAATAAAAATAAATAAAATTATTTAAGATAAATGTTCTACCCATAATGTCTCAAAATAATTTTAGAAAAAGTAAGGGATAAAAATAAATAATTTATAATGAATTTTGTATCCAATTCACTAAAAGAATTATTTATTTAAATCCTAAAAATCTAGAAAAAATAATAATAAAATAAAATTGGTAAATATTTTTCATATATGTTTTAATATTTTGTGTATTTAATAAGATCAAATTTTAAACCAAATAGGTGAAAGAAAAATAAATTTCAAATAAACCCTTAAGGAATAAATAAAAAAAATTATGTGTGATCATGTGTGGCCAAAACTAGGAGAATGGGCTATAGTAGAAGCCATGTCCCTTGGATGGACGTTCGAATCACATCCAACACGCCAGGACGCTCCACGTAGCCCGTTGAGCAAAGGAGACGCGTGTTCGGTCCGCATCTGATCATCAAACGACTTTTAAATGGAACGCTAACGAACCGCTCAAATGCAACGACGTCAAGACGGAATGCCCGAATACGCTCAAAACGATGTCGTTTTGAGCGTCACCTTCGTCTCCAACGCGACGCCAAAGGTATTGAACGAACAGTCGTGGATGATTTCTCCTTTTTAGCACATCCTACATATTCCACAATTTCGGCTCATTTAAAGCCTAAAATTATCACCCTACGGATGTGATCATTTCTCCCTATCAAAATAGAGATGAGTCACCCCTATTCCGACGACTTCAGCCAAGAACAACCAAAATCTATTAATGGCTTTTGGCCGATTCAGGCCACTAGAGGCCCCCAGTCGACTTAGGATGAGTATAAATACCCCTTAAGTAATTTTGAAGCGAAGGAACCAATACGCAACCTTAAAATCAAAGAAAATAAAAATTTGCCAATAAAGCTTCAAAGTTTTAAGATTTTTCAAATTTTTTGTTTGAAGCCTTGATGCTTGAATCTGAGAATCCCGAAAGCTTCCCTAAGAATCAAGGAGTGTTCTTCAATATTTTGTAAGGTTCTAATCACCCTCTAATTCATATTCACAGTTTGAATTTGAATTTTTAATATTTCAAATTACATAATCTTGTAGGTTTGCTATTCATATGGTTTTATGGTTGAATATTGATAATAGGATAATTTAGAAACTAGATAGATAGGATAGAACCGATTAATCGATATAAATAACAAAAATCCAAATTTAAATTTCAAAAAAAATGTGTTTTCTATTCTTGGGTTACTTATTGGGTTAAAGCTTTCCAACATGATTGTAATGATGTTGGGCAACTATTTGTATCATGTTTCATCCAAATCAAAATTTTAAAATAAATAAGATTTTTGAGTTCTTGATTTAGTCAAAACGAACAAACAGTGTTCTTGTTTTGGTACCAATCAAAGTATAAGTAAGTTATTAGATAGCTCCTTACACTTCAAAACAGTCTTACAATCAAAAACCTAGTTTTTTTATTATTATAAGCTGTGTTCGATTGATACTTTGAGATGATGATCAACATGTACATAATGTGAAGCTACCCAAGGTCTTAGATCAAAGAATTAGATATAAAAAATGAATTTTAAAAATATGATCCTTTTGTTCTTGAGGTCTGAGGCTTGTTATCTTAGGACTAATAGATCCAATCGATGATCGTCGGTCTGGACCGAGACCAAAGACCGACAAAAATAAGCTAGGACTGAGAGCTAGGAGTGGTGTTCTTGAGTTAGGACCGAGAAATCAGACCGTGAATTCTCACCTAGGACCGAGAGGTCCAACTTAGAACCGATAGAATTCGGACATATGATCAAGAGGTCTAACCTAGGACCGAGACTCCCAGGACTCATGACCAAGAAATCTAAAAATAGAACCGAGACTCCCATGACCTAGGACTGAGTTCAAGACCGAGACTCCCGTGACCTAGGGCCGAGAGGTCTAACCTTGAGACCAAGAATCCCAAACCTGGGACCGAGAGCTTCGAAATCAAAGACCGAGGAACTTAGCATAGAGCTAGCCCCGAACTGAGAGATTTATACACTTCGACCGAGAAACCTAGTCCAATGCTAGTCCAAGATTAATAGGTTTCTATACCTAGACCAATAAATCCCCAGCCAAGGTCCGAGTCCTTAACACCCTAACCAAGGGACTCCGATACTGAAACCGCGAGCTCTCGAGCCCAGACCAAGGATCTTCGGACCCCGAACGGTAAAATCGGACCCGGGCCTTATGACTCCGGTCCTAAGGCTTGTTTTGTTCCAATTTTCAAAATACAAAATTATTTTTATAATTTTGGGACTCCAAATCATTTTGTAAAAATCCAAAAAATTAGAAAATACATTTTAAATATTTTTGGGATATTTCAACAAAAATATTTCTATAAGGGCTTGTTTGGTGTTTATTCCTAAATTTTAATGCATTTAAAAATGACTAATATTCTTCAGGTATTTCCTCCCTGTTTATCATCCGCAATAGGTACCATCATTTAAATATTGATGTTTTAATACTTTTAATAAGGCTAAACCTAGAAGAATGACTAGGACCGAAAGAATAAACGGTTAAAACACAAACGTTTATACAACCGATTTTCAAAAATGTCAAGTTTACAAAGTAGAGACTGTTTTTGAATGGGTACGGAGGACATAACGAGAAAACCCTTTTCTGATTAACACCAAGCATTGAACCAATCGAAACTCTGGTGTAAAATACGTTTGTATACGTACATCCTTTTTAATGATTTTCATAAAATCAATTGGCGACTCTGTCTTTAAAATAAATATTTTTTCTTCAATTAATTATGATTAATTAATTTAAACTAGATTTCATAATCGTTATCTGATTATAAACAAATCTCTAGATTATTAAACTTTAAACAAAATTATTTATTGTTACATAAGTAATTTTAAAAATTGTCAAATTTTATCAAAATCTTTTAAAATAATAACTGGAACGCAAACCAATATTGAAATCATCGAATCTCGAGTCATTCCGGGCCCGCATGCACACGTGACACACGCACGCGATGCCTATAGGATCTAAAATGGTGGAGGCGTTTGTGTGCACAAATGATTAACTAAAAATAGAAAAATTTAACTTATGAAAAGATCCTATAGACGATGAACTTGAATTGTTCAAGGAAAATGAATAAATTAAAAAGAGTGAGTTTTGGTTCATAATTAAGTCTAAATTAATTAATATTTATGATTATCTAACCTAAATTATATTATCAATTTATAAAAAAATACAAATATAAATGCAATCGAAGACCGTTCTGAATCTCTCTTTCTCGTCTCCACTTTAATCTAACTTGAAGACAATACTTATGTTTATTCTTGTTAACTCTATTTTTTTTAAACTAAATTTAATTTTTAACATTTTAATTTTTTAAAATATTGGATTTTAAAATGAATATTTTATTTTATGATAAATATCTTTAATCTTTAATTTTTAATTTTGTGTAACGGTTATGTAGTAAAAATATTAATATGTTTTTTAGATAAAAAATGTATAATATTGATACCGTATCGAAATTAAGGTATATAGAAATTAATTTAAGGTAAATGTATGAATTTTTATATGCCGAAACTTTCAGTAAGTATAAGGTATTGATAAAAAAATTATGGTGTATCGTATCGACCCTCCCCTACTCTTCTCTCCATTAATAATTTATCTTTATTATATATATTAATAATTTATCACTTACTTGTTAATTTGTAAATATATATTTATATATTTTGTTATTTGATTTATTATTGTCTATTCTAATATTACTCTAAAAATTGTATAATAAATAAATTAAATAACCAAATATATATATATATATATATATATATATATTAAAATATAAATTATATTTGATAAATATATATACGAGAAAAAAAATTAAATATTAAATTCTTAATTATTTTTTTAATTAGTTATTTATCTCCTCTATTAATTTATTTGTTTTTAGAATGTGTAATAATATGAAAAATAAATAAATTAAATTAATAAAATATATAAATACTCATTATGCTAAAAATATTTGGCTGCCCTTACGTTATTCTTTTTTAAATGGAGATTTACAAAAGTTTATAAATTATATAAAAAAATCCGGGATTAAGAAAGATTTCCATCTCAACATAAAAAAAAGGTCATACAAGTGTTCACCATTCTTCCGAAACCACGCACGCACATATAAGTGGGACCCTATAAATAGGTATTTCCCTAAGGTGAACATTAGGCAACCGTCTAGGGGCTAGGGCACCAACATAAGCCTATAATATAGGCATGGTCTAATTTATTTTGACGACAATTAGGTTATCTATATATATTATATTATATGATCCCTTAGATCATCTTAATTCATAGACGAACATATCGTTTAATTGGTCATCGCCTTCGGCCACCAGAGCCAGTTTCCCTCTGGCAGTTGTAGTAGACTGCGGCTACAGGGAGGCCGAGATTGTAGAGCTCAGCAAAATCTCGAGTGTTAAAGTTTTGACGCCATCCAGGAGCGTAAACCGTCTGCCTTCCTAGCTGCTGGAAAAGTATGAATGCAAAACGGTGGATTCCCATAGTCGGGCGTGGACTCTCATAGCAAACAACCTCTTGTCCTACATATGACCAAAAATATTAATTTGTACGAAAAAAAAAATATAGGAGACATGATTATTAAGAAAAGAGGTAAATTAAGTAATTAACTTACCGAAACTCACTCCTGTGGTGGCTGGGATATCAGTGACCAACCTATAATAATTCATGACAAAAAAAAATTATTTGCAAAATTACTAAGGGCTAGTTTGATTAGCTTAATCAAAGATTATTGACATCATCTTATTTAACTTTCACAGATATTTGATATGATCTTAACTTATTTAAACGTTAAGTATGAGTATTTTTGATTGAGCTTATTTATTTTTGATATTTATAATATTATTTAATAATTAATGTTATATATATATATATTAATTTAGTATTAAATATTAATGAATGATTTAAATTAAAAAATAATTTATTTTATTAATATATAATTTTTATAAATTTTTGTTAATATATAATTTCAAATATTAATAAATGATTTAAATTTAAAAAAAATATATATTTTAAAATAAATGATACGAATATATTAATTTTTATAAATGTATAATTTTAAATATATTTAATATAAATATGATATATAAAAATTTTTTAAAATATGAATATGATATAAAAAAATATATGTAAATAAATTAAATAAATAAGAGGGAATGATTAATAAATAATAGAATAGATGAGAGAATAAATAAAAATTATCATAATATAAATATGATATAAAAAATATATAAATAGATTGAATATAAGAGAGATAATGAATAAAATGATTAGAAAATATTGAAATAAATGAGAGAGAATAAATATAAAATATTTAAAAGTGATTAGAGAAAATTGAATTTGAATGTAAATGTGTTTAATTGCATGAACTTATTACTATACCAGTTCATTAAATGATTGTATATTAGCTAAATCAAACTAGCCTAAGAACTATAAAAAAAAAATCACATAAAGTGGAAATTAAAATATTAATGAATACAATCATTGGTAAGAGCTAAGAATAATATGTGGGATCATCGTCCAAAAAAAAGAAGAAATATTGTGAGTTCTATTAAGGTTTGATTTTCTTTTTATATAAAATCTAAGGTTCCTTCTTTTATTATTTTTAAAATTATTTAAATAAAATTATTTTTTTAATCAATCACTTCTTAATAATTATATCACTTAATTCATTAACTAAAATACTAAAATATTTTCTATTTTAAATTATTATTTTTTATTTTATTTATATATATATATATATATATATATATATATATATATATATATTAATATGTTTCTAAGTCTTTTTATCAAAAATAATCATTACACACTCAAAATCATCAACAATAATTATTTTTTTCTCATTCTAAATTTTTTTAAAAACTCTCATCCGAACAAGGCCTAAGCATCCTATCATATATTTTTTTAATTATTAAATTAATTTATTCATTCATTATTTTAAATATTTAAAAAATTATTTTTTATTATAAAAGGTTAAATTCAAAAATAACATATATTTTCTTCAAATAAGATTTTTTTAAAATAAATATCTATTATAAATCCTCAAATAACTAAGACCAAACAAACTTCATGAAGACAAATGTTATTATTTAGACAAAAACAAAAATGAAAGAAAAGAATCAGATACTTTTGTTGTACTGAGTGGTTAATTTTATAATAAAGAGTTATGTCAACAATTTAACATGGTTTAGTTCATTCACATATGTACTATGTTCATTCCTTGTCTATGCTAAAAGCACTTTGCACAATCCATCACATTAGTAGTGGTCACATGTGCTCAATATTGTCTTAGGTATCTAATATTATAGAATAATACTTATTGTCTTTTTCAACACATTATGGCCCAATTTATTCTTTTAAAATTCAATATGCTACTTATTATATATATGCCAAAGTAGGATAACAACTTTTCAAGTTAGGATAACAACTTTTTACGTTAGGAGATAAAGTTAGAAAGATAATTTATTCTTTTAAAATTCAATACCTACTCATTATATATATATGTCAAAAGTATGATAACAACAATTTTCATCCAGAGAAGGATGATATAAATCACGTTAGGAGATAAAGTTAGAAAGACAATATTAATTTCAGTAATAAAATCGTTACCTAGTAATCTAGTCGCATCAGAATCGTTACCCAGTAATCTAGTCGCATCATATCAATTAACTTCAACGAATAAAGGCGATAGGGATAGTTGCATCATATCAATTAACTTAAACGAATAAAGGCGATAGGATCATTACCCATCAACCTTTCACATCAATTGATATAGTTGTTTGATAGAAACTTCAACTCATAAATGTTATTGAATAGTTACCCTTAGTCAACTTGGATGATAGTTAATTTCAACAAAGAAAGACAATATAACAATATAATTGTAACCTAAGAAAAAATCTAGTCACGTCAATTGAAAGAGTTGCATGCAAATTAAAAATATTCATATCTTACTATTAAACAGGAACAATAAAGAATGGCTAGAGGGTTGAACATATCATGATAAGATAGGCGTGTTATTTAATCTTAATCAAAGTGGCTTAGAGGAAGACCACACATCTTAGAATACCGAAAAGGCAATCAATGAATAATAGACAAATTGGAAGGGTGGGGACTGATCCTCTCCTTCCCACAGCTATGAACCAACATTATCATTCATTCTCAAAGATAAAAGTTGGCCACCCACATATATATATGGGTTAGTTTGATATTTTGATTTAGTTATTAGTTTTGATAGCATTCAATTTATTTGCAAATAGAGAAAAAAAACTAAATTTTGTTAAGACTGTTTAGTTCAACCTATTCTCTCGTACTAATGTATTAAATTATTTACAACTAAGACTCATTCACCAAAATTTAAACTTAATCAAACAAGCGCAAACGCATATAAGCTAGCAAAAGAGAATATACAAGTAATCGAACTTTACAGAACTACTTACCCCACCTCAATTATTTAACCACCACACAAAAAAAAAAATCTTGAATGAAAATCACTCGGTATAATTTTTACACGATCAAACTTCAATCATACTTTTTATATCAAATTTAAACAAAATTATTTTATCTTTACTTTTGTATTTTTCAAATTTGATCAGATAATAATTGTGACAAATTATTTATTTATAAAAAGATTGTAAAAAAATACTTTCTAAAAACAAATCCTAACTTATATAATTAATTAAAGTAAAATAATAATTATTTGAACAATACAAAAGTTAATTCTAAAATACTTCTCTACTTCTAGTGAGAGATGAAAAGAATAACTTAAAAAGAAACACTTTCAAGAATCTATACTCAACTTTAAGATCTCGTGTGAGAAACTGAGTTTTATTTGTTTTTCCTAAAAATTATGAATTGATCAAACTAATTTTTTTTTTAACTATTATGACTAAATTACACTATATAATAAAATAAATATTATATATTAATATAAAATAAAATATTTAAGTAGAGAGTAATATTTACTATCTAAATTAATAAAATAATTGATTAAATATTTAATATTATTTTTGAATTTAAAAAATATCTCAATAACCAATGACAAAGAAGCCGTAAGAGGTATATGTATCACACTCCAACGAAAAATGATAAAAACTTAAGAATATTTACATTTAAAGAATTATTAAAATTTGAGAGAGTGTTTTAACACATCCTCAATCGTTAATATATATACTTTAATTAAGATAAAACGTTCTTAATTTATAGTTCTTAATTTAGTTCTTATAAAAATTCTTTATAACATTAAAAAAAAAATCATAATTTTTGTTAGAATTAAAGTAGAACTAACATAACACTTAATACTCATGGTTTTTACTTAAACACATAACGAACTCGTGATCTTTTAAATCGACTCTTATCATTGGACTAACTAATTGGTAGGGAACTCATAATTAGTTAGACTAGTATAATGAATAAATATGTTACATTAAAATAGAAATACAAAATCTGTATTAAATTCAAAATATTATTTCTTTTTATATTATTTAAATTAAAAAAATAATTATCTTTAAGTACATTCATTATTTTAATTAAATGTGTTAATTGATATTGGTATTAAATGTAATTTTTATTATAGAAAAGTTTAGATATTGGGTATGGCTTGTATTTGAAGCTTATTTAATTTGATCTTTGATTAGTTGGGTTTGTTTTTGGAATTTTGTCAAAATAATACTGTTTGATAAAAAAAAATGTTATTTATATATATAATTTGTTTAATTATTAAATGTCGTTTGTATTTAAAATTTAAATTTAAGTAAAATAAAATAAGAGTATTTTATTTGATGAAAAGAAGGATTAGAAAGTTAAACATACAGTGATAAGATAGAAATAATTTTAAAAAAATTGAAAAAAATTGAAAAAAATCTCAAAACACTCTAAAAATGGCCTATATAAAACTAAGGCCCAAGTAAGGGGTCAATCTACAACAACACATGCAAATGTCATCTTCTATAAAATATCTGATAAACTTAATAAATTTTAAACTTATGGAGGGCTAGTTCTAAATAGGTATTTTTTTTATATTAAAATTGTTTTTTTCTCTCTCATATCCTCCATCACTTAATTCCTTTACTTAAAATATCATTTTGTCCTTACTAATTTTTTTTAAATTTAAATTAATAAACTCTATTATCCAGTTACACTCCGTAATTTTTAACAACAATAAGGACTTAAATGTCCCCAAACTCAATCTACCTAAATAAACTTATTCATATTTCTTACAAATTTTTCTATCATTTTAATCAAAAATAAACCAAATAAACATATTTACGACAGTCCATAAGTCATAAAAATAAATTTGTACCAATGACTAATTTTTGTACGGTGAAACTGTCATGAATTTCAACCTAGCCAAATATTAATTTTGTTTAGCTCTCTCGAGTTGGTCAAGTTGGGCGACAAGTTTGTTTTTGGCAAATCATTCTTGTTTTAATTATATAACATTACGAAATTGTGTTAATTATCTGTAAAGAAGGTTTCAATTTGTGTATGATTTTTTTGTTTAAAATTGAAATATAGGAACTTACTTATTCTTCAAATTAAACGCTACAAGGAGGTGTATGTTTATAATAATTGTTGTTTTTAAAAAAAAATCAATAATTATGCAATTACTCTAAAGAATGTTGTAAGGGAAAAAAATGATATAAGAATAAAAAAACATTCATATATTTACTTTTCATAATAAAAATATTAGTTATTAAATATTTTCAATAAAATGTCTTATTATATAAAACAAATGGAGTATTTAAGTATAGTAGGGCCAAAGAAAATGATCATTAGAAAATCTTCTTAACAATATCAAAATGATTTATTTTCTTATTGAAAACAAAATAAGAGATGGTGAGTGAGAGTACCAATGCAAGTATTCCCTCAAGGTCGGGTTGCTTGGGCTAGGAGCATCAGGATCCACCATAACCTTTAAACAAATATCAACAATAGTTACATATATTAGAATTCTAATAAATTTGGTCTAAAAATTCCGAAGAATTCTACCAATAAGATCTTAATCAAACCGAACAAGAAGAAAAATCTTACGAGAGTGAAGAAAGTCCTAAGATCTTCACCACCAATGTCAACCCTAGGCTGGTTGACAACTTGGGAGGGTTTAAATTCCCAACCGTTTGCGACTTCCCTCGTGTTATAAACAACTCGAAGGTCGATAGACCTAACGAAAGGGTCCAACACATCTCCCACAACCCTCCCAACAACAAGAGGATTGGTGTCCCTTCGCATGTTTATGTGTTTGTGTTTATAGGCTTGTACTTGTCCAAAGCTTTACTAACTAATAGGCTATATATACAAGCTTGTGAATTTATATTTCTATTTGAGGGGACTGTAGCAATACTATTCTCTTTTAGCTTGACAACTAGCTATGCCTCTATTGGCCACTTTAAATATTCTTGTGTAAGGTATCCCATCCCCACCACCACCTTTACTCGAATCCAATTACTTTTGTTTAATTAACGAAATTTAATAATTGTTGTTGTGTACTTTTCTCTTTTTTTTCATCTATTTTGTTTTATGTTTCTTGATAGAAAATAGAAAATAGTAAAAAAGTGACATCTATTGTCCCTTGTGTGATGGCGAGGATCATCTTATTTCTAGCTCAACATCTCTCATACATATCTTATTAGTATGGTTATGGGTTATTAGCATAAATTAACTACATATATTAAAATTTATGAAGATTAATTAAATATATTAAATTAAAGAGTTTGACAATAAAAAATTAACGTTATTATAAAAACAAATTATTTATATTAAATTTCAGAATTAAAAATTGAGATCATATGTTTTAAGAATTAATTTATAAATTTCAAACAAATTCAAATTATATGTACACACAAAATTGTAATGAAATTAATTAACTTTATATAAATTTATTTAAAAATAGATAAAATTGAAATCGTATTTAAACGAAAATATATTATTAAATTTGTTAATATATATATAATTAATTAAAGTAAATTCTATACCATTATTTCAATTAAATTGAAATAATAATATTTTTTTATAAAAATTGTCATTATCAATCACATTATACCCTCATTTTTTGTATTTGATTAAATTTGAATAATCATTCTCTTAATCCCTCAAATTCGCACATATCTCATCTAAAATTTGACAATTCTTTTAATTTCTCAAATTTTTACTCACATATAACATTATCATAATTATTTTAATCTTTATAATACATACTTTAAAATGCGTATTAACTAAGACACAAAGCATAATCTCAAGTTTGATAGATTAGTACATCACTATCACTTGTGATTATTGAATTCAATTTATATATTTTGTGTATAAAATCGAATATATAAAAAATATTTTTTAATAAATTATTAAAAAAATTAATTAATGATGTAAGAATATTTTTAAAATTTAATATTTAATTATACAGTATAAAATAATTAATAAAAATAGAAATATTGATATATATAATTATTTATTAAAAAAATTCTAAATAAAGAAAAAATTTAATATTAAAATTTTAAAAATTTAATATAGCAACTTATCTAATAAATATGAAGAAAAAAGTAAAAAAAATAATTAACCTAATAAAAATAAATGAAAAAAAAATAATATAAAAGAAATAAATAATCAAACAAATTAATTTATTTTTATTTAAATATATCACAAATTTTTAAATAAGTTGTTTTATATATATATATATATATATATATATATATATATATATATATATATATATATATATATATATATTTAATATATAATTATATAAATTATAAAATTATTAATAAGGAAGACTTATACACCTAGTTACTCTAATGACTCACCAAGCTTAAATTTTAAACATTATATACTAACCAATTTAAAGTGTGAACACTTTAACGTTACATATTTTATAATTATATATATATATATATATATATATATATATATATATTTTATAGATATAAAAAAAGAATTTCATTTTATTTAAATATATCACAAACTACTTTTAAATATGTTATATATATATATATATATATATATATATATATTTAATATTTAATATTTAATATTTAATATGCATTAGTTATTATTTTAAATATATAATTAAAATAAAGATATTTTGTATAACTTATACCACCCATTAATTTACGGTTGTGTTTATATTTAAATGAATCAACCCAGTTTATTTTTTCTAACATAAATATTCAAATCACTCACATCGCTCTACTCGTTTACCCTCACTATTTCGTTATTATCGGTCACATTATACCATCATTTTAGACATTTTATCGACCATTTCTGTAATCCCAAAAATTTACACCCACATATACTACCATCACATAACTTCACTTTGAACATTATGCATTAATAAGATTATTCATTTAATGTCTCAAATTCACACCCACATATTCCACCATCACATAAACTCATTTTGAAAATTATGAACTAACAAACTTATTTTATTTTAGGCATTTTGATTAGATAGTTTTCTAATTCCTCACATCCACACATATATCACATTTTAATATTTAAATATCACTATAAAATCTTCTACTTGACTCTAACCCTAGTCTCAAATATAAATATAAACATTTTAATCACTATAATAGTAATATCGATTGTTGAAATTATTTTATAATTATATATATATATATATTATATATAAAGATATAATTTATTTTTATTTAATAATAATATTCTCATATATATATATATATTTATATTTATATTTATATTGTAATTTATTTATAAATAAATATTTTAAAAAGAACTATTAAGAGTTTCACTGTTCTAAAATTTATATATATTAATTTTATTTTGGTAATTAAGTTTTTTTTCTTCTTATTCTATATATATATATATATATATTTGAATTAATTATTTTATAATCTATATAATTATATATTAATTATATATATATTTAAATAAAAATAAAATATCTCTATATAATATATATATAAAATAATAATAATAACAAAAGTGAAAAATAATTAAGATAAATAAACGAAGAAATAAAAATTAGAGTGAATAATTAGCTGATAAAGTAGATGATTATGAAGAAGTTATATTTTAAGTTATATATATATATATATATATATATATTTATATATATATATATATAAAGTGTCTATGATTTTGAGAATGAATAAATATTATTTATTTAGTTAGTTTTTAAAGTTTTTTTTCATGTAAAATTACTTTAATTGTATTAACCTATAATAATAATAATAATAATAATATATGTTTTAAAACATAAAATAAAATTTAATAGTTGATTTGATAAATTGAATAATATAATTAATAAGTGTGAACGAAATAATTTCAATTATTATTGACTTTTTTTTTAATCCAATCAAACAGGATTATTTTCAAGACCAACAACACACATGATCACTTATTTTCCAACAAAATGCATGTTATTATTTTTCCATCTATCCTGTTTGTTTTTATGATGGTGTTCTTACACTTAACAAAATCATTGCGATTTAGTAAATAAATTCGTCCTTTTTCCTTGTTGCGGTTTTTTTAGTTTTAACATGTATCTAATCGTTGATATATATTTTTATTGATTAAACTTTAATTTGATTTATTATTATAGGGTACTACATCATTCAATTAATAAAAATCGAATCTGATGTCTATATATATATATAATAATAGTGTTCTTGTCTTTAAATTACACAAATATATAAAAATATAATGTTACAAAGAAATAAAATAAAATATACGAAGAAAGAAATCACCGAATTGAGATATTGATTTGAGACATGTGTTAAACACATTTTATTAAAACACTTATATCGTCTTTAATTTGTACTGAAGTTTATCGCATATATTTGTCTCATAAGATACAAAGGATTCGGTAGTGATTCTGCACTAAAATCACTACAATCGAACTTGACAATATATTTGACCTATCACCGGGTTCAAAATGAAAGTGTAGAGAGAAAAATCTCTTGAAATTCTTAAAGAAAAATGATACAGATGTTATGTTAGTTTGAGATATGTAAGAATTGAATAAAAAAGTTATTTATATTGTTTAAATAATAAAATGTCATAAAAATATAATCAACCATTAATCTTTAATTTAACTGTTGACATTGATTACCTTTTTCATTTCCTTCTCATTAGGAAATACAGATAGTTAATAAATTTAATAATGTCAGGAAGTTATAATAAAAATTAATAAAATTAAATGCATTTAATTAGTTATTTTTTTTAACTATTAAATGTTAATTACATAATTAATTAATTTAAATTATACATTTAGATCTAATTTCACCATTTCGTACACGTTTGAATTTCATGTGAAATTCATTTGATTTTATTAATTAAATTCTAATTTCAATTCATTAATAGAATTTATATAATTAATTTAAAATTACAAAAAATCTCTCACATTAATGTAAATTAAAAAATCAATCTAGTGAAATGTTCAACAGTTGAATCCTACATAGGATAGGTAATTGTAATGCTATGAACATTCTCTTTTAAAAGCAATAACTTTACTAACTGATTAATAGACTCGATGTATTTAACTATTTAGCCTTTTGTGTAAATGATTACACACTTTCACATACATTTCTTCATGATACATGTCAAACTCTCATGGCTATGTCCGTTTTGGCCAAGGAACATGCGTCTTGTTCTGTGAGAGAGTCTAAAATTGAGCCGTATAATTTTTTTGAAACAGTCTCACTTCTTTCTCACATATGTGATCTCTTTGTTCAGAAAGAATCATTAAAAATGATATGTTTATCCTTGTCAAAATATATATTGTTCGTTATAGGATTAATCCTCAACAATATTCTTCCAAGTCAATACATTTAGGTTGTCCCATTGAACCTAGTTTTTTTGGATCTCTAGTCTTCATATGTTGTGTTTTCTTTTATACCAACTTATAATAGGTTCGTGTCTTAAAAACTTTCAAACTAATTCTATATTCAATAGTTTGGTTAGTGAATTCACAATGTTATCTTTAACTTGACATAATCAAATATGATAACTCTATCAGATAGAATAGTCTAATGACACTATGTCTAAGACATGTATGTCTAGACTTGTCATTGACTCTAAGTTTTTCCAATTTCATATTACTATCACAATAATTAAAAAATTTCGTCATTCGTACACGTGTACTATTAAAATATTTTTTATGAAAATATTATTATATGACTAACTAGTAGACAAAATACTTTTGAACTATTTTGCCTTTGTGTAAACGATTACATATTTTTTATAAAAATATTTTATTTTCGACATAAGTCAAAATTATAGATTATAAACTGTAAAATTATTAAACTTTATAGATATAATAATTAATTAGAATATTAAACTTTATATATTATTAAGCAATATATATATATATTATAACAACTTCATATATTATTAAACAAATACCTTTATAAAATACATCAATAATTAATTATTATATTTAAAAATTTTAATTATTAAAATTTAGAGTATTGACAATTTATTTTGAATCAAAATACAAAACTAACTAATTATTATAAATATCATCAATTCGTCTATTTCTTAAATAATTGGATGACTTTTAACTTTCTATAAAAAAAAAATTATAGGCCAAAAGACAAATAATTATTTGACAAATTTTCAGAATTGTCTATTAAAACAAATAGACATGCAATAAGTCTTTAACTAGATAGGTATACAAATAAATAGTTAATCATATTTATTAAGAATTAACACAAATTATTATATTATTAGCTAATATAAATGTTATATATATATATATATATATATATATATATATATATATATATATATATATATATAAATATATAAATATATAAATATATAAACAGTCACTTATCAACACAATCAAATAATATATAATTACAAATATATTTCACATATTAATCAAAGCACTTACATTACCATGCTTTGAACGATAATCCATGTGAAGCGGCAATGTTCAAAACTAATTTGGGTGGATGTTTTCAACGAGATAATTTTGCAAAGACAATTTCGACTCACATATAGTCGTCTCTTTAAACGAATGGTTATAATGAGTTTTAACATAAATGACATTCATTATATGTCATCTAATGATTAAAGTTATTTTAACAAATCATATTTCTAGATAAGAACCCGTTAGAGAACCTATTCATCTCATAATTTCTATATAAGAAATTAGAATGGTTTAAACATCCATGACTATAGTCATTTTAACGAGTCTCATTTCTATAAAGGAATCATTGATTACCAATTTATCTCATAATTTCTATAAAAGAAAATGGAATGGTTCCAACATCAATGCATGACTAAAGTCATTTTAATATTTAGGAAAGAAATTTGTAATTTTATATGGTACACTGGATTAAAATTGATGATGAGAGTACATTAAAAATAGTTAATAAAAAAACAATTTATTTGAATTAAAAAAATTTAAAAGGTCCAATCTAATTAAGATTAATATATATATATATATATATATATATATATATATATATATATATATATATATATATATATATTTCCATTAAACAAAGAACCAAAATAATAAACAGAAAAAGAATTTCTTATACAAAATTTATTTAGGATAACACAAATTACATCAATTATACTAATAAGTTGGAGAATTAAATTATTAAATATTATCAATATCTTCAAGCCATTCACTTAAGATTGACTTCAATCTTATGTTTATTAAAAACAATCCCGCCTTGGTTATCTCTAGAATCACAGAGAGAGAAAACTCCACCGTGTCAATGAAAACCATCTTCACCGGCCGACTCCATCCAAAATCCGTCCCGTACAACTCAAAACGCATCAACCCACAATTGCAATACAATTTTTGACCGGCAAAGGCTAAATCTGCATCAGATAACCAGTTCTCTACCCCCTTCACAGCTCCTCTAGCCAATCTTACAATCGCCTATAGAATCGCAGTTGACGCCATCGTCATCACCAAACATTCTCCCCTTTCAAAGATGCAACCTTTATCGTTGCTATCTGAAACTTTACGCATTTTCCAATGTAATTGGCCAGAATCGGAGGATCCAATCGTGCTCAACAATCCATGGAGACTCCGAGTTGAATATTCTCGGTTGTAATATCTCCCCCATTTGCTTTAACCAGACAAACAAAATTTTTAAGAAAAGAAGAGTAAGAGAGGAGGAAGAAGAAAATATTAGTGTTTGTGGACGTGGTTGTTGTAGTTGGACTTTGTTGATGTAAGATTATTTATAAGGAGAAAAATATTTGGGTGGAGAAGAAAATGAAAAGTCTGATTTAATTGGTTTAATTGCAATATTTTATAATTAATATTTAATACTAAATTAATGAGAATTCATGTTGTGGGAGGTTTTATAATTAATATTTTATTATACGTTTTTGTTGGAGGTTTTATAATTGATATTTAATGAAAAATTTGAATTAATATTAATATAATTTAATTAAGAAAAATAGAGTAGGAGAATTATAGTGATAACAACTTCATATATTATTAAACAAATACCTTTATAAAATACATCAATAATTAATTATTATATTTAATTAGAATTTTAATTATTAAAATTTAGAGTATTGACAATTTATTTTGAATCAAAATACAAAACTAACTAATTATTATAAATAATTATTAATATCATCAATTCGTCTATTTCTCAAATAAATGGATGACTTTTAACTTTCTATAAAAAAAATTATAGACCAAAAGACAAATAATTTTTTGACAAATTTTCAGAATTGTCTGTTAAAACAAATAGACATGCAATAAGTCTTTAATTAGATATGTATACAAATAACTAGTTAATCATATTTATTAAGAATTAACAAAAATTATTATATTATTAGCTAATATAAATGTTATATATATATATATATATATATATATATATATATATATATATATAAATATATATATATATATATATATAAACAGTCACTTATCAACACAATCAAATAATATATAATTACAAATATATTTCACATATTAATCAAAGCACTTACATTATCATGCTTTGAACGATAATCCATGTGAAGCGGCAATGTTTAAAACAAATTTGGGTGGATTGTTTTCACCGAGATAATTTTGCAAAGACAATTTCGACTCACATATAGTCGTCTCTTTAAACGAATGGTTATAATGAGTTTTAACATAAATGACATTCATTATATGTCATCTAATGATTAAGGTTATTTTAACAAATCATATTTCTAGATAAGAACCCGTTAGAGCACCTATTCATCTCATAATTTCTATATAAGAAATTAGAATGGTTTAAACATCCATGACTATAGTCATTTTAACGAGTCTCATTTCTATAAAGGAATCATTGATTACCAATTTATCTCATAATTTCTATAAAAGAAAATGGAATGGTTCCAACATCAATGCATGACTAAAGTCATTTTAATATTTAGGAAAGAAATTTGTAATTTTATATGGTACACTGGATTAAAATTGATGATGAGAGTACATTAAAAATAGTTAATAAAAAAACAATTTATTTGAATTAAAAAAATTTAAAAGGTCCAATCTAATTAAGATTAATATATATATATATATATTTCCATTAAACAAAGAACCAAAATAATAAACAGAAAAAGAATTTCTTATACAAAATTTATTTAGGATAACACAAATTACATCAATTATACTAATAAGTTGGAGAATTAAATTATTAAATATTATCAATATCTTCAAGCCATTCACTTAAGATTGACTTCAATCTTATGTTTATTAAAAACAATCCCGCCTTGGTTATCTCTAGAATCACAGAGAGAGAAAACTCCACCGTGTCAATGAAAACCATCTTCACCGGCCGACTCCATCCAAAATCCGTCCCGTACAACTCAAAACGCATCAACCCACAATTGCAATACAATTTTTGACCGGCAAAGGCTAAATCTGCATCAGATAACCAGTTCTCTACCCCCTTCACAGCTCCTCTAGCCAATCTTATAATCGCCTATAGAATCGCAGTTGACGCCATCGTCATCACCAAACATTCTCCCCTTTCAAAGATGCAACCTTTATCGTTGCTATCTGAAACTTTACGCATTTTCCAATGTAATTGGCTAGAATCGGAGGATCCAATCGTGCTCAACAATCCATGGAGACTCCAAGTTGAATATTCTCGGTTGTAATATCTCCCCCATTTGCTTTAACCAGACAAACAAAATTTTTAAGAAAAGAAGAGTAAGAGAGGAGGAAGAAGAAAATATTAGTGTTTGTGGACGTGGTTGTTGTAGTTGGACTTTGTTGATGTAAGATTATTTATAAGGAGAAAAATATTTGGGTGGAGAAGAAAATGAAAAGTCTGATTTAATTGGTTTAATTGCAATATTTTATAATTAATATTTAATACTAAATTAATGAGAATTCATGTTGTGGGAGGTTTTATAATTAATATTTTATTATACGTTTTTGTTGGAGGTTTTATAATTGATATTTAATGAAAAATTTGAATTAATATTAATATAATTTAATTAAGAAAAATAGAGTAGGAGAATTATAGTGATAACAACTTCATATATTATTAAACAAATACCTTTATAAAATACATCAATAATTAATTATTATATTTAATTAGAATTTTAATTATTAAAATTTAGAGTATTCACAATTTATTTTGAATCAAAATACAAAACTAACTAATTATTATAAATAATTATTAATATCATCAATTCGTCTATTTCTCAAATAAATGGATGACTTTTAACTTTCTATAAAAAAAATTATAGACCAAAAGACAAATAATTTTTTGACAAATTTTCAGAATTGTCTGTTAAAACAAATAGACATGCAATAAGTCTTTAATTAGATATGTATACAAATAACTAGTTAATCATATTTATTAAGAATTAACACAAATTATTATATTATTAGCTAATATAAATGTTATATATATATATATATATATATATATATATATATATATATATATATATATATATATATATATATATATATATAAACAGTCACTTATCAACACAATCAAATAATATATAATTACAAATATATTTCACATATTAATCAAAGCACTTACATTATCATGCTTTGAACGATAATCCATGTGAAGCGGCAATGTTTAAAACAAATTTGGGTGGATTGTTTTCACCGAGATAATTTTGCAAAGACAATTTCGACTCACATATAGTCGTCTCTTTAAACGAATGGTTATAATGAGTTTTAACATAAATGACATTCATTATATGTCATCTAATGATTAAGGTTATTTTAACAAATCATATTTCTAGATAAGAACCCGTTAGAGCACCTATTCATCTCATAATTTCTATATAAGAAATTAGAATGGTTTAAACATCCATGACTATAGTCATTTTAACGAGTCTCATTTCTATAAAGGAATCATTGACTACCCATTTATCTCATAATTTCTACAAAAGAAAATGGAATGGTTCCAACATCAATGCATGACTAAAGTCATTTTAACGAGTCTGATTTTTACAAATAAATAATTGACTACCCCATTCATCTAATAATATCTACACAAGAAATTTAAATTGTTACAACATCAATGACTAAAGTCATTTTAACACATAAACTAAGATTTGAACAAAGGAACTACTTTCCATCTCGCATCCTTGCATCCAAACATCAAACCATCACGCCAACGCGCCCTTTCATCATTCTATAGCTTTTACAATATTTTGTCTTATTTTTAAAGAAAACTTATTCTTCATATTTAACTCAGCTTTATCAACAAACGGAAATATAAACATTTAAAAATGATAACTTAACGTCATAATCAATGTAATATATAAGACAATCTATATATACTTATGAAAGTAAATAAATTATCTTTTTTTTTTGTTTAACCATCACCCTACCACATTCTTATTAATTATTGACATTTAATTAATTTAAGTTTAATTAATTTAAGAATGTATATATTATAATTAATTCTTTTAAAACAAACAATAAGTTTAAGTTTTAATTAATTTTAATTACTATTAATAAATTATAACCATTAATTTTCTAAAAATTAAAAGTTAACTTTTTAGTTAGTGAAAATTACTTGAGCGGCCCTTTAGTTACTTTAATCGCTTACTTTTAGCACTCAAATTAAATTTTAAAACATATCGTCCCTTCAACTTTTAGAAAGGTCACCAATGACCCTCCCGTTAACTTTTTAGTTAAACATAACGGTTTAAACTTATAATATTATTTTTTATATAATATTTAATCATTATTTTTATAATTCTATATATAATTATTAAATCTCTTATATGTATAATTTAATATTATTTATATTATTATTAATTTAATATTTATATAATTATTAAATATTTTATATAATATATAGATAAAATATATATATTATTTATTTTTATCTATATCTCTATAAAATAAATTTTAAGATAATTTATATACATTATTTTTAATCATTAATTTAAAATAATTTGAGGGTTAAAAATAATTGAGTAGTGGAAAATCACCATACTTTTAACCCTCAGATTAATTTTAAAAATATTATATATATATATATATATATATAAATAAATTAAAGATTAAAGATAATATATAAAATTATTTTTAAATTTAGTTTTATAGATATAGAAATAATATATGTATAGATAAAGAATTTATAAATAATATATATATTAAATATAAAAATTATGATAAAAAAATATATATTTTAAGCCTAAGACTTTATGTTTAATCAAAATGTTGACGAAAAAGTCATTGGTGACATTTCTAAAATTTGAAGGGCGATTTGTTTTAAAAATCAATTTAAGAGCTAAAAGTGAGTGTTCGGAGGGTCACCCATATAATTTGCCCTTTTAGTTATTTTAATTATTTATATTTATTATTAAATTAATTTTGTGACCAACAAAAATTTAATTAAAAAGAAAACAAATTATTGTTTTCTAATTTATTTTCTAGATAACATTTGTATAATGAATATACACAACAAAATTTTTGTGAATTTAAATCTATATCAACATATATTAACTTATAAAATTAAGCTCACAAAAAAAATATTGTTAATAATTAATATTTATATGTAAACAATAAAGACTTATCTTTATTAGTAAATTTTTCTATTCCTTCAGATGAACAAATTCAACTTGAACAACTTCAACTTGTCAAAATAGCCATCATCAGTTTTACAACATTACAACTCATATTTCTGAAACATCAAGGAAGCAAATTTTGATGGCGCAAACTACTACATAACTTTGGACACTGAAATAGTTTTAAGATGGTTAGTGTTCTTGTCTTTAATATATATATATATATATATATATATATATATATATATATATATATATATATATATATATATTATATATAAATACATTGTTACAAAGAAATGAAATGAAATATACGAAGAACGAAATCACTAAATTGAGATGTTGATCTAGGTATGTGTTAGACACATTTCCCTTAAAACAGTTTCATTGTCTCATGTTTGTGCTGAATCTTATCGTAGAACACCGATCTTTGGTCTCGATCCTAGGTCAATTTTTTTGGTCCTTGGTCTCGGTCATGACCGCTGCTTCTCGATCATGGTTTTACATGACTTGGTCGTCGAGGATCGAGTGTTCTTCATTTGGTATGAAGAATTACATGTTTATATATTTAGATACAGATCATGAAATCATGATCTGTAAGTTGCAAAAAACTCATATGAATGTAGGAATCATAATCCCTAACCCTAAACACGATCAATCAAACTCTATAACAATTGATTTTTCAAAATTGTTTTTATGGAAAAATTTGGGAACTTTTGATTTTGGCCATCTCAAGGCATAATTCTTTCCAACAACTTTGAAATGATGGCTATAGTTGAACACAACCAAAACAAGAACTTCAATCAAGCTTTGTAACAACTTTTAAACTGAAATTAAACTCATTTTTTTTAAAATTTCAGTTGGATCAAACATGATTGGGATGTTGATTTTATGATTTGGAAATCATCCTAACATGTTTACAAACATGTTAGGAAACTATTTGAATAAAAAAAATCAAGATTAAAGCTCAAGAACACGAAATTCAAAATTTTTAATTTTTCAAATCAAATTGAGTTTTTTTATTAAGGTTGAATTGATCAAATCTCTTTCGACAGAAATCTTATAAATCATCTAGGGAGTGATTTCAAACAAAGAAATTACAAAATGGAACCCTAAATATGATCAACCCGGTCAAATTTGGAAAAATCCAATTTTGAATCACAAATTGAATTACAGTAGGTCCGGAAGCTTACCAACGATTGGAGAACACTCCATTGATATGTAGGAAGTTTTTCCAAGCCATGGATCGAAGCTTAGATCGTCGAAGTAGTTTTTACAAAAATTCAGTTCGCTATAGTTCTTTAATTCTTCAAATTAGGTTGTAATATTTGGATTATGTTTGATGGATCGGAAGAAGATCACATAGAGACTATTTATACCAAGCTAGGTCGGTTATCATGGACGAATTTGTATTAAATTTTGCTTCTAAAATCCTATCATTCAAATTTATTTTTGTCTTGGACAACCTAATAGGGTATAGGATTTGACTTCAAATCATAGAAGAATTGAAGGCGAGGTAGTGACGTGCTCGTGGTTGAAATATGGATGAATAATGATGAAAGATGACGGAGATAAGGTTTCTAGAAGGTCAACGACGTCCATTGCGGGCCTCCAGAATTTGTGAAGAAGAAGAAAAAACGATGTCGTTTTGTTTAATTGGATGCTCCGTTGGCGTTTTGTCTAACACTTGAGCAGTCCGTCTAGCGTTTGGGCATTTGAGCTAACGGGGTTAGCGATCCCGTTAGTCGATCCTCTATGGACCCAGGCACGCGCTCTTGGCTACAACCGGTAGGCGTGGTGTCTTCTTGAGCGCTGGATGAAAATCCAACGCTAATCCAATGGATTAGAATCCTATTGCAGTTGATTTCTTTATTTTCGGCTGCACTAAATTATCAGTTTTTATCTATATGAAAATGGTTATTTGAAATCGAATTTGAATCCCTTTTTTTATTTTTTTTTCACCAAATTAATACACAAAAATATTTTTGACAACATAATAAAAATTATGTTTATTTATTTTATTTTTGGGTATTTTTGGGTATTTATTTAAATATTTTAAATCATAAATTATAAATAATTTATATTTTAAATCATAAATTATATATAATTTATATTTTAAATCATAATTAAATAATTCAACCCAATTTGGGTTGTTAAAATATATACAATATTTTAACCTCAATCTATTTTTGGATTTTTATTTAATTTTTCCAATTAGGGTTTAATTATTAAAATAATTAATCCTAATTTGATTTTAATCTCTCTCTTTGTTATTTTGAATTTAAAAATTTAAAATATTATTTTAATATTATTATAATAACCCTTAATTTAAAATGGTAGAAGTGTATAATACTCTATTCACAATCAACCACTACATTATCATTATCATAGATAACTACCATCATTATCATTATCATAGATAACTAGCATGTATCCCGTGCATTTGCACGAGTAATAATATAAAAAACCGTGAAAAGAATATTACGGTAAAAATTTTATGGGCAGGTCGACTCACAATTCGACCCAAGTATCCATTTACTCTCACATATATCCAAATTAATCACAGTTTTCGACCCGGTAATCCGGACACTTTAAAAATTAAGCATCATTATATATATATAAATTTCTCTTTCTTAATTATTTTTCTCTCTCATAATATATATATATATATATATTATATATATATATATAGATTAGTTAGTTGAAAAATTGAACTTATATTGTTAAAATGTCATGCGTTTATCAATGTTGAATTTAAAATATAAAGTGTTATTAGTCTAGTTAATTAAAAGGTTGTGTTTGTTTTTGTTAGGTTGCAAGTTCGAACCATACCCATAGCATTTTTCATTTTAATTTTAACCATTTTAAGTTTATGGGCGGATCAACCCTCAACCGACCCAAGTATCAATTTACTCTCACATATATATCCAAATTAACCACAGTTCTCGAACCGATAATCCGGACACTTTAAAAATTAAGCATCATTATATATATATATATAAATTTCTCTTTCTTAATTCTCTTTCTTAATTATTTTTCTCTCTCATAATATATATATATATATATTATTTTTTCTCTCCTAATATATATATTTTCCCTCTTAATTTTTTTTTCTTAATTAATTTTTTATTCTCGTTATATATATATATATATATATATATATATATATATATATATATATATATATATATATATATATATATATATATATATATATATATATATATATATATATATATATATATATATATATATATATATATATATAATATATAATATATTCTCACTAATAATGCAATGCAAGAACTAATAAATTTTATAAATATAATTTTAATTATATTATATTTAAATAATAAATGTTTATTTTATATTTTATACATATATTTAAATAATTAATAATATAAAAATTAAACATCTATAATTTAAATGAAATATATAATAAACCTTAATAATGAAAATAATTAATAAATTTAAAAAATAATAAATATATTTATTTATATTAAAATAATAAATATTTATTATAGATTTAAAAAATAAAAATACATATAATTATTTAAATTGAATATTTATAATATATATATATATATATATATATATATATATATATATATATATATATATATATATATATTAAGAGATAGTTTAATTAATAAATTAAATGTATAATAATATTAAAAATAAAATTTTAATTATATTATATGAAAATAATAATGTTTATTATATAATTTAAAAATACAAATATATATATTTAAAACTTTTTTATTCCTTCTATTATTTAATTCTCCAACTAATAAATTAAATATATAATAACATTAATATAAGAACTAAAAATCTACACTCCAATTTAAAATCAAAATAATTAACCTTATGGTCAAAAATCCATTTTAAACAATTAATTAGAATTAGTTGTTGTAATAATTAATTAAATTAATTAAGGGTTAAGTTCAAAAAAATAAAATTTGTTGGGATAAATGTTATACCAATTTTACCTTAAAATAATTTTAGAAAACAATTAAAGGAACAAAAATAAACAATTTAGAATGAATTGTTATATCCATTTCATTTAAAAAAATTATTTATTTAGCCCTAAAATTATTAAAAATAATAAAATATATTTGCAAAATATTTGACATATTTATTTTAATATTTTTTGTAATTAAAAAGATCAAATTTAAAGCCAAGAGGTGAAAGAAAAACCATTTTCAAATAAACCCTTAAGGATTTAATAAAAATATATATGTGATCATATGTGACCGAAACAAAAGGAATTAGTTGCAGTGCACAGCGGGACCATCGGATAAGCGCTGAATTTTCATTTAGCGCCCAAGAGAGAGAGGTGTAGCGAAACCAATGCGCGCCCGGTCCATAGCAGAACACCTAACGCCCCGTTATCCAGGACGTTAACAGACCTTCCAAACACGACACTGGACGAAACATAAATGGAACGTCCGAAGATGCTCAAAACGACGTCGTTTTGAGCACCACCTTCGCCTCCAATGCGACGTCGGAGTGGATAAGCTCTAAAGATCCGTGTTGATCTTGTCTTTTCGAAACTCGACCGTTGGTCCACCAAATTGACTAATTCAAATCCCATAATGATCACCCTACGATCGTGATCATTCTCCCAAATAGGCCTCATCACTACCTACTTCGACTAGTTGTCCGAAGAACAACCAAAATACCATTAATGGTTTTTGGATGATTCATCCCACTTGGCTCCTCCAACTGACCTTGGGATGCTATAAATAGCTCCCATGGATCATTCTAAAGCTAGAGAATCAAATCTCCTCTCTCAAATTACAATTTTACATAAATCCTCCATTAAATCTCAAAGCTTCTAGATTTTTCGAAAATCCGTTTAAGGCCTTAAGCTTAGATATGTGCATCTAGAAAACTTTCCTAAGGATCAATGAGTGTTCTCCAATCATTGTTAAGGTTTCAATCACCTTCTAATTCATATTTACGGTTTGAATTTGAAACTTTTATATTTTAAATTGCATAATCTTGTATGCTTATTATTTATAGTGTTTTATGGTTGAAAGTTCATCACTAGATAATTTATAAATTATATAGATAGGATATAATCAATCAATCGATCTAAATAACAAAAATTCAAATTTTAATTTTAAAAATCAAAAAAATAGGTTTGCTATTTTGGGTTAATTTGATAGAATCACCACCTACAAAGCTCTTTTAACATAAAACCGAGAAAAATAAAAGATATCGAGATAAACCCTAATGATGCCCATAATATATATGAAATACGATTACTTGAATCTTGCTATATATATATATATATAGCAAGATTCAAGTAATCAAATTTCATATATATTATGGGCATCATCATGTTTTATCTCTCTATCTTTTAATTGTTTTCAGTAAACAAATCCAAGAAAAATAATAAATTTGGGAGATTTAAATGAAGTTCCTATTATTCAAGATTGGACATGCGTTTTACTAAAACCAAAATTTTCATTCAAACTTTGTCCAAGAGGGGCATTTTTTAGACACTCTCAAACCTTAGGACCGAGAGTTCTAACATTGTGACCGAGACTCTCAAACATTAGGACCGTGAGTTCTAACCCTAAGACTGAGACTCTTAGACCTATGATCGAGAATTCTAACATTAGGACCGAGAATCTTAATCTCTATGACCGAGAGTCCTAACCCTAAGACTAACACTAGTAAAAAAAACACCACATACCGATCGGTAAACCAATTAGAATTAACCTCTAAACCGATCATTGTAGGCCTATAGCGATTGGTCATATACCAATCACTCTCAATCGATAAAAACCTTGTTGTTGTTGCCTTAATTAGCAACGACGATTGGTAGATGACCAATCACTATAGGCTTATAACGATTGGTCTAATAACCAATAGTTATTACCTAAATTATGTAGTGATTGGTCTAATAACCAATCGCCACTTCCCAAATCCTATAGCAATTGGTTAACAAACTAATCGTCGTTTCCCCATTAGTCTATAACGATTAGTCTAATAACCAATCGCTATAGACTAATGGGGAAACGGTGATGGGTTTATTAACCAATTGTTATACAATATTTGGGTTGTAGCGATTGGTTATCGGACCAATCATTACATGCTAATATAAATAAAAACATTTAATTTAATAATATTACAATACCAAATATAAAACCAAAAATTTAACTATAACCATAATTAAACCATAGACATCAAACCCTCAATTGAACCAAAATCATAACCAATGTTATTAAGCAAACACATAACCAAAGTATTAGACCAACATTAACCATCATAAGAAAAGAAGGTCTTAACACAAACACATAATCAAAGTACTACATCAAAATTTAAAATCTAATTAAAATCATAATAAAAGTTCTTACTTAATTTGCGTCTTCTCCAGAATTATCGTCGTCTTGTTGTTAGGGTTGCACGAGTGGAATTGTTGTTGATGACCCTTGACCTGATGATTGACTACCAATATTAGTAAATTGGGAAAATAATGTAGGATCTATTGATCCACTGCTGGACATAAACTATGGCATACGATGCATCATCTTGGCTCTCTCCATCCTCATTCTCTCTTCTATTTGTGTCTTCTCCATCCACATCCTCTCTTCTATTTGAGCCTTCTCCATCCTCATTTATGCCCTTAAACTAATTTCCAACTTGTCCCTCGCGGTCTTCTCTCTATCCTTCTGAGCCTTCATCGTCTCTTACATATCATCGAGACTTCTTTGTATTGTCATAGTGTCTCGACTTAGTTGTTTTTTGGACGGTGCAGGCCCTCAAACTTGGGAAGCTAAAACTGATCCCATCCTTATAATCTTTCCCTTGTTTTGAGGGACAAAAACTCCTTCAACCAAATCGACATCAGAAATACCGGGATGTTAACTCGCAAATGTCTTAATTCATCCTGCAACAAAATATGTTAATACCAATAATAAATAAAATGTAAAGTTTACATATTTTATATACTTATCACTTTCTCCAGTATGTGCGGATCAACAGTTTTATCCTTTTTGGTCATAGTCGCCAAAAAGAAATATTCATAGTTTGAAATTGATCCTTTTTGCACTTCCTGAGAATGTAAGTTAAATTTTAATTCATTTAAAAATAATGTTAAAAAATAAGTCTTACATTTCTCGCTGCAGTTGTGTATATTTTGATTTTTTTGTTTTTATGCTGGTAGCGCTTCGTTTATGCAATTAATATATATAATGTTAGATTGAAAATATTATATTAAGTACAAAATATGAAAGAAGAAACCTGAAATTTATCAGTAATGTAATGGTTTTCAAGAAGCCACTCCCAATTTTGTTGGGTCATTTCATCAGGCTTATACGCCCTAATTGCTTTCACATTTCCTTCATGCTTCCTTATCTTATTAAGATTTATGTCGTACCTCCAATCCTCCCACCTCGCCTTCATGTGTCTCAAGGCGTCGACTTGATAACTCTTAATATAATCTAAATTAAATTTATCCTGAAATAAAACGTTTTATAAGAAACAAATGATTAATTTCAAACAGAAATGTATTAAAAACGATTAACTTACGATAACAGATTGCCATAGAGTATCTAAGGCGATGGGGGTGAGGTGGCACCAATGGACTTTGCAATGTGGAATAATATTATTTTCTCGAACAATGTTTCTAAATTGCTGAGTCCATATTCCCCTATTTTTACAGCACGAATTTCTATCAGTTGGGTTGAATGTGACCCGCACCTTTTCTCCATTTGTTGGGTCAAATTATTTTGACTATGTGTTGAAATAATTTGACTATTGGGATTTTGATGATGAAATGATTTATGCTCTTTGATGCAGGTGTATCGAAATCATATTTTATGAGACTTGGCTCTAATGAGGCTCATTAGACCGATTTGGCATTAGATGTACAGAAATAGACGTGCAGTCTAAATCAGTGGAGTTAGACGTGCAGTCTAATGAATTCCATAATTAGACGTGCAATCTAACTCGTGGAGTTAGACGTGCAGTCTAATAGATCCCGAAATTAGACGTGCAATCTAATGTATATGGAATTAGACGTGCAGTCTAATGTATACGGAATTAGACGTGTAGTCTAATGTATACGGAATTAAACGTGCAGTCTAACTTAGTGGAGTTAGACGTGCAGTCTAATGTATACGGAATTAGACGTGCAGTCTAACTCAATGGAGTTAGACGTGCAGTTTAATGTATACGGAATTAGACATGCAGTCTAACTCAGTGGAATTAGACGTGCAGTCTAATGTATGCGGAATTAGACGTGCAGTCTAACTTAGTGGAGTTAGACGTGTAGTCTATTGGATTGTGAAGGTTAGACGTAAGTGTAACTCCTTCAGACAATTCTGAAGTAGAACCGGAATTAGACGTATAGTCTAACTCATTGGAGTTAGACGTGCAGTCTAATGGTTAGTGAATAACTAGACGTGTAGTCTAATTAGTGAAGGTTAAACATAAGTCTAACTCCTTCAGACAAGTCTGAAGTAGAACCGTAATTAGACGTGCAGTCTAACTCAGTGGAGTTAGACGTGCAATCTAATGGTTAAGTGAATAATTAGACGTGTAGTCTAATTAGTGAAGGTTAGACGTAAGTCTAACTCCTTCAGACAAGTTTGAAGTAGAACCGGAATTAGACGTGCACTCTAACTCAGTGGAGTTAGACGTGCAATCTAATGGTTAAGTGAATAATTAGACGTGTAGTCTAATTAGTGAAGGTTAGACGTAAGTCTAACTCCTTTAGATTAGTCTGAAGTGATTGTAATTAGACGTAAGTCTAATCCCATTAGACTAGGCGGTCTAATGGATTCTTCTCTTAGACAGGGACGTTTGATTTCATTAGACGAGGTCGTCTAACTGAAATACGTCTAATGCTCAGCTTAAGCAGTATGCTTGAAGCTAGCACCCGCCTACCCACGTGCTATAGCTGTACTCTACTCCTGCTCCACTTTCTAGTGAAGATTAGTACGAGAGCTATATGCAACCAGCCAAAGAATGCCACGTAAGAGAATTTTCCTCACATTACTTGTTTTGTAGGTACATCCCTGATGGAATATTCGGCGCACTACCAGTTGTTGTACAGCCACGATCCTTGTGCTCAGATCCTGCTGTGTACTATGGAGGCTTTCCAATGGAAGAGTGCCACGTATCATTCTAAAGATTCGACCGTTAGTCTCTTCCTAGTATTTATCAAATCTCAAGGACAACGGACAATCGGCATAATCGATCGAACGCATACTGAACTAGCCAACAATTTTTGATCAACTAAGAAAGATCTATCTGAGAGAGAAATCATTTGATCATCTTGCTTACTAAATTCAAGCCCTTGAATATTCAAACCGTGAAGCTGCTTTCCTGATTGTACTGTGTGTGAATCAAGAGAGAGTTAGAATCAAAAACACTATTAGCTCTTCATCTTGTAAATTGACTCTTCTGTTCAATAGTGAGCTAAGTGTGTGTAAACTGTATTTGATTCTAATCATATTATAGTGAATCCTTCCGGTGATTGGAAGAAGGGTGATGTAAGAGAGTTTCTCCGAACATCCATAAACAAACTGATGTGTTATTTCATTTCTGTCATCTTTTTATCCTTCATCTTGAGCTTCAAACCCAAGTAAACAATTCCGCCTTGAATCTATTTCAAGTGTTTACAAGAGTTTGCGTAGAATAGAAAGCGAATTAAATTCCTAACAAAAGGATTTCCTTCAAACCGTTTTTAATAAGCCTTCATCAATAGCAGACCCCGTCTCTATCGATAAAGCCGATCCTATCACCATTAGCCATCAATTTGGCCAATTCAATGTTTATGTTGCTACCTCACCTTCTCTAGGAGCTAGAAGAATCTATATTTGACCCTTCATCAGTCAATTGTGTGGCCTCATATAGATTTTGTACATCATCATTAGTGGATGATCGCTCATCAGTGGATGGTTGTGAGGGCTCAACAAGATTTTGCTCCTTAGGGAGATTCTCCACTAGAGTATGCGATAAAGAGTCACCCGAATTCCTTTTTTTCTTTCTAAGGAAAATGAGTTATGATTTCAAAAATCCTGAATGAAACCTCTTTGGAGGTGCCATTTATACCTGAAAAAAATATTTAACATCAATATTTAAGCAATAGTGAAGAATAGTGAACAATTGTAATATCATATATTTGACTATTTAGGATTTGTCTTTGTTACAATATCCTAACCCGATTTATTACCAATGTCTTTGACATTAAATATTTGTTTTGCTTGAGTTACCAATATAAATGGCTCATTTTGATATTGAGACTTCCTTTGACGATTTATGCTAACAAATCTGTATTTATTAGTTTGAAGTGGTGTAGCTTTGGAATGCACATCATACTAAATGCACTTAAATACAACAATTCGTTTACCACTAAGGTATTGCATTTCAATTATATCTGTAAACACACTATAATAATTTCGTGTTTCCGTGCCATGGAAACCAATCATGTGTATTCCACTATTCTATGTCTTCAATCCAATGTCATGTCTTCTAGTGGTGAATTTATATTTTATATCCATTTACTTTATACCAAATAAAAGTTGACGCATATTGTGTAGAACTATTCCTAACATTAGTAGCTGAAAACTTCTTTCGCTTTTGTCATAAAGTTGTTGAACTCTATTTTTGAACCATGTGTCAAATTCTTCATCGCATCGACCACTTGAGCATTCTTGGATATACTCACTGCATATTAAAATTGAACATATAATCAATTTTTTGATAACATTCATACATATTAAAAAAACTTGAGAACATTCATACCGATAAAATGGCTATATATGCTTCTTCACATTTTTTAACGCATATGAATGAGCCAATACTCGTTCATATGATTCGTAAATGTATATTCTCACTTATTATAATTTCTCAACAAATAAAAATATGGAAAGAGGACTTGGTGATTGGGGTGACATGTGCACTAAGGAATCTTGAAAATACATAGCACACAAGTAGATACTTTCATTTACGAGATAACTCTCACTAATTGATACTTCAGGATGATATTTAATTCGAACATATCCTTTCAAAGCTCCCTATATTGTTCTTTCAGATACATCCATCTATATTAAACTAACCCTCCGATCAAAACCTCCATTGCTAAATGAATAGGCAAATGTATCATAATGTCAAAAAATATTTTCTAATTTGCATAGTGTTACAACAATATCATTTTGAAGTTGTTTTAAGTCGGCTTTCAATAGTGATTTTGAGCACAACATCTGAAATAACTTTGAAAGACTCACAATAGCTTCATATACCTAATCCTCAAGTAAACCACATGTCGCAAGTAGAATAAGATACTCTAGTTAAATATGGAAATCATGACTTTTTAATCCGAAAATCTTTAAATCTTTGACATTTATACATCCTCCAATGTTTGAGCAAAACCCTTCTGGCATTCTTATGTCTTTTAAAAATTGACACAACTTTAATTTTTTTCACAAGACAATGTATAAGGACCGGCTGGATATTGAAGAACACCTCTCACATCAACTGTTGCATGTAAATGATGACGTACATTCATGAGCTCCAAATCTTGACGTGCTTTTAAATTGTCTTTGGTATTTCCTTTTAGATCCATGATGGTTCCAAGAACAATATCACATATTTATTTTTTAATATGCATCACGTCTAAATTATGTTTCAGCAATAAATCTTTCAATAAGGTAATTCAAAAAAAAATACTCATCTTATTCCAATTTTCACCCCGATTTTGATGATTCACAATATCCTTTCTAGTGGGATCTCGAGTGAGAAATCTACATTTCAAATTGCATACTTGTTTAAGAATATCACTTCCCGATAATAATTGAGGCGCACTTCTCGATTCGATATTGCCATCGAACAATTCCTTTTGTCTATAAAATTTATGATTTGGTGGGAGAAATCATTGATGACACATTTAACACTCTTTATTACCATTTGTCAATCTCATGGAGAGAGTGTTCTTATTACAAGATTGACATGCCAATTTTCCCTTTGTACTCCATCCAGACAAATTTGCATAAGCATGAAAGTCGTTTATTGTCCACATTAAACTAGCACGCAATTTAAAGTTCTGAGAAGTTGAGACGTCATAAGTTTTAACGTCGGTACTCCACAACTCACTTAATTCGTCAATTAATGGCTCTAAATTTTTTTCCCTAAATTAATTATATCCAATTAAATCTAAATAATTACTAATGTAATTAAAAATAAAAAGAAGAATTGTAATATTTATGTAAAACATTATTTTTTATATACATTTTTAATAAATATCTAAAGTGATTTTAATTAAATAAAAATCTTAAATACGTTAAGTAATAAAAAAAAATCTAAGTGTTTTAAGTTAGACAAATTATCACTTTAACTTATTAGAAATCTAAAATCAACTATTTTGGAAGCTCAATTGCTCTAAAAAAAATTACTCTTGAAATAATTCGTGCAATGATCCCGTGTATGAATTTTAAATGACTATAGGCTCGATATTTATTAAAAGTACAAACTATGAAATTGGGGAGTAAAAAAATGAGTATCTACAATTAAATTTAATTAACAATACGATAGTGGAAGGTGAGAAGGATTAAATGATTGTTCTAATTGTATAATTTTGTTCTTTTTCTTAGGAAAATGAAATTAAAAGGCCGTCAATAGTGTTGAAGTTTTCAATCGAACTCATAAGAGAAATGATGAATCATGGAATGGGGAGAGAGCCAAGAAAGTTGTGGTATATCATTCAAAAAGTTTTAAAGTGACTTAAATTGTTTTATTGGTTAGGACACATTTGTTCATTTGCACACAACCCAAGAAAGAATATATGAGAGTAAAATAAAGACAGTCAAAGAGTTGTGGGTGGTGAAACATGGTGTCCAACAAATAGACGAGTTTTTGGACTTAGATACGTGGGAAAATAATGTTCTTGAAATGAAGGGAAATCTTGCACTCAACTTTAGTTGGAAGTCATATTAGTGAGGCATAAATTGGTAGTTATGAAAACATGGAATGAAGAGAAAGACTCAACAATTGCATATCCACAAAAACAAAACAAAAGTTTGAGGTGAAAAAAAATCAATATTTAAACCCAAGTTTATGGACGAGATGATAAAATAGAGTCCATACTTTGTATGCTAAATAACCCGGGTCTTCCACTTACTACTACCTTTTCATTTGAATCAGGCTTCCAAAATGGATGGAATTTTTATGTTTAGGTGTAAACATTTGCATTTCTTTTACTATTGGTATGTCGAGTATGTTCCTGAATTAATATATAATATGTAGTGTTTGATTTTGTACTAAATAATTAGTGTTTTGTCAGGATAAATAGAAGAAGATATGAACGAATATTTGTTAACAACTTTTTGAAAAAAATAATACATACATTTTGTAGGGATAAAATCAAGGTGAATGAGAACGAATATTTGTTAACAACTTTTTGTAGGGATAAAATCAAGATAGATGAGTTTTTATGGTACATGGTTTAAGGTTTAGGGTTCGATTATTTCTGCAACATCGCAAAATTAGTGGCAAAGATGTATGTTGTTACTACATAAGTTGGAAAAAAATAATTTTATAATGCAATTTAAGTGGAAAATTGGACTGATGCAATTTAACCTTTTGTATTTTTGTAGTGACCTAAATCTATCTAGGAAAAATATAGAACCAACAAAGAAAATTCTAATAAATGGTGGCTATCTAAATTCTAAAATATTCTACAATATTTTCATACTAGTTCATTATTATTTATTATTATTATTATTATTATTATTATTATTATTATTATTATTATTATTATTGGCTGGAGTCCTAAATTATAATTAGTGAGATAAAATGTTCTACTCTGGTTAGGAGAGGCTAGTAGAAATGTATTATTATAAAAATAATAATATAATTATAAACTAAATCAACATTTTAAATAAGATAAAAACAATTCTAATAATAAAAAAAAAATTGAAGTAAGAATGTTTATAATAAGTTTTTAAGTTTTGTAAACATTCTTATTTAGAATTCAAGCCTGATAACATTTCATGTAAACCACCCTCACTATAATAAATTAACTTTTAGTTTGGGGGTGTAACACCCATTAAATATAACTAGCATGTATCTCGTGCATTTGCACGAGTAATAATATAAAAAATCGTTAAAAAAATATTACGGTAAAATTTTTATGGGCGGGTCAACCCATAATCCGAACCAAGTATCCATTTACACTCACATATATCCAAATTAACCACATCTCTCGACCCGGAAATCCGAACACTTTAAAAATTAAGCATCATTACATATATATATATTGTTAAAATGTCACGCGTTTATCAAATTTTGGGTTGAATTTAAAATATAAAGTGTTATTAGCCTAGTTGGTTAAAATGTTTTACTTGTTTTGTTAGGTTGCAAGTTCGAACCATACCTATAAAATTTTTAATTTTATTTTTAACCGTTTTGAGTTTATGGGCGGGTCAACTCACAATCCGACCCAAGTATCAATTTACTCTCACATATATTCAAATTAACCACAGCTCTCGACCCTACAATCTGGACACTTTAGAAATTAAGCATCATTAATTATATATATATAGAGATAACTATTTTAGAGGAAAATAACTTTCAATTTAAAATCTTATCTTGAAAGGAATAATTTATCAACTATTTATCGTGGTAATGGATATTATTTATAAGAATTTGAAATATCTACACAAATATGTGCATGTTAGTTTGTTTTCTTGATAGGTTTAGTAGTAGTGCAGTCATATCAAAATCACATTTGGGATCCCTGTTACCAAATGAGAGGGAACATACTGTCAAAATCAATCATTCAGTATTTAAGTTAAGAAAAGTTGAACAATAAAAATGGAAATTTTATAGATCAACAATTAAAGTTCATGGATCAATAAGAGAAGGGGGGTTGCAAACTAAGAAGTACAAATTAAAGAGGATAATTATATAATAAACTTTAACAAGAATGTTAATAAAATATCAATTAAATAAATCAAATAACAAAAATCGTGCTTAAGTTTCAAGAAAACAAAATGCTTATAAATATAATGTATAATTTAAATTAAAAATAGAGATTTGAAATCGTTTAAGAATATTTTCCATTTAATCGTATAGTAGTGGCATGTGCATCATATCTTATGATGGAGAATTTTGACTTTTATCTATATAATAATAATTAAGGGCATCTTCTCATTGTTGTACATGTACAATTTCATCATCAAATGTTGCGCATATGTGAAAAAGCGGGGGAAAGTTATAAATTAAGTACTTTTTTCAAATGCCCTACACTAATATATTAATATTTTAATGAAATCCGGTTAGAATCCTTTTTTTTTCTTGTTTCAATTCTCTTTTAAAAATGTTAAAAAAACATTGACAAATATTCACTAACCCTTCATCTTGTGTATCTAGAAATAGAGTTTACATGTAGGTGTCTAACATGGCCTAGCTAATGACAATACCACCAGTGTTTATTCTATAAGTATTTTTTAAACTTTATTTATTTGTTTTAAATCAGCCAATGTTTGTTGGTTTTACATAGCTTATTATTTTAATGATTTTTTAGCTCTTTCTTTTTTTTGGTTTGTAAATTACCCTAATTGGACCCCCACCCGCACCAGAGTTAGGTATGGACAAATTTTTATTTTTTTTAATTTTTTTAAATATTAATTTTTAATATCTTATTATATTATTGATTTAGATAAAATAATGTTCTACATTTTTTTTATAATGATGTATCTAAACGGCCTTAAACTAAATTTAAGAATCTAAATTATAGTATTTTTTAACACTACGCACTAATGATATTCTGTTAGATTCAATCTTTAATCTTTAAGTTTATAATATTTATACTCTATGTCGATAAATTGAGATAAACTTTAATTGCAGAAATATACATGAATCTGAAATGAAGAACAATTAATTAAGTCGTTCTTCGTTATTTTTCAGATCTTCTCTTGATCTTGGATCTTCTTGTTATGGATCTGGACCTAGATCGAAATATCTGATGTGAATGGAGTTTAAGTCTTCCAACCCTCTATCGTTATCCTTCTTGAGTGTTCTTGAAGGATGAACATAAACATTTTGTCTGGTGAGAGAAACATAATAGGTATGTTATATATAGGTTGAGGATCTAGCCTTAATACACCCATTTATTATTCAGTCCATCAACGAAATAGTAAATGATAGTTCTGCTTCTACACAAATATATCTTCATATTTATTATATATGTCTAAATAAACTCATAACCTTTATGCTTTAATAGATCACTTTAATTAGACTTTAATCTTTATTAGGATAACAATTAATATACAATTATTAAATAATATATGTACTCAAATATTCGAAATAATTCCAACACATTCACCTCAATTTAAGGCATTACTAAGTGAGAACAATCTTGTGACCTCTGATTTTTTCAATCTCGTGACCTCTTATTTTTTAATAACTAAGTCTTGTAACTCGAGCTAACCTAATAAGTTAAAAATCTAAATTAAATGATAGGAGAGCGAAATTGGGGACATCTACTTCACAACGACCCCACCTGACAACCACGTGAAAAAATAAGCCACTATGAAAATAAAATAAAATTAATCATGTAAAAAGTTAGAGAGGAAAATTTAGAGAGAAAAAATTATGTTCGAGATAGAATGTTTCCAAACATGGCCATTTTCGGGATGGAATGCTCCCGAACATAACCATGTTCGGAACGAAATTCTCCTGAACATGACCATGTTAAGGACATAATACTCCCGAACATGATTTTCTCTCTCTATTTTTTATATTTATAATTTTTTTTCTCTCTAACTTTTTACATAATAATTTTTTTTTCATCGTAGCTTATTTTTTCTACGTGTGTGTCAAATGGGAGTTGTTGAAGAGTCATTGTCCTAGCGTCACTCTCTCTATCATTATCCATTATAGTTACTAATTAATAAAAATTTCAAAAGAGCCGAGTCACAGTCATAGTCAAATTCATCATCAACTAAGACTCTTATGGGCGGAAAAAAATAGAAATATAATTATATCCATCACATGATTAGAACTTTGATTCACACTAGAGAAAGAGAGAGCAATGACCGCATTAGTCAAATACGCAGTAAAATAACAGAGTGTAAATCACTTCGAATAGTAGAACATGTCTCATTAACTAATGTTAGGATGAAAAGAACCCTTAAAATTAGAAAACAATTTTCTCACCACCAAAAGACTAACTACACATTGTTATGTTATAAACAAACAAGGGCTAGAACCAATAGGCAACACCTATCCATTAGAGTGACAACAACAATTTATCAATTTGCGATGCTAGTTCCCAATACTTAACTCAAACAAACAGTTGACAGTAAAAAAAAACTGGTCATTTCCAACAACAGTTGACAGTACAAATATTATTATTTATCATAATAATAATATAAAAAATACTTTATAGGTTAAAACTTGTCGTCGATAATCTACTTATCAACAATTGTATAATAAATTATATTTAAAAATATTGTTATTAACCGCGTTGAATAACTATATATGTATTAAAGAGGGTAACTAAAGAGTATTGTCATTGATTCCTTCACAAATAACACATTTTGTAATGGTAGATATTAACGACGGTTTAAAATAATGTCGTTAAAAGATTATTTTACATTACATAAAAAAGTAAAAATGTGTTATATTCTTTAACGACGGTTGAAATTAGTGTTGATAAAGATATATATCAACTATGAGTCTAACACTACAAAAAAAAAAAAAAAGATTTGCAACAATTGGCTCAGCGACATTATTTCCATTAAAATCGAAGATTTGCAATATTTATTAAATTAGCAAATATATCTGCAAACAGAACTAAACATTTAAAATAACTAAGTTACAAATATGAATTAATTTTTACAATAATTATTTCAACATTATTTCCGTTAAATCCTAATGTAATACTAAAAAAATTATTTTATCTAAAACTCCAATTAACAATGATTAATATAAATATGCAATAGGTTTTACAATATATTTTTTTACAAATAAACGCGATATTTTAAAATACAATGAATTTATTAAATAATAAAAATATATATTCAACAAAAAAAAACTATAATACATTATAAAATTACGTAATGTAATAGTTTTTGTAATACACAGTGTAAAGAATATATAAAAATGAAGCAATAAACTTTGCACCTTTTTATTCAATCATATTTACATTAAAAATATATTTAACATAAATTATAATACCTTATAAAATTAGGTAATGCAATACTTTTTACATTACCGTATTAAATTATGTGATGCAATACTCTTCGCAATACATATATTTATAAATTGCATTATTATTTGTAATTTTTTTTGAAATTTTATTTATAATATTTGGTTTGAAATTTTATTTCAATCTTTTGCGCATTATTATAAAAATTAATATTACTAATTCAATTCAATCTATTTTCAATTGATTGAATGTTTAATATATATATATAATCTAGCATGACACCCACAACTAAGATCCTGCTTATTTAGAACAATTTCTTTTTAAATGTTTCAAACTAAAACATTTTAAAGTCTTCCTTAAAATTTTCATTTCAAACTACATTTTAAAATCATTGTAAACATTCTAATTTAAAATTATAATTATTTATACATTTTAAAATCATTGTAAACATTCTAATTTAAAATTGAAATTATATATATATATATATATATATATATATATATATATATATTATATATATTAAACTCATTTATAAATATTCTCATTTTAATGTAAATTCTAAATTCATTGTTATATTCTCATTTCAAACTAAATCATATATATATATATATATATATATATATATATATATATATATATATGATTTAGTTTGAAATGAGAATATAACAATGAATTTAGAATTTACATTAAAATGAGAATATTTATAAATGAGTTTAATATATATAAAATATATATATATATAGCTAGATTGAATCCATTTCTTACAAGTTGAATGCGGAAGCACAACCTTGCTCTGATACCATTTGTCACTGGACGAAATTTGACCCCTGTGGAACTAGGCTAGATCGGCTCAGATTCTAGCTAGTAAGCCTTTTTAGATAATGTAAGAACTTATAGACATAAAGAGTTTGAGAATAAGAATTGTATTGATAGAATATTTGGTAATTACAATGTAATACCTTTAAGGTATTTATATGACTTATGATGTACTAATTTATGAATTGCCTTCCAATTACAAATTAATTACACTAATTTAGGATATTCCTTCTTAACCTAGAATATTCATTCCTTATCTAGAATATCCCTTCTTTAATTAGAATATCCCTTCTTAAAATAGAATATCCCTTCCTTATCTAGAATATCCCTTCTTAAAATAGAATATTCTTTTCTTAACTAGAATTTCCCTTCTTAAATTAGAATATCTCTTCCTTAATTAGAATATTCCTTGGCTTGGGCCTACTTAGGCGATTGGGCCTCCCCTTGGGCTAGGAAGATTAGTGCACTATGAGGCCAAGACCTTAATGAGCCTCGCCATCTTCTTGAAAGGTTCATGAAACTAATGAGCCATAACATTCTCCCCCACCTAAGTTTTGGCTGTCCTCGACTCGACCTTGGACCGGTACTCTTCAATCTTCTACTTAAATGGCCACAAATGATCCTATCTTTCCCAGCAATTCTCGGCACCGGTAGACCTTCTCCCCACGCCCTTGATTTTAAACGGTCCCTCGTATCTGCGCACAAGTCCCTTGGGAAAATATTGTAGATACTTACATTGATGCAAGAGTAATTTCCCCATTCATCGATCCCCCTCCTTGAACCCGTCTACACACCTCTTCAAATCTGCCCATTTCTTCATCTACTCGTTGTCTTCTTCCAAAGATGCCTAAGAATGATTTGCTTCCTCTCCTAAGGATTTGGCGAGAGTGTATGTGGACTGAATTTGACCAAAGTAACATGTGGCCAAACTTTTAGAGTAAATGACTGTGTGGTGTCTTTGGCCTTAAGCCCCTCGAAGGCCTCCACACACGATATATGGACTTCCTCGAGTACTTCCTCTTTTCCCTTGGACCCGTCCCCATCATCCATCCTAGAAAAAGTGGAAAATGACTCTTTACCACGTTTGTGACCTTGGTTGAACCGCATTATCGAGAACATGACAATTCCCTCTAATTCTCTTCTTATTGGTATTACACTAGTGTTCTCGTGATCCAAAATTATTAAAGAATCAGAATAATGCATTATGCAAAAATGTACCTAATCGAACCACTATAGTCCCAACACTACATTGTAGTCATCCATCGGGACTAGCAAAAACGAGACCATTACTTTAAAGTCTTTGATCCTGGTGTGAACTTTATTAGCCTCCCCGGTCACCGGCTTGGCTGTTGTATTCACGGACTTTACTGCCCCTCTCCTTGGGTGGATACGAAGACCCAACGCCTTATCCATTCATTCAAGCATGAATTTGTGAGTAGATTCAGTATCCACTAGTACTTTGATGTGACTTCCCCTGATCAAGACATCCAGGAACATTGAGCCCCTCGTTGTTCCTTGATCGGTTCTGCAACACGAACCTTCACATCATTGATCAGTCTTAAGGATCCCTCTCGAGTCCCTTCGTCTTCCTCCGAGGGATTAATTTCTTTAATCGCTTCAACATTTTCCATCTTAAATGGGTGCATAAACTTTATGTGATTATGAGCACCACAAATATGACAAACTCTTGGCTTACCCGATTCGTTGATTTGGCTCCTTGAGTTGTTGTGTGGATGCCACTTCTTAGGTGGGCGGTCTCTCCCACCTTTCTCCTTCATGTGGGCGGTCTCCTTTGACTTCTCCTCATAATCTCTGATGATCTTCGGCCTGTCCACAGACACCTTGAGCTCAATCAGCCTCTCTTCAACCGTAATTACCTTAGAGACATTCTGCACATTGGCTCTTTACAACTCTAATTGTGCCCAAGTTTTTAGTCGTTAACAAACGCGAACATAGCCTCCTATTCTGTTAGACTAGGTAATTCGAGCATGAATTCTTAGAACTCCTTCACATACTCCTTTATGGTCTTGTTGTGCGCAAGTTGATTTAGCCGCTTTCGTGCCTCAAAATCGGCGTTCTCTGGGAAGAATTGGTGCTTGAACTCGGTCTTGAGGTCTTCCCATATTACCATCCTTAAAATACCTCGTTCAATGTCTGTTTCACGCCTTATCCACCACAATAACGTCATCTCTATCAGTAAGAAAGGGGTTGTCAAAAACTTGGCACGATCATCAAATATGCTTGATGTTTGAAAATACCGTTCCATGTTCCAAAGGAAGTCATCAACCTCCCTTGCACTCATAGAGCCTTGGAACGGAGTTGGCTTGGGAACATCCATTCGATGAGGTGCCGCACCTCGAAGTTCCCCTCCATTCCACCCAATCTGATCTTCCATCGCATCGAACCTCTCCATCATTTCCATTTGGAGAGCGTCGATCATCGTATGGGCTTCTCCTCGGATTGTCTCAAGTACTACCTTTGGGATATCATTAATCGTCCCTTGAACCGATCCCATCACTTCGTCATGAATTCTACGATTCAAATTGTTAATGATCCCCATGACCTCAATCTCCAACTTTTCACTTTTCTCATCCAGCGCCATCACTCTATCGGCCACCGCGCTAAACACTTCAAGAGCTTCTTGGTGCTCGTTCATGTCATCTTCAATCTGGGTCAACTGCATTTCCATGGTAGCATCTCTCTCGATGAACTTATCCATCTTGGATCCCTTGTCCTTATGTTGGTCGGTCGGAACCTTAGTGATGGTAGAACTTGAATCCATCTCTTGCAGCTTGAATGCGTAAGTACAACCTTGCTTTGATACCACTTGTCACGTGATGAAATTTGACCCATGTGGTACTAGGCTAGATCGACTCAGATTCTAGCTAGTAAGCCTTTTTAGATAATGCAAAAAGAACTTAGAGAGAGAAAGAGTTTGAGAATAAGAATTGTATTAATAGAATACTTGGTAATTACAATGAAATACCTTTGAGGTATTTATAGGACTTATGATATACTAATTTAGGAATTGCCTTCCAATTACAAATTAATTACACTAATTTAGGATATCCCTTCTTCACCTAGAATATTCCTTCCTTATCTAGAATATCCCTTCTTAAATTAGAATACCCCTTCTTAAAATAGAATATCCCTTCTTAAAATAGAATATCCCTTTCTTATCTAGAATATCCATTCTTTAACTAGAATATCCCTTCTTAAATTATAATATCTTTTCTTTAATTAGAATATTTCTTGGGTTGGGCCTACGTAGGCGATTGGGCCTCCCCTTGAGCTAGGAAGATTAGCGCACTACGAGGCAAAGACTTTAATGAGCATCAACATCCTCTTTATTGAGTCATGACACTAATGGGCCATAATATTCTCCCCCACATAAGTCGTGGCCGTCCTCGGCTTGACCTTGGACTGATACTCTTCAATCTTCTACCTAATTTCTCACAAATGATCCTCTCTTTCCCAAAAATTCTCGATACCGGGTAGACCTTCCCCCCACACTACTTGATTTTAAACGGTCCCTCGTATCTGCGCACAAGCCCCTTGAGCAAAGATTGTAGAGACTTACATTGATGCAAGAGTAATTTCCCCATTCCTCGGCCCCCTCCTTGAACTTAATTGCACGCCTCTTCAGATCTACCCATTTCCAAATTTGCTCGTTGTTATCGTCCAAAGATTCCTGAGCATGATTTGCTTCCTCCCCTAAGGATTTTGCGAGAGTGAAGGTGTATTGACATTGACCAACGTAATATGTGGTCAAACATTGTTGAGTAAATGGTTGTGTGGTGTCTTTGGCCTTAAGCCCCTCGATCGCCTCCACACACGCTTTATGGACTTCCTCGGGTACTTCCTTTTTTCCCTTGAACCCGTCCCCATCATCCATCCTAGCAAAAGTGGAAAATGTCTCTTTACCACATTTGTGACCTCGGCTGAACCGCATTGCCGAGAACATGACAATTCCCTCTAATTCTCTTCTTATTGGTATCACACTAGTCTTCCCATAATCCAAAATGATTGAGGAATCAAAATAAGACATTATGCAAGCACGTACCTGATCAAACCACTGTAGTCTCAACACTATATCGTAGTCATCCATTGGGACTAGCGTAAATGAGACTGTTACCTTCTAGTCTCCGATCCTAGTGTACAATTTCTTATCCTCCCCGGTCACCGACTTGGTTGTTGTATTCATGGACTTTACTGCCCTTCTCGTTGGGTGGATACGAAGACCCAACGCCTTAGCCACTCCTTCACGCATGAATTTGTGAGTAGCTTCAGTATCCACTAGTGCTTTATTGTGCCTTCCCCTAATCAAGGCATCTAGGAACATCGAGCCCCTTGTTGTTCCCTTGATCGGTTCCACAACACTAGCTTTCACAACATTGATTAGTCTTAAAGATCCCACTCGAGTCCATTCCTCTTACTCCAAGGGCTCGGTTTCTTTAACCGCTTCAACATTTTCTCCCTTAAACAGGCGCATAATCATTATGTGATTATGAGCACCACAAATATGAAAAACTCTTGGCTTATCCGATTCGTTGATTTGCCTCCCTAAATTATTGTGTGGATGCCACTTCTTGGGTGGGCGGTCTCCCCCACCTTTCTTCTTATCATGTGGGTGGTCTCCTCCACCTTTCTCCTCATCATCTCTGATGAATTTTGGCCTGTCCATAGACACCTTGAGCGCAATCAGCCTCTCCGCAATTGTAATTTCTTTAGAGACATTCTGCACCTTGGCTCTTTACAGCTCTAACTATGCCCGAGTTTTTACGCCGTTAACAAACGCGAACATAGCTTTCTATTCCGTTAGAATAGGTAATTCGAGCATCAATTCTTAGAACTCCTTCACATACTCCTTTATGGTCTTTTTGTGCGCAAGTTGATTTAGCCGCTTTCGTGCCTCAAAATTGGCGTTCTTCGGGAAGAATTGGCGCTTGAACTCGGTCTTGAAGTCTTCCCATGTTTCCATCCTCAACATACCTCGTTCAATTTCTATTTCACGCTTTATCCACCACAATTTCTGTTGTGATCATCAAATATGTATAATGCCTGAAAATATCATTCTATGTTCCTAAGGAAGTCCTCAACTTTCTTTGCACTCCTCGAGCTTTTGAACGGAGTTGGCTTGGGAACATCCATTCGATGAGGTGTCGCACCTCAAAGTTCCCCTCCATTCCACCTAATCCGATCTTCCATCGCATTGAGCCTCCCCATCATTTCCTTTTAGAGCGTCGATCATCACATGAGCTTCTCCTCGGATTGTCTCAAGTACTTCATGTCGGATATCATTAATCGTGATCCCAACACTTCATCACGAATGCTACGATTCAAATTATTAATGATCCCCATGACCTCATTCTCCAAATTTTCACGTTTCTCATCCAACACCTTCACTTTATCATCTACCGCGCTAAATACTTTGAGAGCTTGTTGGTGCTCGCTCATGCCTTCTTAAAGTTGGGTCACTCGCGCTTCCATGGTAGCACCCCTCTCGATGGACTTATCTCTCTTGGATCCATTTTCCTTATGTTGATTGTCCCTCTTGGATCCCTTGTCCTTATGTTGGTCGGTCGGAACCTTAGTGACGGTAGTACTTGAATCCATCTCTTGCAGCTTGAATGCAGAAGCACAACCTTCATCTGATACCACTTGTCACATGATGAAATTTGACCTGTGTGGCACTAGGTTAGATTAACTCAAATTCTAGCTAGTAAGCCTTTTTAGATAATGAAAGACGAATATAGAGAGAGAAAGAGTTTGAGAATAAGAATTGTATTGATACAATACTTGGTAATTACAATATAATACCTTTGAGATATTTATAGGACTTATGATGTACTAATTTAGGAATCGCCTTCCAATTACAAATTATTTACACTAATTTAGGATATTCCTTCTTAACCTAGAATATTCTTTCCTTATCTAGAATATCCTTTCTAAAATTAGAATATCCCTTCTTAAAATATAATATTCCTTCCTTAACTAGAATGTCCCTTCTTAAATTAGAATATATATTGTTAATTAAGATATTCTTTGGGTTGAGCTTACTTAGGCAATTGGGCCTCCCCTTTGGCCAGAAAAATTAGCGCACTATAAGACCAAGACTTTAATGAGCCTCGACATTTTCTTGAATGTGCCGTGACACTAATGGACGATGTATGGAACACCATGAACTATAAATATGATTTAAGTTACAATATTACTGAATATATACTATTTAAGTTAGAACTTTTATATATATATTTTAAGTTTGACTATATATATATAATTACAGTTTCAATCTAGCTGTATATTTATAATTTAAGTTTAGAATCTAGTTGCATATGAATTTAGTTACAATTTAGTTGTATATATACTATTTCGGTTAAAATCTCTCTACATATATTATGAGTTACAATCTAGCTATATATATATATATTTTATATATATTAAACTCATTTATAAATATTCTCATTTTAATGTAAATTCTAAATTCATTGTTATATTCTCATTTCAAACTAAATCATATATATATATTCTTAAGACTGATCAATGATGTGAAGGTTCGTGTTGCAGAACCGATCAAGGAACAACGAGGGGCTCAATGTTCCTGGATGTCTTGATCAGGGGAAGTCACATCAAAGTACTAGTGGATACTGAATCTACTCACAAATTCATGCTTGAATGAATGGATAAGGCGTTGGGTCTTCGTATCCACCCAAGGAGAGGGGCAGTAAAGTCCGTGAATACAACAGCCAAGCCGGTGACCGGGGAGGCTAATAAAGTTCACACCAGGATCAAAGACTTTAAAGTAATGGTCTCGTTTTTGCTAGTCCCGATGGATGACTACAATGTAGTGTTGGGACTATAGTGGTTCGATTAGGTACATTTTTGCATAATGCATTATTCTGATTCTTTAATAATTTTGGATCACGAGAACACTAGTGTAATACCAATAAGAAGAGAATTAGAGGGAATTGTCATGTTCTCGATAATGCGGTTCAACCAAGGTCACAAACGTGATAAAGAGTCATTTTCCACTTCTTCTAGGATGGATGATGGGGACGGGTCCAAGGGAAAAGAGGAAGTACTCGAGGAAGTCCATATATCGTGTGTGGAGGCCTTCGAGGGGCTTAAGGCCAAAGACACCACACAGTCATTTACTCTACAAAGTTTGGCCACATGTTACTTTGGTCAAATTCAGTCCACATACACTCTCGCCAAATCCTTAGGAGAGGAAGCAAATCATTCTTAGGCATCTTTGGAAGAAGACAACGAGTAGATGAAGAAATGGGCAGATTTGAAGAGGTGTGTAGACGGGTTCAAGGAGGGGGACCGATGAATGGGGAAATTACTCTTGCATCAATGTAAGTATCTACAATATTTTCCCAAGGGACTTGTGCGCAGATACGAGGGACCGTTTAAAATCAAGGGCGTGGGGAGAAGGTCTACCGGTGCCGAGAATTGCTGGGAAAGATAGGATCATTTGTGGCCATTTAAGTAGAAGATTGAAGAGTACCGGTCCAAGGTCGAGTCGAGGACAGCCAAAACTTAGGTGGGGGAGAATGTTATGGCTCATTAGTTTCATGAACCTTTCAAGAAGATGGCGAGGCTCATTAAGGTCTTGGCCTCATAGTGCACTAATCTTCCTAGCCCAAGGGGAGGCCCAATCGCCTAAGTAGGCCCAAGCCAAGGAATATTCTAATTAAGGAAGAGATATTCTAATTTAAGAAGGGAAATTCTAGTTAAGAAAAGAATATTCTATTTTAAGAAGGGATATTCTAGATAAGGAAGGGATATTCTATTTTAAGAAGGGATATTCTAATTAAAGAAGGGATATTCTAGATAAGGAATGAATATTCTAGGTTAAGAAGGAATATCCTAAATTAGTGTAATTAATTTGTAATTGTAAGGCAATTCATAAATTAGTACATCATAAGTCATATAAATACCTTAAAGGTATTACATTGTAATTACCAAATATTCTATCAATACAATTCTTATTCTCAAACTCTTTATGTCTATAAGTTCTTACATTATCTAAAAAGACTTACTAGCTAGAATCTGAGCCGATCTAGCCTAGTTCCACAGGGGTCGAATTTCGTCCAGTGACAAATGGTATCAGAGCAAGGTTGTGCTTCCGCATTCAAGTTGTAAGAGATGGATTCAATTACTACCGTCACTAAGGTACTGACTGGTCAACATAAGGACCAGGGATCCAAGATGGATAAGTTCATCGAGAGAGGTGCTACCATGGAAGCACGGGTGACTCGGATTGAACAAGGCATGAGCGACACCAAGAAGCTCTCGAAGTGTTTAGCACTGTGTCCGATAGAGTGACAGTGTTGGTTGAGAAAACTAAAAATTAGAAGAATGAGGTCATGGGTATCATTAACAATTTGAATCGTAGCATTCGTGACGGAGTATTGGGATCGGTTCAAGGGCGATTAATGATATCTGACATGAATTTCTTGAGACAATCCGAGGAGAAGTCCATGTGATGATCGACGCTCTCCAAAGGGAAATGATGGGGAGGCTCGATGCGATGGAAGATCAGATTGGGTGGAATGGAGGAGAACTTCAAGGCGCGACAACTCATCGAATGGATGTTCCCAAGCTGTTGGGTCAAATTATTTTGACTAATGTTATTTTGATAATGTATTAGTAAAACTTAAATTAAGAATGAAGTTAAGCCGTCTAATTGTTTTGTGCAGGTGCATTAAAACTATGTTAAATTAGACATGAACTAAAATAGGCTAATTAGACGCATTGCTAGTTAGACGTGCAGTCTAAAAGATACATAGTTAAACGTGCAGTCTAACAGATACGTAGTTAGACGTGCAGTCTAACAGATACGTAGTTAGACATGCAGTCTAACAGATACGTAGTTAGAGTGCAGTCTAACAGATACATAGTTAGACGTATAGTCTAATAGATACGTAGTTAGACGTGTAGTCAAACAGATACGTAGTTAAACGTGTAGTCTAACATATATGTAGTTAAACGTATAGTCTAACAGATACGTAATTAGACGTACAGTCTAATAGATACGTAGTTAGACGTGCAGTCTAACAGATACGTAGTTAGATGTGCAGTCTAACAGATACATAGTTAGACGTGCAGCCTAACAGATACGTAGTTAGATGTGGAGTCTAACAGATACGTAGTTAGACGTGCAGTCTAACAGATATGTAGTTAGACGTGCAATCTAACTCCATTAGATGTGTCAGTCTAATGAGATACAAGGTTAGACGTTGGCGTCTAACTCCTTCAGACAAGTCTGAAGTGATGTATAGTTAGACGTTACAGTCTAACTCCATTAGACTTGGTGGTCTAATGGATCTTGTTATTAGACATTGACATCTAACTCTCATTAGACTTGGCAGTTTAATGGAGCACGTCTAATGCCTCGCTTCAGCAGCTGTTTGAAGTTAGCATATGTCTACCCACGATCAACTAGTTGTACGCTATTCCTGCTCCACTCATCTTTACAGACCGGTACGCCAGCTATTTGTATCCAATGAATGAACGCCACGTACACGGATATTCCTCCCACTACTTGTTCAGTAAAGGACAGTTCCAGAAGAATATCCGACGCACTACCAGTTCGGTACGGCCACAATCCTTGTGCACAGAGCCTACTGTACTCTTGTACTATGGAAGCTTTCTAATGGGCGTTTGCCATGTGTCCATCTAGAGGATTCGACCATTGGTGTCCTAACTCTATATATAGATTCTCAAGGACAACGATTGAGGTAACAACAAGTTACAACAATAAGTTTGTACAAGCCTTACAACGAGCTTACGTGCCTTACTTGCTATCAATCTCATACTCATGCACTTACTGATTTGTACATCTTCAAGTTCAAGAGAGAATCAAAATCTATCTAGATGAGAAATACTCTTAATCATATTGTAAGTTGAACAGAGCCCGTTCTGTTCAACAGTTAGCTAGCCAGTAAACTATATTTGATTCAAAGAAGTATAGTGAATCCTTCTAGTGGTTGGAAGAAGGAGTGACATAGGAGGGGTTTGCTCTAAACATCAATAAACAACTTGTTGTGTCATTTATATTATGTCTTTCCTTCTTTAATTGGTTTATAGCTTCAAACCTTAGCAAACAGTTCCGCACTTGAATCGCTTCAAGAGTTTGCAAGAGTTTGTGAAAAATAGAAAGTGATATTAATCCCTAACAGAATTTCTATTAAACCGTTTTCTAGAAGTTGTCATCAATAGTTAGACCCCCGTCTCTATTGATTACACTGATCCTATCAATTGGTATCAGAGCCATATTTTCAATTCTCAAGCATCAAGAACCTGAATCATGTCTATCATCAACGATATCCCTCTACTTTCGAAAGAGAACTACGATTATTGGATGATGAGAATGCAAGCTCACTTGGATGCTCTTGATTGCGATATATGGAGTGTCATTACCTATGGTCCCATAAAGATTGCGAAGCCAAGATGTGAGTGGACAACGGAAGATAAGATGACTAACAACTTGGACAACGTTGATAAAAATATCCTATATCAATCAATCAACATGAATATATTCTATGAGATCAAGTCTTGCTCCTCTGCTAAAGATATTTGGGAGAAGCTAATTCAGATCTATGGTTGTAACGTTCAACCTAAGAAGAACCAAAAAGATTAGAAGGTTCTCATATGTGCTGAAAACAAGTCCAAATAGGCCGATAGCGACTCAGAGGACTCATCTGGTGAAAATGATACAGAAGTCGTCACATTCTTGATAGAAGATGATCAATCCAAGGTAACTGATCTTTCCTCACAAGAGTTTACCAACGAAGAGTTAACTGTTGCACTCAATGACATGGTCATTGAGTACAAGAAGTTATCAGATTCTTTTAATGAATTGAAAGCGAAATATGAGACCAATATCTCTTCTTCATCTCAAGCTTTTGATCCAGAGTTTTCTGAAAACAAAGTTGCTGAGCTCACATCTGAGAATGAGATGCTCAAAGAAAAGAATCAAACTCTAGTTTCTGAAAACAATCGGTTAAACTATATTGTTAGTTCATGGACAAGCTCTGGAAAAACTGTCAAATATCATATTAGTCTGTTGAAACCTGATGGATCTAAATCCGGTTTAGGATTTAATAGCAATGACCCAGACCAGTCTTGTAAAAAGTTAAATTCAGAAACTGACAAGCTTAAGCCAATAAGCTTTGTCAAACGGAATTTAACTGATACTGAAACTGATCCAATCCGTGAAGAGATGGCTTTAAAGGATGAAATAACCTATGTTTCGTCGATTGTTAGCTGGCTGAAAATTAAGTTAGAAGCAGCCAGTAAGTCTAGCAAACTAAAACCTGACAAGAGGTCAAGGAGTTTTAAAAGAAAATCATCCTCTAAAGCTAAGGGATCAGCGGCTAGCAGGAAGACGTCTGTTAAGTCTAAATCATACGCATTAATCACAAAACAAAATGGGAAATCCATCAAAATAACTCAAATATGGATTCTTAAGAGACTAATTGAGCAAGGACCCAAGTGAATGTTGGTACCAAATGGTTGTAAATATTGTTTTGTGTAGGTATAACTGAGTAATTGCCTAGAGGATTATGTTTGGTGTCTAGAGATCGGTTGTTCCAGACACATGACAGGAAATAGACGGCTTCTAACTGATATAACAGACTGTTCAAGTCCTAAGATCACCTTTGGTGACAACAAGAAGGGTAAGACCATGGATAAGGGTAAGATTATCCATGGTAATCTAACCATTAATGATGTTTTACTTGTTGACAATCTGTGTTATAACCTGATTAGGAATAGTCAATTATGTGATAATGGTTTGTCGGTTGATTTTCAAACTCATGCATGCTTGGTTAAGGATCAGCAGGGTAATACCTTACTGACCGGAATTAAGGTAGGAAACTCTTATAAAATGAACTGGCAAAATAAGACATCTGACCTTATGTGCATGATTTCCAAAATGATCAGAAACGGTTATGGCATACAAGATTAAACCATCTAAATTTTAAAACCATCAACAATATTTGTTCGCATAATTTAGTGTTCGGTTTACCTAAATTACAGTTTTCTAAGGACACGATTTGTCATGCTTGCCAGTTAGGCAAACAAAGCAGATCATCGTTCAAAAGTAAAGGTAAATCTCAATCCAGTCGTTGCTTAGAACTTTTACACATGATCTGTTTGGTCCAATTCCTGTAAAGAGCTTAGGAGGAATGAGATTTACCCTTGTAGTTGTTGATGATTTTTCACGATTTACATGGGTAGTATTTTTACAGTCTAAGGATCAAACTGCTGAAAATTTGATTAAGATCCTTAGAAGAATTCAAAACCAAAATTCTTTAAGTATTGTTTCTATTCGAAGTGATCGGGGAACCGAGTTCACCAACAGACACCCAACTTCTTATCTCGAGGAGTCTGGTATAGACACGAGTTGTCTATGGGGTCAAGTGCTCGTGGTACTCAATCCAAAAGAAAGCCTATTAGTTGCCAAACTAAAGGAGATGGTCGTGGAAACAGTCGTGGATGTGATAGAGGCGGTGGTAGTGGTAGTTGAAGAGGAAGTCGATTAGAAAATCTTATGTTCAGTGAAAGGGGTCTTCAAGACGTTACTCCAAGAGTTAAAAGGGAAGGAGCTTAAATCTATCATCTTACATTATGTATTTTTAATTCTATTTAAATACATTGGACAATTCTTAAGTTCGTATTCTAAATTGAATTTGTGCTCTTAACTCGATTGTTCTAACTTAGTTTTAACATCATCAAAAAGGGGGAAATGGTTAGGTTAAATTAAACAAAGAAAAGAGAAAATTAATTAAGAAAGAAAGAATTAATTAATGTAAAAGAATATGCACAACATAATTTTGATGATATGGTTTGAATAAAACTAAATTGGGTTATTTGTTTTTGTGCAGACACAAATCTAAAGGATAATGCTACTTCAGACGTGGTATAAAGCAGGCGCTTTTAGACTTCTTGCTACTTCAGACGGAGTCTAGAGTACGCGAGTAGACGTCGTCTAACTCCCTTAGACGTGGTCCAAGGAGTGTGCGTTGTTAGACACCGTCTAACTTTCTTTAGACGCGGTCTAAAAGAGGAAGCGTAGTTAGATGTCGTCTAAGCTTCTTTAGACGCGGTCTAAAGAGGAAGCGTAGTTTGACGCCGTCTAACTCCTTCTTAGATGCAGTCTAAAAGAAGAAGCGCAGTTAGACGTCGTCTAAGCTTCTTAGACGCGGTCTAAAGAGAAAGCGCAGTTAGACACCGTCTAACTCCTTCTTAGACGCGGTTTAAAGGAGAAGCGCAGTTAGACGCCGTCTAACTCCTTCTTAGACGCGGTCTAAAGGAGAAGCGCAGTTAGACATCGTCTAACTCCTTCTTAGACGTGTTCTAAAGGAGAAGTGTAGTTAGACGCCGTCTAACTCCTTCTTAGACGCGGTCTGTAGAAGAACGTCTGAAACTTTGCTTTAGCAGCCATCTAAAGGAAGCATACGTCTAACTATGCACTTAGCTCATCTACAGTTACCGTTTCCAACAGTCTGACAAGCCAACTAATCCCAAAAAATGAAAGATTACCACGTATGCTCTTATCATTCAAATTGCCCACGTTGTATCTCTCTAGTACTACACAATATCAGAGGATATTCGGTGCACTACCTGTCTGGTACGACCACGATCCCAATACTTAGAGTTTGCTATACTCTCGTACTATTGGCAGTCGTTCAACGGACACATGCCACGTGTCCTAATAGAAGATTCGATTGTTGGTGTACTTCAAGTATAAATAGAAGTTTAAGGACAACCAACAAATAAGATAGTGACTCTAACTCCAAGAAACTAGTCTCACAAGTTTCTTAAACTCTCTCTCTTTCATTATCCAATCCTTAAGCTCAAGCACGAATTAATCACTTCCTGTTTGTGTAATTATTCTGTAATTCAGTCATTGTTCTTTCTGTGTGAAACCTTAGTGTTGTAAGTTGAACAGAGGTTGTTCTATTCAATAGAGAGTTAGCTACGAGTTTAGAAACAGGCGGTTGTTAAGTCTTGTGGTTTCTAACTGTGTTTGTGTAGTGTGTTCTATACAAATCAAAACCTTCTAGTGAATATCCTTCATGTTGAGGAAGAAGGGGTGACATAGAAGTTTTATCTCTAAACATCCATAAAACTCCATGTGTTCTTTACTTTCTGTCATTTATATTCATTTGTCTGAAGCTTCAAATCTAACAAACAATTCCTCACTTGAACTTGTTCAAGAGTTTGTGAAGATTTACGAAGAATAGAAACGAATTTTAACTTCTAACAGAGTTAAAATCGAATCAAAGTTTGTAAGTTGTTAACAATAGTCAGACCCTAGTCTTTATTGTCACACCGATCCTAACAGAGCTCAAAGTCTCATGCAAATAGTCAAGTAATGTTATCATGGAGTATGAATTAAAGCATAAGAAAATTTAAATACATGACTAATTTTTGAGCTAAATGTCGAATGTCCCCAGTAGAGTCGCCAGAAAATTATGATCAATATTTAAAAAAAACATTTTTTGATCAACGAGTTTGAAAAATCTGGAACGCTCTTTAAAAGTTGATTTTGAAAATGTGAGGGGAAATAATTTGAAGGTTTGAAAATTTTAAATTTATAAAAAAAAATTGTTTTGTATATAACTCCGTAACTTACTATCCCGTCGAATTTGAAAGAGATTGGTAGTTTTTTAATGGGAAGTATGTCATAGGCCTACTTTAAATTTTCGATATTAATTAACCTCACGACTAGAGAGTCGCCACCTAATTTTAAAAATTAGAAAATTACGAGAGTGAGTTTGTCGTTAGGTTACGTGTGGGAAAGGATTTTTTAGACGCTATGTCCTGCAACGCCCTTAAGGTCTCTACTAGTTAATTTTGTCCATTTTTAAATTCTTTACGCTTTATGATTTATAATTTTTCATTTTTTAACATTTAAAGGCTTTGCATGTGATAAAAGATAAGAAAATAATTGACAAAAAAAAGTTTAAAAGAAAACTTGAACAAATAATTCACACATAAAGTCATCATAAAAAATCAAAACTAAGCAAACTATTGACCAAAATTTATTTGGCTTAAGTGTAGATTATTTTTTAAAAAAAAACTTTATTGAAGTGAATTATATAGAGGCTCTAAATTTTTTATATTTTTAGTTTTTTTAAAATGATTTTGAGTTCAAGAGAAAATGTCCTAAGTCTAAGAAAAATCATAAGTATAAGTTAGGGCTGTGTTCAATTTTTATTTAGGAATTTGATTTTAAAATTTTTTCTAACCTGGGATCAAGCAAGCCAAAAACTTGTCTAAGATAATACAAAAGGTATCCACAAAACAAAAACAAAAATAACCAAAAAAAAATTGGGTCGCAGCTAAGCCTCCACGGTCGAAGAATTAGCCCTCGGTCGAAAATTAGGCCCAACTCGGTTGGATGCTGGTGCAAGTCCCTTCTATTGATCCTGAAGTGCATCCTCGGTCCTCGGGTTCTCAGTCCTGGGTCAGCTTCAGGTGCAGGAGGTCCTAATCGTCGCTAAAGATGATAGATTGTTGTTCTTAATTTTTCGACCTAGCTCTAATCTAACTAACTTATGGTGATCAAGATGGATCCCAAATTGTATAAAATCTTTCAGAATAATTAGTAACACATACAAACAATAATATAAATTAAAAACACACAATCAAAACACACTCAAAATCCAGAATTAAAAAAAAAACAAGGCAAATGCACAAATATGGGGTTGAATAGGTCTCGTTCTTATGTGTTCTTTGGTCAAGTGACCTTTTTATTTTTATTTTTGGAATTCTACTAGAGCTAAATTAATTTATATTATAAACAAAGAAAAACTGTCTAGACAAAATTCAGTTTTAATTATTTGTAAAGTACATTACCGATAGGGTTTAAACAAATGAGATTCATCATCGGTATATATTCAAAATTTTAATTAAAATTTCGTTTTAGTTTAACTGTTTTTAATTTTAAAACGAGGAAATCTAGCTCGAATAAATTTAATTTTAAAAATTTTAAAATGTATAATGGCCTAGAACCATAATCTAGGCTAAATTTGATGGTTCTCTACCAAATTATATTAGATCTTCATCAAGCGGAGAGTCTCTCTAAAGCTTAAAGGTTTAAACCATCTTAGTTTAAACTCAATAAGCTTAGAATTTTTTTTTACATAAAAGAGGCTCTCGGTTTAAAAAAAATCATGTATAGATTTTTTATTTTATTTTTATGTTTATTTTTATTTTATATTACATAAAATAAAATCTTTTACGCCTGTCAAAACAACACGCTTAAAAGGAATCATGCATGGAAGTGAATAAAAAAACAACAAGGAAAACTAAAATTCAAATTCAAACAAAAACAAATTGGAAAGGGCTAAAGAGCTTTATAAAGGGGATTCTATCTAATTACCTTTCAACAATGATAAACATTTCAAATGTATCAATTTATTGAGATTTATCATATAATGAATAGACACATCTTATAGCTTAATCTAAAAATTTATCAAAACAACATTTTTTTATCACCATTTTAATTAAAAATATTTTATTTAATTCAATCAAAAATTTTCATTTTACTTTAATAATTTTCAAAAATGATAATTTTCAAAAATTACTGTGACAAAATACTAGTTTCAAAATTGTAACACAAGTTCGAAACAAAGAAGTGAAAACATTTACTTCTAAGTTTAACACAAATTATGGACATATTTTCACATTTTAACATTTACTTCTAAGTGTAACACAAATTATGGGCATATTTCTTTCACATTTTACCATCTAGATAAATCCTTGAGGAAAATATTGGGAAAATGTCAGTTGTATTCTAAAATGGAAGGTTAACGCACGTTACCCATTAATTTGGGACTAATTGACAGTTATATTGATTGGTGATTAAGACATGATTTTATATCATTCTTGATTTAGGCAGTTACATAATTATTTGTATTTATTTGTATACTCAATTAGTGAAAATCACAGAAAAATAAAAATCTTGAGATTTTCAATTGTCTCTTTCAAGGCTAATAATCCCCTCTCATTCTCTCTTATTTTCTCAACAATACTTCATCAATCCAATAATCAAGTCTTTTAGAAATCACAAGCCATTACAGTAAATGCTTACATCTGTAGACATGATAAATGGAGTTACAATAGCTTCAGCCACAATAGAAGAGGTGACAGATCTGGTATGTTCATATCCCAATTTGCATTTAGTTATATATATAATAATATTGAAAAACCCAACCACAGTCTAGTGATAAAACTATATTAAACTATAATATTTCTCATATTCATTAGAATCAAACTCAAAACCTAAAATGTTTAAATGTGTATCTTTATTTTAGTTGGAAACTAATGAATATAAGAGATATAATATGATATATATTATATACCTAGTTGCCTGAGGCCATCCTCTTCAAGGACACCTTACTTATTGATAAAACTATATATTTCTCATATTCATTAGAATCAAACTCAAAACCTAAAATATCATTTTACAGGACGAAATTATATTAATTTTGCTAATTATAATATAAAACTATTATATATTTTTAATCTAATATAAAATATAACAAGTAAAATAAAAAATAATAACAAATTTATTTTTTCCACACCCAACTTTGGAGCATAATATAATATTGTAATTTCATTCATAAGAAAAGGGCAAGAAAATTTGAGATCTTCAAGTAAGCTCTAACAATTGTCTCTAGGTGACTAATGAGTTTCAGTTTCATAAAGCAATTAAACTAATGAGTTTCAGTTTCATAAAGCAATTAAGTAGCTCTTGAAGTTGAAGCTCATCCCTTTATGACATTCACTTTAATGTTTGATGCTTGATGTTGAATGCTTGATGTTTGGAGCTTGATGCTTAATAACACCGAAATCGTGATCTTTGATCTATTATTTAAAGCTATCTGAACGGGGTTATGAAAACTTCACATTTTAGTGTACATAAAATTGATTCAACATCCAATTTGAGTTGTACATATATGACAACATGTAACAACATATCACTCTTTATAATCTGTGACTCTTGCAAAATAAGAAAATTACCAAGACCTCTAAGTTTTGCAGAATTGAAGATAGTTAGATTGTAAATTTTGTAACAAGAAAAGAGTAGAAAATCATTTCAGAGAATAACACTGGAGCAGTTGAGATGAGTGCTTTGAAGCTTTTGGTAAAGTCTATCTTGACAGAGAAGAGTTTATATGAGCTTTGATGGGCTATTGTTATCGTTCTCATCTGGGGGCAGATTCATTTTCGGAAAGAAGGAATCAATATTCTTGGTCTCCACACTGCTACTTCCTGCATTTTAAAATAATGAATTCAACAAAGAGAATTGAAACAGATTTGTCTTCAATCACTCTCTGCTCTAATTTTGGTATCTAAAAAAATCATTATCTTCTGCAAGTTTCTAAAATTTCTCAATAATCCATCAATAGAATATACTTCCATCATTTTGGTCTCATTAACCCTTTTCGCTAACAATTGCTTAGAATCTAAACCATTGAAGAAAAAAAATATTATAATTATTTTTTCAATTTGATAAACATGAGTACAGTCAGTAATCTTCCTGCAGTATTAATTGGTGATAGATAATAAAAAAAAAAAAAATAATATGAAGGATTAAAGATTGTTTAGAAAGTCACCCTTAATAATTGAAATAAAATTATGTTTGATGGAAACTCACTCATTCAAACGTTGGAAGTGAATTCCCACTTGTGAAAAAAATTTGGTTGATTTGTCAAAGATGTATCATTGAATATGAGAAAGTCACCATAATTTCTAATTTCAAGGCGTAAGCTTCGTTGTTTGTGTCCTTCGCGTTTGTTCTCATTCTGGTTATTTTTTTTATTTTCATTTTGTTGGTTCATTCATTTTGGCAAAGGCTTATTCTGACTGAATCCTGAACTCTTGTAATCCTTTGTCATTTTCGGGTCTTTTTATTTAATGGCATTATGTCGTTTTCTCAAAAAATAAATAAATTATTGTTTAGAAAGTATTAACTTTTGTTATCTGGCTTGGTTTTCGTTGAATTTGTTTGATTGATTTTATAAATGTTTTAGTCGATGTTTTGAAAATAAAAAAAAGGTGTCTTTCTTTCCTCATTATCAATTCTTTCTTTTAGGGTCTTTGTGTAACATATGAGATGGTTTGTTGTACTTATTTTTGTGGACATCAGTCTTTGATTTCTAGCAGATTTTAAACGAGATTTCTATAAAAGAAAAAATAACTATACTCCCTAAAAGATAGAACATAGTTGTTACCTGGTGAACTTGAGAAACCAAGCTTATCCAGCACATCCCTCTTGACCTATAGTAATCCAGCATTCATCAGAATTTTAACCATTAGAATGTGGTAAAAACATAGTTAATGTGAAAGGGTATATAATTTCACAAGGACAAGAGATCAATCCTTATAGATGACATCCCTCCACATGGTGAGGATAATGTGGCCCGACTAAGGTATACTACAATTAATGGGAAAGGAGTAAAATAAGAACATGCTAGTGACAAGGTAGGCCATTTAAAACATATCCTATTCTAATTAGATTTTTTTATTTAATGCTTATATTTATTTATTCATTTTATTGAGATACTAGAAAACTAGTGTTATGTCATAATCTCTCATACAAGCAGATCGTGATCTAATAGAAAAATCCTCATCAAAGTTAAAACTGAGTGTTTTTTGTTAGGTATAAAATTGTTTAATGATCATGATCCATATTGTGATATTTTGCTTCATTTGGTATAAGAAGTAATGAACTTGATAGTTTTCTATATCATGATCCAGATCAATATCTAAAATCATTGTTGTTTTTGACAAACATAAAATGTGATTTTTTGGGATCATGATCCAGATAATAAAACATGATAACAAATAGGCCTGCCGCAGACTATGTTAACTAGAACTACGCTTCCACTAACTTAAAATGTCATCATATTAATTCACAGTTTCGTTTTCTCTTAAACAGCTTTAGTGTATACCAATGGACATCAGAACTAATTATCCCAGAGGGCACACATATGCACACCTATTGAACCCCTTGTCCTGTCCAATTTTCTTACAAATAGGAAGCAGGCTTGACTCAATTAAAGAAAGCACATCAAAATCAACAACATAAATCTCAATCAAACGAAAAAACAAGGTAACACACCTGCCATCGATTACCAACATAGTCAGATATCTCGCGGACTTTAGTTTTCAGTTGGGACTTCGGAGTGGAAGGGAATTTTGGTTGTAAAGACTCCAGCACCCTGTTCATGCCAACAGTACCATGTTGGCATGATTGAATGGTTGATACCTAGAAGATTAGTTCAAGTAAATTTCATTTCCACACGAATTAAAATAATAATGTATAAGCAACTTGGATGTTTTATACAAAAAAATATACTTTAAAAACAAAATACAAAGATTGCCAACCCAATCTCAAGTTTATTTGCAATATTTATTGGCCAGAAAAGTCTATACTTGCTTGAATATAGCTATGTAGGGTTATCATAGTCATATGCAATTAATAACTTACAATTTCACGTAATTCCAGTTCAGATAAAGCTGACATTTTAGGTGATGAAGTGGAAGATTCATTGTTCATTGATAAGCGAAAAATCTCATCATCCTTTTCCAACTCATCGTCAACAGCAGAAATGCATAGGCCACCAGGAAACTGATATATACTCAAAGCTCGCAGACACAACTGTTCAAGCTTGGAAGTACCAATCAGACCCTCGGCCATCATGATTGAGGCCTTTTCATGCTTCAAGTTTGATATAATGAAAGGCTGATTCCTCCGAAGTGCATGATCAGTCAGCTTTTGCATATGTTTCTGCTGTCTGAGGAAAAGATGCATCTTCTGTTCTTTCTCTGGATCCATTTTACCACGAGGCAAACCACCTGCTTCATTCATTTTGCAATCAGACTCCATTTCACTGATCTGTATCCCCTGCATGCAGAATAACATCCAATAAATATAATAGCTACACTACCCAGAGCATAAAAACAGGTGTCTTCGTGTGAGAAGAAGCATCAAGGAAGATGAATTTCAAACTAAAGAAAAAGCATCCATAAGTGGAAAAGAAACCAGAAAATAATAAATTAATACTTGCTAAGAAACATGCTGATTATCTATAGCTTAATTCAATTTTTTAGACTATGATTTTATTCCTTAGAGGAGTCTAGCACAACATCACACTGCCATCTACAACTCAGAATCACCAAACTGCTGGTCAACCATGTCCATCAAAAACAATTCTCGCTCACAGCAGGTACAAACATCATAAGCCTCAAGAAAAGGCTCTCTGTGATGTTTTCAACCTGATGATCAATCCTTCAAACTCCAAACTCAATTTAAAAGGAAAGAAAACTTTATAAACCTTAATTTCTTAAATAAGAAAACATTTCCTAATCTCCAAGAACATATCTCGCTAGGGAATCATTTTGCTAGGGACAATGAGGTTGCTTATTAACCATAATACTTGCCATAACCTGAAGTGGTGTATGATAAAATCTACTGTATAAAATAGACTTTCCATCCTCCATAATAGGTTTTCTGTATCACTAAAGCTATCTCTGTGATTGAAAATTATCCTAAAGTAATTAGACCTAAAAGGCATAGAACTAATCAATAATATGTGTATAGAAGATTAATAATAATAACTAGAAACAGAAAAGTTGAATAAAGAGAAAAATATTAATTAAGTTGAATTAATAATATAGCATTATTTACAAGATTCAAATCACTCTTATTAAATAGAAAAAAGATTTCACTCATAAGGGGGAAATAGTGTAAAATGAAAAATGGACATCATTACACAAGCAATAATCTTATAACAGATTGCAGTTACTAAACATTAAATAATTAAGCCACCAAATGCAATGCTGCAAAGATAACAAGTCAACAACTATTGAATAGATGTATTACCTCATTTTCTGAGAGATATCCATCAGGCACCAAAAAGCCATCTTCACTGTTGTCCTCACAATCAGCTTTTGAAGACCCTTCCTCTATGATTTCATCTTCATCATCCTTATCAGAATCTGATAAGTTTTCACCAGGCTCCTCCTGTAGATAAAGACTATAAGTCAAAGATACCACAAAACACAGAAAATAACCAACCAATTACTTGTATGTACCTCTTCCCATTCTTCCTCACTATCAATTTCGTAATCCATGTCTGGATCCTTCTTAAAAGGGCGACATGGTCCAATATCTTGGCTGATGAAAATGTAAAGACAAGTGAATGCACAACCAATGCAATGGACATAACGACATAATTACACAAAGGATTGATATATGTGTAATGAGAAAACTCAACTGGAAACAGTTCTAAGAAATTTAAGCATGTTGATGATGGAAGACAAAGCAACAAGAATGCAATGTTCAATCACTGCAGAATGAGAGGTCACACTAAGGAACAATGCTTCAGAGTTATAGGCTACCCTAAGTGGTGGAAAAATCCAAAGAAAAGGAATGCCACAATTTACGCTGTAAATACTCCATTCCTGGATGATGATAAAGTACCAATGGAGATCACCAGAGAAGAATACTAGACAATTCAAAAACTGCTAAAAGGAATGATTCAACATGCTGATAAACCAACTGGAAATTCCAATGGAAGTGGAACTTAAAATGGGGAACTCATCTGGAGGAGGTTATTCAAAAGGAAAAGAATTGATTTCAAGTCAGGTAAATACGCTAACTCATATACCTTTACTACATTTGAATTAAATGAGTTTGAATTACCTAGAAAAAAGAAAAATATTTGGTTAATAGTCTCGGGTGTCAATAGTCATATATGTAACAATATACGAGAGATTTTTATGTTAAGTTTCTAATCCAAACCTAATTCTAGAATAATTAATATAGAAATAAATAATTATCAATATGATAATAGATAATTATTAATATGGAAATAAATAATTAATAATAATGCAGTTGCCATAAATGTGGGATTGACGAAAAAATTGATTACGACAACTGAAGGATGTATAAGGAAGAGATCCTCATTTGCAGAAACACACCAAACATTATTGGAAAAATCTCTCAAGATCAACTTCTCTCTATCTTTTTCCCCCATTGTATTCACCGTAGCAGTTAGAGTTCTATCTCTCCCCTATTAATTCTTATATTCTCTTCGTTTTTAGTTATAATTTTCTTGTTCATTATTTTCAAAATATCTACCTAATTCAAGTTTAAGATATATCATTGGTATCAGAGCGACGTTCTTGGCAATATGGTGGAAACACATATTGACGAGGAGTTGAATGAAATCTGTAACTGCAGTCAGACGCAGGAATGAATGAAGTGTGGTGAGTTGTAAATGAATTTTCCTAAATTCTTTGGAGAAAATGTCGAATATTGGATTTCTGAGGCAAAAAGATTTTTTCGGGTTAACGATACGCTCGAAGAAGACGCGGTGCATCTTGCAACAAGTCACATTAGGGAAAAGGCACTACGATGACTTAGAGAACATGTGGTCATGAAAACCTTCAGCAAATGATTGAAGTGGAAAGATCTGAAACAACTATTGCGACGTGAGTTTAGGTCATACGTAAGGGACGATCCACGACATATACAGAAAATAGTGCAGCCAGAATCGTGGGAGTTAATTGCGAAACAGTGTCAATAAATAACCGATTTTTTAAAATCATAGAGGATCGCTGATGAAATAAAAAGGCAAAAAATAAAGAAAAATAACAAGGCAAAAGTGGAAAAACGGTCGTAAAAATCGATATTCGAATCCGAAGAATATTGGAAGATGACGAGAAACATGTAGAAAATGTGGGACAATCGACACATTTCTCATTGACACAATCACATTCGACGCCCTCCTCATTAACACATTCGACTCCAAACAAAGACGAAACCCTTTTGATGACAATTGTTCTAAGGTGGAAGACGCGTCTCCTGTCAACGATATTTGTTATGGAAAAAAAGTGGGGACTCCACGTACTCATGATACAAAATACGACAATCTCGGTCTCGATGAAGAAATCTGTGGTAATTCAAGTTCTTCATTTATTTAATTGCATGTCTCCCAAGTGTACGATGACAGAGGGAATGAGAAGGCAATCTACGTTGAAAAAAATTATCATTATCGGGTTGACTTGGGAGAAGTTCAATTTAAAGAAACATTCTAAGATGTTTTGGGCATTGAAGATAGGATATTGGCTACTCCCATTTCTCAAGCATACTTAGCGCAAGTCCAAATTGCGCTCAGATTTTGTGGTTCGAGAAATCCTAAGATGTTGGATCTTGTTTTTAGAAATTTTATGGCATAAAACATGGTTGAGATGCAAATATTTATTATGGTTTGAAGAACCACATTATGCAGAGTTTTGTAATTGTTCTTATGGCTTAAGATTGAGAAATCTTGTGTGATTTGAAGAACCACCAAATAGTCTATGAAAACAATTTTGGCAATTTATATGGTTCGAAGAGCTAACATGTGCTTGTGAGTGTCAGCTGAACCATCATTTATTGTCTACATGGGAGGATAAATCTTGGAATCTTGGAATCTGAAATTCCAAAACTTGGATTAGTTGAAAATAGGTCGGCTTCTTTTAATTGCATTGTCTGTGGTCGAACAAATGTTGAAAGGAATGCTAATGATACGAGAGATTGTTAGGGTTAGGTTTCCTCACCCAAACCTAACCCTAGAATAATTAATATGGAAATAAATAATTATTAATATGGTAATAAAAAATTATTTATAAAAAAATAAATAACTAATAATAAGGCTTGACGAGAAAATTGATTATGACAAGTGGAGGGTATATAAGGAAGAGATCCTGATTTGCAGAAATACATGAGACATTATTGGAGAAATCTCTCGAGATCAACTTTTATCTCTATCTTCTTCCTTCTTTCCCCATTGTATTCACCATTAGGGTTCTATCTCTCCCCTATAAATTCTTATATTCTCTTTATTTTTAATTATAATTTTCTTTTTTATTATTTTCAAGATATATACCTAATTCAAGTTTAAAATATATCAGTACACAAACTAGATCAAAATAAAAGTTTCTATATTTTGCTGATGGATCTTAAATGCATTAATGAAATTGGAAGCCTAAGACTAAATGAAAATATTAACCTCAAAGATATGCTTATTGTCTTTGATTTTTAAATAAAATCTCATATCAGTTGTAAACTGTTACATGTTCCTGAACAAATTTTTAGAAAGTGCTCTCCATCAAACATGTCACAACTTAAATGAATACTTTGTAGTCAATCAAGTTGAAACATAAAAAATTCAAGTTATCTATTATTCTAAAATGGAAGGTTAACATTAACAATCAATTTGATTGGTAATTGAGATATGATTGACATATATCATTCTTGCTCAGGCTGTTAATTATTTATTTTCTTGTACATAATTTTTTGTATTTATTTGTATACTCAAATAGTGCAAATCACAAAAAAATAAAAAAAATCATGATATTCAATTGTCTCTTTCAAACACTTGGCTAATCCCCTCTCAATCTCTATTAATTTCCTTGTGTTCTTCACAAACACAAAGAAGAAGAACAAATACAAGAACAACCCTGAAGAAAAGAATATGTAATGCTCAAATTTTAAAGATATAACAGATATCAATGTCTAACAACTTTTGTCATAAAAGACAATCTTGTGACACCAATTTGAAACAAAGCCAGGTGAAAACATTTACTTGTAAGTATGCAACAAAAATTATGGGCCTATTTCTTTCACATTTTATGATCCGGATAATTCTCAGACGAAATATGGAAGAAAAGTCAACTCTATTCTAAAATGGAAGGTTACATCAACAATCAATTTGTAAGTAATTGACTAACTGATTGATTTGTAATTGAGATATGATTGACATATATCATTATTGATTAGGTAGTTAATTATTTCTTTTCTTGTACAGAATTTATTGTATTTATTTTATACTTCAATAGTGCAAATCACAGAAAATATAAATCCTGAGATTTTCAATTGTCCCTTTCAAACTCTCTTAGGTGGTTTGTGACCTTTGTTGACCAATGTTGGTCCTATCTTCTAAAAATTATATACTATGATTCAAATTCAATTTCAAACCTTCATCCAAACTCTCAAGACAAACAACGCCAAAGAATACTTTGCCACAAATTTAGCAACATTCCTAACCTCTAAAAAGATCATCCACATCAACTCTCATATGAACACTCCACAATTGAACCTATTTGGAGTCACACAATTTTCATTGTCAAAAATCACAAGAAAACCTAATTTGCAAAAAATTCAAAAAACATTATGTAACATGATCTAAATATTTATTAAAGAAAAGTAAAAAACACTATTTTCATCTACATTACACCTAAATTTCTTTTATCAAATCAATGACTTATGGGGTTGAAGGACAAAGAAAGAAGAGGGTTTAGACTATTTCATACCAAATATAAAGAAAATCACATTTACATTTAAATTGGAAATTCTTAAAAGTGATTATAATTGTGACAAAATACTAGTTTCCAAAAGGAATTGTCGAACACAAAAACAGGCATCTAAAGTTACCTGCTCACTAATGAGCGTATCATGTCCCTAAAACTTTTTGGGGGTGATGCCTTATCAACAGCTACACATCTCATCAACAAAATGTCATCATGCATTTCTCAACTGTCAAAGTCCAGCTCAAAGCCTCATTTATTCCTCCCACATACCAAAGTCATTTACCAAAAACCCTCCAACCAAAGTATTTGGGTGCACTTCATTTGATTATATCCATCAACAACATTGCAGCAAACTTGACCCTAGTTCCACAAAATACATGTTCTCAGGGTACTCACCGACACAAAAGGGGTACAAATGCTATCCAGTAATCTTTACACCACTTGGACGTAAAAAAATGCATTCCTAAACGGAGATTTAGGCACATAACACTCATACATTCCCTAAAAACACCAAGACAGTGTTTAATCAAACTTAAAATTAAAATTTGAATATTGAGTTTTAAGTAATAAATGACTCTAATATTTGGAAATAAAATATTGAAGGAATCAAATAGAAACATCTAAACTTTAAGTACTCAATATTTAAAGCTAATATGTGAAAAATACAATAAGATTATTATACCCTTATATATTAATTATATTAATTAATAAATTTAATATATTAATTATTAAATAAAAATAATTAGAATAAAACATTAATATTCTTTACTCTTTTTTAATTTGTATAATGAACAATTAATTTATAATTTATTCAAGTAATATATATATATATATATATATATATATTATATATATAATATAATATATATGTATTACTTGAATATATATATATAAATCAATAAGAGAAAAATGGGATATATATATATATATATATATATGAGAATAAAACTATATATATTTTTTTCATCTCTCCTCTCCCCTTTATTATTTCATGAATAGCTTAGATCTGATCTCATTCTTCTCTTTTACATAATGTTCGAAATTAATTTTGCAACATGGAGAATATGGTGTTCACAATAAAAAAGAAGAAGAAGAAGAATGTGTGTTATAAGGAGAGCAAGATGTAAAACATTATACAACTTTATATAAATTTTATTAAATTTAAAAGGATAAATTGATCTTTTGGTGATTTATTTTTATAATAATGTATTTAACTATTTTCCTCTTTTAAAATAAGTTAGACATTTTAGTTTTTTTATTCTTAACATAAATTTAATTAAATCTACAAAATTAAGTGGTTATAAATATGCTTTATCAAATGAGTTTATAATAAATAAGTGTTTAATATATTAATTTAAGTCTTAATAGTGAGTCACTAGGTAACTGGATGACATGCTTACAAAGGCCATTAAACTACTTACTTTTTGAAAGCTTTAGCAACAAGTTAGACTTATACAACTCGTTCAACCCATCCCTTCTTCTAGCCTAGCGACAATAAGATGTGAATATAACCCTAAATTCCTGGTTTGAGTCCGTTATGCGCCGGGTTAAATGGTTATGTGTATTTGCGGGCTATATACTTAATCATTTGTCCCATTTTTTTTTTCCAAAAAAAAAACTCGTTCAACCCAAATTGAAAATGGAGTGTGAAAAATATGGAAAAAAGTCAGAATTATTCTAAAAGGAATGTTAACAATAACAATCAATCAATTTGGGAGTAATTAACTAAATGTTGATTGGTAATTGGTGCTTCAGATATGATTGATATAATATCATTCTTGATTTAGGCAAGTAATTATCTACGTTCTTGTATTTATTTGTATGCTCAATTACTGCAAATCACAGAAAAATAAAATCTTGAGACATTCAATTGTCTCTATCAACCTTTTGGCTAATACCCTCTCTCAATCTCTCTTATTTTCTCAGGTAATTTACCTCTCTCTTATTTTCTCAGGTAATTTACCTTCTACATTTGTTATGTTTGCAAATCACAATGATTTAAAATATATTTTAAATCATGATCTACAAAAAAAAATACCTAAACCAAATGAAGCCACAAATAAAATATATTTTGAAACATGATTTAAAAATAATCTTTATACAAAATGAATCCACAAATCACAATATAATTTGAATCACGATATAGAAAATAATTTGTATACCAAATAAAGCCAAAAATAGGCTATAATATGGATCATGATCTAAAAACAATATAATATCAAGCAAACAAACAAAATCGATTTCAATTTTATCTTTGACGATTTTTCAATGGGATTGTAATTGTGATAGATTGTGACAAAATATCAGTTTCCAAATAGGCTCTATATTTCCCTGTTTAAAACGAGACGCAATAAATAAGTAATAAGAAATAAGAACATTAGAATGTATGGGTTTGGACTAGACCATTATCATTCAATATCAATGGTGGCGCCACCCTAAACACATGTCAATGTTGACTAGACCATTATCATTCAATATCTAGGGATCATCACTATGAAACTGGACGCAACAAGCCTTTCTTGGTCAAAAAATACACATAAAGCACCAAAGTCTCCGATCAAAACATGGTTAGAACAAACAGTGCCATCAAAGCAACCACCATCCACACCAATGGCATACTCCTTGGAGCTTCTTTGATATTGGGTTTTTTGGGATTTTACCCAAAACCAAATATTTATCCTACTTTGACTTTATCTATCTCATCACTCATTTTATCCACCAGAATAACAAAATACCCTTTGTTTAATATTTTCTCTCTCATCTATTTAAAGGATAGAATGATCATTAACTTAGAAAACCTAGTTTTTAAAAAATTAAGTCAAACAAAGATTTTAACGGAAACCCAGATAAAATCTATAAAACCCCAAGATCAAACAAGCTCTTGCTGTGTTTACAAATCACCCAGACAAAAAAAAGAAACCTAAGTATTTATACATGTAGTCAGCATTCAAACTTGAGTTATGCCCATCCAGAAAATGTACATGTTCAGATTTGTACAGCACAGATAATCAAAGTGAAAATACCATAGAGAAAGATAGAGATCTGATGCTACCAACTAGTAATCACATATGCAGGAAATCAAGTAGTATCTTCCATGCAAAAATATCAATCGTTGCCCCTAAACACTAATCCTTATATTCCATGTATGCTCAAATGTATGTAACTGAATTTAACAAGGATTTTACTAAATGATGATTTTCCTCCATTTCCTAATTCAGAAATTAAATTTCAAGGCATATACTTTTAACTTGAAAAGTAACAACAATTCACCTAGACATCTAGACCCAATGATCATTCAGCATCTGTTAGGTGAATTACAAGTTCTAAAAGAAACAAAAACCAAATATTAACAATAAAAAAGTTAATGATTTTTTAAAGTGATAGGATGTATAATATTTTGAAAACTGTTTTAAGACAGTATGTAAACAGAAAAGTGATAGGATGTATAATAGAAACAGAAAGATTAAGCAATACCTTTTCTTGGTCCAAATACCATAAAATGCAGGCCTATTGCTTTTATCAAATTGTAACAACTGTTTACGTCGGTTGGGTTTCTGACGGAGAGGACCTGAACTATCTGACATGGTATTATCTGATCTTCCATCAGAATTAGTTTTATCCCATACACCATCAAGCTTCTCCATGTTTAACTCATCTTCACCTACCAAAGCTTTGCCAGTACTTAATTTAATTTCCTTGATTACTTCTGATTTTGGCTTTAGCCTCACCCCCCAGTGCTTCTTTCTATTTGGACAGTTAGTACGACCAAAAGATCTCCAAGCAAGACAGTGTCCTCTGAAAGAATATCAACAAAAAAAATTGATTCCTGCAACCTATTACCATTAAAAGAAGAAGGAGAAGCAGAAGCAGAAATCAGAAACCTACTTTAGGATGTCTTCAACATTCATCTCATCCTTTCTTAAAAGAATGCTATCCATAACAAAAGTAACTGATTCCTTGTTAGGAGATGAATCAGAAGCTATTGTGCGAGAAGATGATTGACTATTAAGACAAGTAGAATTGTTCTTGCTTCTTTTAAGGAAACGGTCCATGAGAGAGGCTTGTTTTTGCAGATCTATTTGTTTTTTATTCTCAGCCTCTTCCTTTTCACGGCGTCTTTGATCTTTCTCGATATCTCCTTGTTTCCTCTTCAACTGTTTCCTATGTTCTGCTTCTTCTCTTCGTCTTTTTCTTTCTTCATTTGCTGCTTCTGATTGCAACCTCTTCAGTTCCTTTTCCTGGATTAGTAGAAAAGTGAAAGCATTAATGTAACAACACAATCTCATATCATTCATTAATTATATGGCTCAGATATTGTTCCGTTTTGCTAAGCGTGGATATAAGGCAAGAAGTTTAATATTGATATGAAACAATCTTCATAATTCGAAATATTAAATAAGATTTTTTAATGATTATGGTGATCTATTTCATAATATGCAACGATTGCCAATGATTTACTGAACGAGAAAATGAAAGGCTCTGATATAGAACGAACACTCTTCAAAAGCTCCTGATTCTTTCTCTTCTTCTCCTTCTCTTCTTCTCGTTTAGATTTCTCCATTTCCTTAATTAGCTTCTTTTCTTCTTTCTTCACTTTAGTGTCCGTCCTAGAAGGATACGACAAGATAATGTTAAAAGGGAGAAACAACAAAGCAACTTCACAAATAGGACATTTTACAAGAGTCAAGCCCTTACATGTCAGCACTATTTTTCTCTACCAAGGTTTGAACCAGCAAACGGATATCTGCCTCGTTTAAAACTTTACAAAGCCTTTCAGATGCTTTTTTCAGTTCTTGACCACAGCTTTGGAGGGCTTCAGACTTTTGTAATGCGGTTATCATATCTATACAACAATATTTCAATCAACATGACACTCCATTGGTGTTTGTAACAGAGATCTGTGGACCATCAATAGTTACAAACTCACCTGAAACTGCAGCAATCCTCTCAGAGATCTTTTTTCTACAGGTCCGTCTAATTTTTATCATGCCACGCGAAGAACTTGGAAGCAGCTTCATATCTCTTGTCTGTGTTAAAATATATTTTTGAAAATTTCAAGGTCAGCAACCCATACATATCACGGAGTAATGCAAATCCCAAAATGTATCGAAACATTTAGGACGTCTTACAGCACTTGAATAAAAAGAAAAGTGAATTCTTTGCAGCAATTGAGAACAAAGAATGCTAGCAAGAAAGACCTTTCCAAAACAACAAAGAAAAAAACAATGAATGCCAAGTGCTTATGAGATGATAAAAGATGGAAATTGAGACAATTAGGTCAATCACCAACTTTCTCTTTTTGGATAAACAGATTTTGTAAAGTCTGCAACATCTAAAATTACAAGCTTACAAAAAAGTATATGAATTAAGAACAAAGGAGAAAATTAACCAACATTTGGGAACTACATTGACGACGGGTAGTGGGTAATAGCCTTAATGGATTAAGTAGATGTAAGCATATTAGTAGTAAATAAAACAGTAGAACCGGTATAGAAGACCAGTTTTTACTCCATAAACCAAACACAATTAGACTTATTGGGGTTTTAGTTAATCTGAAGCCTCCTCTAATTTTCATTTCAAACTCTATTCAGCTGACCTACTTATATCTCTACGATCGGGCAAATTAGGTACTTCTTCCTCAACTGTCGTAAATACTCTTTTCATCATTGCTCTATGAATCCTCATCTCTTGCATCCTGATCGTAGTTTCTACCTTTTTCTGCATTTTGTAGATTGTTTATAGATCTGTGGTTTTCAGCATCCTCTTGCATGCAATGCACGTTTGTAACTCTCTTTCACCGAACAAACTCCAGTTCCAAGGTAAGATTCCTTCTTTCAATTTACCCACTACCCAGTTTGTTGTTCTATTAGCTTCTTGTAGATTCCAAATATCATATCTGAATGAAGACTAAGAAAGCCAGGTCTTATATTTCATATATATTTTTCTTCTACCAACTCTATTTCTTTTTCAGGCAACTTTGTCCAGTTTGGTTCTTCAACCAAGCCGGGACATACTAAAGGAAATCGTGCAACTCAAGATGATTGTTTGATTGCTGATTCAATCGTCAATCAAGTAACTTCAAGTCATGAGAGCAAATAGAGCAGTCATGCAATGCAAAGTAGATCAAAACGAAGTTTTACTTGAAATAAATAAGCATCAATCAGATTAGACAAGCATGCAACAAAATGACTACAAAATAAAAATGGATATTAAGATTAAGAAGGCCAGATCTGAACATTCGCTAATCAAGAACATTATAGATAGTCTTAAGGATAGAATGATCACCTCCCAAAACCAAAAGTATGAATCGGTTTCGTCTTCGAACAAATCTGCGTCCAAGTTAGTCAATCCGTAAGAAAATCTCTGGCCAACAAAGTGAACCGAACTCTTCACAAAAGCAAGAGTAACCCCATTTTCAGAACCGTCTTCTCTTTCCTTCATCTTCTCATAAATCTCACTAACCAGCTTCGAGAACGGAAGTCTGCTCTCTTCGAGCAAGCATGCAACCGCGGAATTAGTAGAAGCACACCCACGTATGTCGAAATCCATCTTGTTATCTACCAACTCTCTGTGATACCTGAACAACCCTTCGAGCTCCTGCCGTAAATCATCAACCTTATAGTATCGCTCTTCCGATTTCAGTAATCCCACCTCGGAAACTCTTTTTCTCTTCACGGGCTTCTTCACTATCTTTGAATTCTGCATTTCTACCCCACCGCCAGACTTTGGCTCTTCCGATTTCCAACCCACCTCTATCGGCGGCTCCGCCATTTGAACCCAGACTTTGTTTTGAAAAATGGTACTCAGCAGTCACATGAGAGAGAAAGACCGACACAAAACACGCAAAGGTTGGATTTTCAGTTTTATTTAACCTTTTCATTTGAAAATATTGCATTAATCTTTACCTATGATTTTGTTGTTAGGGTTGTCTTGATATTTGTCATCTATAATGTTCGGGTGATGGGGGATAATACATCAATTCCCGCGCGGAACTTCTATCTTTGGCGCTGTTTAGTCAATTTGTCAGGTTCGGTTCTTTTTATGCCTTGCATATACGTTACAACTCAGTTATGGAGTGGACCATTTGTTTATGTTGCATATAATTTTTCAATATAATCTAATACCGATTCTCTTCAATCGAGATACAACGTGCATCTTTACTTGTATCAAAATAATAATTATAAACGACACTTAATCAAATTTATATATGACTAATCAGGACTTGAAGTTTAAACGATTTTATTAAATAAGACTTCAACTTTAATTTATGTCATTTGGAGTTTAAATTATTAAAAAATAGTTATTTTAGGGTTTTTTCCTAAAATAAACATCAGTCTCTTCTATTTGGTTAAATCTCTAATCTTAACTTTAAACCCTAATTTTATATTAAATAGTTTAGGAAAAGTCGAAACCCTAAGAATAGTTGAATCAAACCCTAAATCGAGGGTTGATCATTAAAGTCACTGTCATCGAAGTCCATGTCAACGAGAGCCAATGAGGATTGATGAAGTCGCGATTGGGGATTGAGAGATTGTAAGAGAATGTGAAAAAACGTTATAAAAAGAGGGTTTCAGATGAAAATGTTGTGGGTTAAGGATTGGGTGGGTTAGTGTTTTTATTTACTTATTTATTATTATTATTATTATTATTATATATAAGTCTAATATTGGAGGACAATTGGAATTTTGGACCACTTCTTAAGAACTTCATAATTTACATTTTTTATTATTCAAATTAAAAAAAAAAATTATCTTAACGGTTTTAAACGACGTTAACTTATTATTCACGTGATATTATAAATAAATAAAATATTTATATAAATAATTTAATTACCGAATTTCAGTGAATTGAGGGTTTTGACTAGAGTTCGACATCTTGTCTAACAAAGTCGTATTCGACTTAGACAATTCGTGTTAGACTTTCAATCGTGTCGTATCGTGTCAAAATTCATTCTCATCCATGTCGTATCGTGTCTTGACTCACTCAAAATATCATGATCAACGGGCTCATTCGTGTTGCGTCAACTCGTATGTATTCGTGTGTCGTGTTGTATCGACTAGAGTTGCTCATTGTGTTGACACAATCGTGACATGTCGGATTGAGACCTGTTTTTATGTGTATCATGTTATGTCTTGACCTACTCAAAATATTATGACTCATAAGTCTATATAGGTCTCCGTGCCATCCGCTCAACCGTGTTAAATTAATGTTTTTTTCTTTATTCTTGAATGTTGGATGTTAAACTAATTTAATAATTAAATGTGTTAAATTGATATGTTATTTAAAAAAACAATTAATATATTAAATAGGTAAAATGACAAATATGAATTTTAACATATAATTTTATAAATAATTGTTAAGTTAATTTAATAGTAAGTTATTTTAGAATGATATAGTTCTTAAAATTTTATAAGAAAATTCACACCAAATTTTTAAAAATTATATTATATTTATTAAGATATATTTTATTTATTTATTATTATTATTTTATAAATTATTTTATTTTTGTTTGATAAAATTTATTATTATGTTTAAGAATTTTAGAGCGATTTAGATTATAATAAATAATTTGATATACAACTATAAATATGTAATCAATTATTATTAAAACTAATGGATATTTTGAAGGGAAAAATATTTGAAATAATATATTATTAATTTTGTAAAATTGAGAATTAATCTTTTTATTTAATAAAATTAAAATTAGTGACAATTTTTATGAGAAAATATAATTTTAGTTTAAATTAGATTTTTATTTATTTATTAAAAACTAATCTAATCTTATAATATTATAACTGAGACAATTATTTTATTTATAAAATTTATATTTAATCATGTTATTTTATTAATAATATCCATAAATAAAATTAATAAAATTGTATTTTATTTATAAGGATAAATATTATTTTAATATTTAGATTTGTTTTTTAAATTAAATATTTTAAAGTTAGTTAAATATATTAAATACTTTGTAATTTTCTTTAATAATTCATTTTTCTTATTTATATACACTATTATGTTTTGTACAAATTTTCTTATAAGCTAATATTTTTATTTAATATATATCTTAATATTTTGTTATTGTTAGAGATAATCTTTTGAGCTAACAAGTTTATTTAATAAAAAATGTTTGTTGTCAATACACAATAAAGTCAGAAGATTAATATATATATCATGTTATTGTTATTAGTTGTAAAATCGGGAGTCCTTCACTTTTATCACTCGTCCTACTAAAATTTTGAAACTAATATTCACACCAGAATAAATATGACTACTAGTATATGAAGAAGACATGAATACAAATATTTCAAAAGGACACATTTTTTTTTTATTTTTTTATCGAAAGCCTAGAAGATAAATACAAATTTTATGTTAATTTAATAGGTTATGGGTTGATTATTAATTTATTATTAATTAATACATTAAGTTAATTAAATATAAACTTTTATTTTTTTTAAAATTTAGATAAATATCATAAGATAATTATTAAAAATATATAATATTTATTATGAGATATTTTTATTTATTACTATTTAAAATCCGGAAAATCATCTGGTTCAGGTGGGAGTTCGAGGTTTGAGAATTGCAACATCGATTTGCGTGTCAAGAATATTTTTAAAATAAAACATTATTTTAAAAAATTTTAAATAAAACATTATTTTAAAATTTTTAAAATAATTTATGACAACTTTTTAAATTAATTTTAAAAATAATTAATTTGGATTCAAATTTAATAATTTTTAAATTTGCAGTTATCGAATTACAATTTGATTTTCTAAAACTCCGTTTTATTAATTAATTTAAAAGATTATTTATTTAAATACAGAGTCGTCAATTGATTTTTATAAATCAATAAAAATGTGTACTTATAAAAACGCATTTGCACCAGAGTTTTGTTTTGGCTCGAAGTTTGTGATACTCGGGAAAGAATTCTCGTATTATGTCATTCGTACCCCTTTTAAAACGGTCTATACTTCTTTCAATTTGTTTTTTCAAAATCAGTTATATAACATTTTATGTAACCGATTATTCTTCCAGTCCTAGGCATGCATATGTTTGTGCATATTTAAAGAATTGTACGAAAATTATTTAAATGTTGATACTTGTTACTGATGATGATTAGAGAGGAAAATACTTAAAGAATATCAATATTTAAAGACATTAAGGTTTAAATATAAATCCTAGGAAAGTCTTTATCAAAATATTTTTTTTTTGGAAATATCCCAAAAATATTTTTAAATTATTTTTTAATTTTTCAGGATTTTTAGAAAATGGTTTGATGTTCCAAAATTATAAAAATAATATTGGAATTTTAAAATTGGAACCAAACAAGCCTTAGGACCGGTGTCCTAGGTCATGTGTTCATTTTATCGATCGAGACAAAAAAAGCCCTCGGTTCTAGTCGAGAACCCCTCAGTCCAGGTTCATGATCCTCAATCGGGGTACGAAAGTCCCTTGGTCAGGGTGCTAAACCCTCTCAGTTCTCGGTCGGATGTCAAAATTCTCGGTCGGACGCCTTGGTCTTGGGTGGAATTCATTAGTCTTGGGTTCGAGAGTTCTTGATCGGGTGCAAGACTCCTCGGTCCTAGGTCAGACTTCTCGGTCGGACCTCTCGGTCCTAGGTGGAAGTCATCGGTCCTAGGTTCGAGAATTTCCAACTAGGTGCGAGACTCCTCGGTCCTAGGTGTGACTTCTCGGTTGGATGTAAAATTTCTTGATCGGACCTCTTAGTCGTAGATGAAGAATATCGGTTGGAACTCTCGGTCATGGCTGAAAAGCCTTAGTCGGACCTCTCGGTTTTGTCTCAAATTTTTTGATTGGACCTTTCGGTCCTCAAGAATATCAAAATTGTAGGTTTTGCATGATGGAGGGTTGGATCCTTCTATCCAAGGGCTTGGGTAGCTTCACAAAGCTCTCAGGAACATTAAAATCATTATCCTAAGGTATCATTCAACCTAGGTGATGATCAATTTGTTCAAAACAGTATACGGCCAAAAAATGAGTTTTTGGTTTTAAAGTTGTTTTAAAGTGTAAGGAAGTTTTACATAGCTTCCTTATACTTCATATACATGATTGATACCCAAACATAAACACTAGTTGTTTAATTGGACCAATTCAAGAACTCAAAATTTTCATTTATTTTGAATTTTTTTATTTTAATCAAACATGATCAGGATGGATCAAACATGATCCAAAGAGTTGCCCAAAATCATTAGAAATATGTTGGAAATCTTTTTAAGCATTTGTTTTTGAGGATTAACCCAAAAATAGAAAACCTGTTTTTTAATTTTTCCAAATTTAAATTTGGGTTTTTTCGTTTGAGTCCGATTGATCGGTATGACTTTAACAGAAAGCTCATAAATGATCATATGATCGATTTCCATCATCAAATTCAAGAACTAGGCAACATACAAGCTTATGAACACTGAAATATAAAAATTTCAATTTCAAACTGAAAGTATGAATTAAAGGATGATTGGAAGCTTACTAAGTGTTGGAGAACATTTCTTAGAAATTAAGAAAGCTTCTAGATACCTAAATCCAAGCTTTAAGGCCTTATGCAAAGGTTTCAAAAAATCAAAAAGCTTAAGCTTTAATAGAGGATTTTCTGTAAATCTTGATTGATGCTTTAGATCAGATCTCTTGGCTTTAGAATTGTTAAGAGAGGTTATTTATAGCATCCCGTTATCGGTTGAGGGAGCCAGGGGGCTTGGATTACTCAAAACATCACTTATGTATACAAACAATCTCTCGATCTATCGATAAATAATGCCAAGCCAAACACTTAAGTTAAGACTAGTGCTAGCCCTTGCTCATCTGCTGATGACGCTACGATAGTCCCTATTAGATCTGAGCCTTGTACGGCATCGTTGACTCATTCAAATGCAACCAAACAATATGCTTAACACATCTAATTGGAAGTGGGATGTCCCTAATTCAACTCACTCTCTTTCTTCTCGCGCGTATCATATACTTATTCTTGTTCAAAGCTTAGCCGCACTGATGAAGTCGAATGCTCCTTTCGGTGATTTGGTTCTTTGGTAGAATTGTATACAAACAATGTCCAGACCTATCGACAAATAAGGTTTTTGTACGAAATTGTATATAAACGATGTCTCGACCTATCGTCATATAGGATTTTTTTTAGCGGAATTATATACAAACAATATCTTGACCTATCTACATATAAGGTTTTTGGTAGAATTGTATACAAACAATGTTTTGACCTATCGATAAATAAGGTTTTTGTACGGAATCGTATATAAACTATGTCTCGACTGATCGACAAATAGGGTTTTTGTATAGAATCGTATATAAATGATGTCTCGATCTATTGACATATAGGGTTTTTATACGGAATCGTATACAAATGACCTTGGGTTCTTATCGATAGAAAATGTTGTTAAAGGATCATGTACAAATGATCTCTAATCTTATCAACAAACAAGACTTTTAGAACGGAATCGTATATAACCTATCTCTAGTAACTATTGACAAATACGTTTTTTGGGTACCTAATTACAATAGGGTTTGAAAAAGGGATCATGTACGAACGATCTCATGTACCTATCAATGGATAGAGTTTTGATACCAAACTATAATTAGGGTTTAGAACATGATCGTGTAGGAACGATCTCACGCACCTATCAACATAGGTTTTTTATACATAACTACAATTAGGGTTTAGAACGGGATTGTGTACGAATTATCTCACATACCTATCGATAAATAGAATTTTGATACCTAACTACAATTAGGGTTTAAAACGGGATCATGTATGAATGACCTCACGTACCTATCAACAAATAGGGTTTTGATACCTAACTACAATTAGGATTTAAAACAAGATCGTGTACGAACAATCTCACATACCATTGATAAATAAGTTTTTGATACCTAACTACAATTAGGGTTTAGAACGGGATCGTGTACAAACGATCTCACGTACATATCAATATATAGGTTTTTAGGTACCTAACAACAATTAGGGTTTAAAACGGGATTGTGTAAGAACGATCTCACGTACCTATCGAAAAATAGGTTTTTAATACCTAACTATAATTAGGGTTTAAAATAGGATTATGTACAAACAATCTACATAGGCTTTTGGGTACCTAACAACAATTATGGTTTAAAATGGGATCTTGTACGAATGATCTCACGTACTTATTGACGGTTAGAGTTTTGGGTACCTAACAACAATTAGAGATTAAAATAGGATTGTGTACGAACAATCTCACTTACCTATCGACATATATGTTTTTAGGTACCTAACAACAATTAGGGTTTCAAATAGAATCATGTATGAACGATCTCATGTACCTATCGACATATAGGTTTTTTGATACCTAACTACAAATAAGGTTTAAAACGGGATCGTGCACGAACGATCTCACGTACCTATCGACATATAGGTTTTTGGATACATAACAACAATTAGGGTTAAGACGGGAGCGTGTACGAATGATCTCACGTACCTATCGACATATAGGTTTTCGATACCTAACTACAATTAGAGTTTAAAAACGAAATCATGTACGAACGATCTCACGTACCTATCATAATATAAGTTTTACCTAACGACAATTAAGGTTTAAATTAGGATCGTATACGAATAATCTCACTTACCTTTCGATAGATATAGTTTTGATACCTAACTACAATTAGGGTTTAAAACGGGATCGTGAATGAATGATCTCACGTACCTATAGACATTTAGGGTTTTAGGTTCATAACAACAATTAGGTTTTAAAACGGGATCTTGAACAAACGATCTCACGTACCTATTGACATATAGGGTTTTGGGGTTCCTAACAACAATTAGGGTTTTAAACGGGACCGTATACGAACAATCTCACGTACATATCAACATAAAGGATTTTGGTACCTAATAACAATTAGGGTTTAAAAAGAGACCATGTACGAACAATTTCACATACCTATCGACAAATAGAGTTTTGGGGTACCTAACAACAATTAAGGTTTAAAATGAGATTTTTTACGAACGATCTCACGAACTTATCGACATATAGAGCTTTGATACCTAACTATAATATGGTTTAAAACGGGATCATGTACGAACGATCTCACGCACCTATCGATAAATAGTGTTTATGAGACTCAATTTGCTTATTTGCTTTTGTAGTATCGGTCTTGACTCTTTTCCTTTTAAGGGAATATTTCAACAGAATCTATTTCCCTTTTCTCTTCGAAGTGTTCTTCACAACTAGTTGAAATCTACCAGTCGGTAGTTTTAAGCTCTGTTTATGGACAGATGACTCATGGTTTTGAATAAAAGAACATTTTTTTCCCATAGTTCCTATCCTTGTTTTTTTTCGAGATTGGAATGAACCTTGATCCTTCTAAATGAATCATGACATTTTCTAATTCAAAAAATATTCGAGGCTAGGCTTTGAACATATTTTCCGTTCTTTGTGATGAATTTTCTTTTATTAAGAAATATTTTTTCTTCCCCCAATTTTCGAGATATCAGCTATAAATTCGATCTCACGTATAAATGATTACCCGAAATCATAACCCTTGATGATGATAGTCAAAACTTCGATGTTTTGACATGTGTGCAACTAGTTTTGGTTGCTCGGACCTGAACCACATTTATTAAAAGTCCACTCATCGTAAAAATATCTTTTAGAGAGGTTTATCGACTTTCTGATTTGTTTTTTCATTTGTCATCTTTTTCTTTTATTGACTCGCGAGTATATATGATAGAATCGATATATCATTTCACTTCCCGTAACAATGAAGAATAAAATCTGAGTGAGAAACAAATATTGATTTCAATAAACCAGTTGAGCCGTTTTCTTTTTCATTTCCAGGGTGTATCTGGTAGAATCAATACATTATGCTCTTACTGTAGCAATCATGACTAGAGTTTGAGTGAGCAGAAATGGTAATTTTAATACCTCTACCAACACATAAATATTTTATATTTTTATGGATAGATTTTTGGGGTTTATTCTAATTCTCTTTTTGACTTTTTTTATTTTTTGTTGATTTTTTTCTTCCCAAAGCGTCGAGTTTCAAACCTCTATTCTTTAACGAAAGTAACGACGAGGTGTCCATTCTCACTTTGGGGCTTTAGGCCTCGCTTTTATGGGGTTTTTTTTTCAAAAACCTTCTATGGAGGGTTACTCTTTGGATAATCGCCTACAAACAAAAAAAAACTTATGACTGATATCTCTTGAATCGGAGTTATTGTGAAATCATTGGTTTTGTTTATGAAAATATCACTTGGATGGAAGCGATGTTCTTATCTTTTTCCCTAATCGTTTCTTAAAATCCGTCACATCGGCTTTAAAATGGGATCAAAGTTTTATTCCTTTCTCAAAATATTTTGTTTCTCTTGAGGAAGGAACTGTGGCCTTTTTTATTTATGTGAGACCGGACCCACAAACATACAGGTTATCTACATATCTTTTCTCGTTTATTTTTCTGCATGATAAGAATTAGGTCTCCGTAGTTCGGACATGAGCCCTCTGTCCATGTTGCAAGTTATACAAAACTTGTGATTGAATTATATTGGAATAACCTTCTTTCAAGGTCGAGCTTTGATCCTTTCTATACGTAGCTTGCTATTATACAAAATATGTTTTAAGCGCATCGAAATTTCTTGATACAATGAACTCTTCACCTTCTATATTAGATAAGCGGACAACTCCTCCAAAGAGGATTTTCTTGATTAGGATGGGTCATTCTCATTTTGGTCGAAATTTGCCCATAGGGTCTAGGAATATTTGAGTTCGTTTAAGAACTAGATCACCTTCCTGGAGATTTCTAAGTTTCACCTTTCTATTGAAGGTGTCTAACATTCGTTTTTGGCAGGCTTGGGTTTTACATAAAGCGGTTAACCTCTTTTCCTCCATTAATGTTAGTTGATCATATTGAGATTTAAGCTAGTCTTCTTCGATAATATGGCTTTTTAAGAGTATTCTTATGGTTGAAATCTCGATTTTGATCGGTTGCACAACATCCATGCCATAAACTAAGAAGTAAGGAGTTTCGTCATTTGAAGTTCGAGTGGTTGTACATTTACGTGTTGGTCATCTTCTTGATGATCCTAATTACGTTTTTTGTTTGCCACTTCTACTACACCATTGGTTTGGGGTCTATAAGGAGATGATTTATGATGCTCGATCTTGAACTCGTCGAGCAATTGCAACACTTTTCCTTGGAAGTGTCGACTGTTGTGGGGCGTGAAGAACTCCATATCTAACTATGATATTAGTTCGAATGAACTTTTTGCCACTTGAGATGATTTTAAGACTTTGTAGGAGGCTGCTTCAACCCATTTGGTGAAGTATTCTATGGCGACGAGTATGAACTCGTTTCCATTTAACGCATGGGGATAGATTTTCTCAATGACATTGATGCCCCATGTAGAAAAGGGCCAAGGGGATGTCGTATTGTAAAGGAGCGAGGACAAAGTTTGCTTTAGATCAGCATAGATTTTTCACTAATGACAACTCCTTAGATAGATCACATATTCTTGTTCGAGATTTTGCTAGTAATATCCTAAACGAGGTATTATTTTTGGATAAATCCATTCTATTCATGTGTGGGGCCGCATGCCCTTCAATGCACTTCTTTCATGATCCTCTTGGATTCAGGATTATCTATGTAGAGCATATTTTGACCGTCAAAAGATCGAAGGTAAATCTAGTTGGCGTTCTAAGCATAGTTGGTGGAGTACTAGCGGAAGACCTGTCTTTTATTTGCTCGGAAACGGGATGGATATTCTCCATACTCAATATATACTTTGGAGAGTATCATACCATAGTTTAACAACATTTTCACAGGAAGTCACTACTCCATTTTCAAAATCAGGTCGATGCTATTATCGGATTTTAAAGGTTTGACTTTAATTCCTTTGGGAATTTGAGTCATGGTTTACAAAGTAGCTAGGGCATCCGTGAATCGATTTTGACTTCTTGGAGTGTGAAAAAATGATATTGGTTAAATTTGTTCAGGTGGGCATGGTATGAGTTTCAAGTTTCCCTTTTCACTTACCATGTTCCATTGGCTTGGGATATAACCAAGTTAGAGTCACCAATGACCTCTATCTTAGTTTCCCCTTTTTCATATACCAATTTGAGACTTGAGAGGAATACATCGTATTTGGCCTCATTATTGGTGATGAGATATTCAAGTTTTATGGATATTGAGTTATATGTCTCATTCGGGTCAACTAACAAAATCCCAATTCTGTAACCCTATTTTATAGAAGCTCTGTCAAACATCAGTTTCCATGTGTCTGATGTAATACTCATAATTCCCTTATCTGGGAATTCGAGTTTTCCCGTTGAAACAACAATGATGGGTTGGTCAGCAAGGAAGTCCACAACAATGCTCCATTTGATAAAATTTTGTACTATATAGGCCATGTTGTATTCGGACAACATCATCATCCATTTGGCTTGCCTAGGTGATAAAAGAATTCGTTGGAATAAGAAGTGAATCGGGTCTATGTCTTGATACCAATTTGATGGGGTGGGCTTACATGTAGTGTCTCAACCTTTTGGTGACCCATGTTAATGCCCAACAAATTTTCTCAACTAGAGTGTAATTAAATTCACACCCAATCATCATTTTACTAATGTAGTTACAACCGTTTCGAGTTTATCTTTGTTTTCTTGAGTTAACAAGATTCCCATGGTTGTGTCTGTTATAGTAAAATATAATATGAGAGGAATGCTGGCTGGCTCTGGCCAGCATGAGTATGGGAGAGGATTTTAAATAATCCTTTAGTTTGTCAAATGCTTGTTGACAGTTTTCATCTCATATAAACTTTTGGTCTTTCTTCAGTAACATAAACAACGTATTGCATGTCATAGTAAGCTTGCTGATGAATCAACTATTGTATTAGTTTCTCCCAAGAAATCCTCGTACCTCTCTTTTGTTTTGAGGGACCAGCATAACCGTGATTTCTTCTATCCTAGAGGGATCAACTTTGATTCCCCAATGTGATTAGGAAGCCTAATATTTTACCAGTTGTGACTCCGAACACTAGTAAAAAAAGCCTCAATACCGAGCGATTTTCTGCTCAGTAATACCTTAATTTCCAATCTGTATAGAGAAACACCAATTGAATTTAATACGATCTTCATCGGTCGCTAAAATCTCTCTCGGTAATATGAATTCAAGGAATACCGATTGGATATTAACCACTCGATATAGGGAAACACCGATTGGAATTTAACCAATCGGTATAGGGAAACACCGTTTTGAATTTAACCAATTGGTATAGGGAACATTGATTGGAATTTAACCAATCGGTATAGGCTATGTATAATTTTATAAGAATTAGAATTAGGAACCGCTTATACCACTAACTTACATCTTCATAGAGCTCTTCGTTAGCGACCATCCACATATTTTGAACAATATCAAATTTCTTTGACTCATTGCATGGTTTTCCATTTGGTCTGGATCAATAAAACCTTAACTTATAAAATTCTTCCACCAAAAAACAAAAAAATTCCCAACAAATATCAATCTCTAAAGTGCATAGATCAACACTAGAATTTTACCTGTCTAGTTCAGTAAATAGTAGCCCTTTAGAAATTAAGCTCCGAGGAGACGATTACTTTCCTAATTCAATAACTTTCATCTCATAATTATATACTAAGTGTCTATTGACTTGTATGGACACCTACATTTAATTTAATTAAGTAATCAACTTGATATATAATAGGTCGAACCTGAAAAAGAATCAAATATCTAAGAGAGCTTACAACATATCACATCTTGTCCATCATCTCTTACACAACTTGATACATAGTAGGCCGAACCTGAAAAAGGAATGAAAAAGAAATCAAATGTATAGTTATTTCTTAAGCTAACAAACTTTGCCAAAGTTTGAAGTCAATATTATTACACCTTAAATGGTTACCAACACGCATCTTCACCAAGAAACCTTCAGGTCCATTCTTCACCTCAACTGATTGAAATAATTGACGAAACACCAAACAATAATAATTAAGTTGCATAATACAATTAATAACCTTTTACATAATGAATACCTACTTCAATCACACTAGAGTTTACATAATCTCCATCCTTGACGTTAAAATTATCCGTCATACTGTTATTACTATCAGATGATTAGTTGATAATCTTCATTTCTCTTTGCCCCTTCGATCTTTTGAGATTTTCCCAACCATCTATTCAAACACAAAACACGAATTCCTATTAAATAGATGCATATACTTAACCTATACGGTCATATACTCAGATAAAAACTACCAGCAATTAACCAATTCACTAATCGATGGACAAATCTACAACGCGAGATCAAATCTCGTCATGAAAATGGATCATACGACATTAATCTAATCACAACAAAAAATTAACAAACATAAACATGAAAATCAAATGTGATCTAGAAAACACATAGAGTTACATACCTTTGAATCGCTCCTCGAAGAACACAGTAGAAGTGGCGATCGAGAGGAGAGAGAAGAGTGAGAGTGATCAAAGTAGGGTTTCGGGTTTTGTTAATTAATTGAGCAATATTGATTATTATTTTTACCAATCTATATTATGAGTTAATAAACGCGGCAAGATTACCACCCATTTTTCCTAGGGGTCTATAGTGATTGGTTAAAATACCAATCGGTATTATTAGATTAATACCGATTTGTATCATATTTAATCACTAGAGATGGTCACCATTTACCTTTTTTTTACTATTGGAAGATACATTTCTTTGAGTTGAGTTGAGTCGTAGTTGGTATTTCCTAATTTGTTGTAGGAATTTCTCGAGATTTTGGACACGTCTTTCTCGATCCTTTGATTAGACGATAATGTCGCCGACATATACTTCTACTTTCGTGTGAATCATGTCGTGAAGGATCTTAGTGGCTTCCCTTTGATAGGATGATCCCGCATTCTTAAGATTGAAAGGCATGACATGATAACAAAAGGTTCGTACTTCTGTTAAGAACGTGGTCTTTTTCTTGTCTTATGGGGCCATCCGGATTTGGTTGTATCTTAAAAATACGTCCATGAATGATAACAATTCATGACCAATAGAGTGATCGACCAATATGTCGATGTCTGGTAGTGGAAAGTGATCTTTAAGGCTAGCCTTATTCAGATCTCAATAATTTACGCACACACGTATTTTCCCGCCTTTTTTCAGAACGGGGACTATGTTGGTTATCCAGGTAGGATATTTCACTACCTCAAGAAATTCAGCTTCGAGTTGCTTCTAGACTTCTTCTCTGATTTTAGTCACGATTTCATTTTTCATCCGTCTAAGCTTTTGCTTTATTGTCTTAGCGTCTGGATATAAAGGAGTGTGATGTCGTGTGATCTTTGGATCAACGCCTAACATATCTTTGTATGACAAGGCGAAGACGTCCTTGTTGACTTTCAATAGCTCAACTAACTCTAGACGTTCTTGCGGGTTTAAAATTTGGCCGATTAGTACGATTTGAGGATCATCGACCGTTTTTAGATTGATTTCATTTTTCTATTACGCTAAAGAGATAATCTCATCCTCGGTTTCTATGAAGTGTTTGGTTTCGAAGTTTAAATCAAAGTAAAATAAAGGATCGTTTCTACTCATACATTTAAAGTCAACTTCTCATGATACATCGAGGGGATTTATTACATGTAAGAAAATATGATATACCAAGATCATTGTTCTCAGATTTCTTACAATGTATAGTATTTGACATCTCTCTACACATGAGAGGAGAAAGAGTTTTATCTTCATCGATCAAAGTATTGACAGATGAAAGGGAATTAGTTTCTCAAAAACCGAAAGAGTTGTCTTCTTGACCTAGATCAACTCACTTAGGAATCCGAGCCAGGTTTTCTAGGGCATCATGCCAATAGTCTAGTATAATTCTAATCACACAAATAGAAGGGCTAAGATTATGAGGATAGTTTGAAAAGTTTTCAAGACCTGGAAAACGTCTTCGTAAATATGGATTGGTAAAGTGTTCGGGGAAGTTAAAGCATAACGCATTTTGTCCCTCGCGGTTGAACTGTCCATTCAAGGTTGACGGAACAACTATGCATTGTTTGGATATCATTTTCTCGCGGATTTCTTTGAATTCTGTAGGGACATATCCTAGACCGTGGTAGTCCATGTTGCAAGATGGTTGCGGGAATGATGGAATGCCATTGGCGTTCGGGCCTAGGCCCATGCTAGGGAAATATCCCATTTTGCGAATCATTCTAATAGAGGGGAGGCTAAATGTATTAAAACCAGCGTGTTTGGATGAGTCCTTACCTTTTAGAAAGATTAGAAATATCTTGAACCCGCTTAGTTCAACCCTCAAGATATCAATATGGGTAGATACAATGACTAATGCAGCGTTCGTCTCACCATTGACTGTGATAACCTGGTCTTTGACAATAAATCCGAGCTTTTGATGCACCGTGGAAGCTAAAGCCTTGACTTGGTACATCCATGGTATTCCTAAGATCAATTTATAGGAAGGTTGAATGTTGATGACACAAAAGTAAACTTGAAAGGGTATGTTAGCCACTCGGACGGTGCACTTGAGGCAACCCATTATTTCATGGTGAGAGCTGTCGAAACCTCTGACACACAGGTTAAATGGCATGATCTTGTCTTGGGACACACCTATCTTCTCAAGAGTCTTCTAAGGACATATGTTGAGAGCGAATCCATTGTCAATTAAGACCATTGGAATAGACTTTCCCTCCATTTGCACAGAAATGTAAAGGGCTCTATCATGGTCTAATTCGGCTGATGGAAGATCCTTGTCTTCAAAATCGATCATGTTATGTTGGGAATTAGCAGAAATGATTCTTATTAATTCCTCTAAGTAGTGTTGACATGGACATTAGCCTTGCTTAACTCATTGATGATTGTTTTCCTATGTTCGATAGAGTAAATTAGGATTTCACAAATAGAAATATTAGCATTTGTCATTTTAAGTTGACTTAATAGGCTGTCTCGTAGGTAAAGAGCTCTGGGATGAACTTCTTTTCTTCTCCAAGGTTGCTGTTGGGAAGTGGATGTCACATTGGCCTCTGTGATTTTCATGAAACTAGGTTGAAAATCTGTTCCACCAAATGCTGTCGCAATATCTATCGGAGCGTAGGTGTGGGAAGTCATTTTTTACTTCCACCATTCAGAAGTTTTACCGGCATGGGTTTTAGACTTCTTTTTGGGCTAGAGATCAATCATGTTGATTTATTGTTCGATATCATGGATCAGGTCCAGCAATGTGTTGGAGTCAAATGATGTTTTCGTCGGTTGTGAAAATGTTGACTTGGTGATCCGGTAGCGGATTATTGGCTATCTTAGGTTTGGCGATGACATTCTGGTCGATCAGATCTTGAAACATATGTTTTAGGGCGCTACAATTATCAGTAGCGTGGTCCTTTGCTTGATGATAGTCGCACCAAGTATTGTCATACTTTCCCAAGAATGGCCTGTCTGTTCTTGGGTCGAGATGTTTTATGAGATTCTTTTCTTGGAGAATCTTCATAACCTAACTCAAAGACATCCCTAGGTCGTCAAAGACTCTAGGAGGTGTGGGTTTAGTATGTGTTTTTTTTACATACCTTAGCTTGTGGAGGCTTGTTTGGGCTCGTCTTTTGAGGAGGACACTCTTGTCTGGAAATTGTTACTTGGTGTACTTTTGACTTATCCTTTTTTGTAAAATGACTTGACTACTTTCCCCTCTCTCCCTTCTTTCTTAATGGCGTCATCGAGGTTATTTCCGATTTTCAGCAATTTCTTTGTATTATGGAAGGTTTTGACGACGAATCCAATAGAATATCATCCATTAAGTCTTTTTAAGATCATGTCGATTTATCGCTATTCGCTCGAGAGGGAATCAATTTTTTGGCGACAACTTCCTATCTTTCGATGAACACGGAGAATTTCTCATTTTCTCCTTGTTTGATATTCTTTAGCCTCTTTTATGGTCATTCCAGGTTGAGGTGCATAGAAAGTGTTCTATAAACATTGTAACAAGTTCCTTAGTGGTATGTTGATACATTATCTTTTGTTGTTGATACCAACGTAGAGTAGTGTCATCGAGGTACTGAGGGAATAAATGGAGAAACGTTGGTTCTCTAAGTCGCAATGGGGTCATTGCAAAAGTGTGCATCTTGAAGAAAACAAACAGATCGTTTTTTCCGATGTATTCAGATATGGCTAGTAGTTTGACACCTAGGGGAATAACTGCTCGTTCAACAACTTTCATGGCATCCTTCCAATCATAGTGTTCCTCAATGCTCTTTCCCTTAACCATTTTATTTAGTTGGGATTTCATTTCTTCCTGTTGGCTTCCTCAATGCTCTTGAACTTGACCCATCTGGATTTCATATTCTATTAGCGATGGTTGATCAGCCGCTGGAATTGGTCTTTCTTGTGGACCTAGGGGTTGAGAACTTCCTCATGAGTCTCATGTTGTTCAAGTGTGGATTGGTCAAAATCTTCCTCGGAGTCTTCGTAGAGAGAGACTTCCTCTTGAGTTAGAGGACTAGTAGGATGGAGATTGATAAGAGTGAACATAACTGGGATAGGCTAGTTATGAAATCGAGAGGAAGAGGGCATATTTTGGGATGTGGACGGGATTTACTAATTAGCTAAAGAGTTTGCGATCAGTGCAAGTTGTTATGTCACATGTTGCAAAACTAACTTCATTTCCATTAATTTGGTTGCAAAGATCGTTTCAGGTGATGGAGTTTCTTTGGTCATCTAACAGCGTATAAAGCTTCCAGTTTTTTTATCCTTTTTTATGGGGATGTGTCGGCTGTTGTAGTCGTGGACTATTGCGAAGAGAAAGAGGTGAGGTTTTGCAATTATAAAAAAGTACAATTCAATGCATATGCATGTAAGATGAATCTTAAGGAATGAACATCTCCTTTGTGATTAAAAACCAAACATAGAGTTGTTATACAAAACATACTCGTTAAGTTTTTTACAGACATAACTCTCTTGTAGACATTTATTGAGAGAGTCTAAAGGGGAAATAATATTGATAGAGGTTACATGCTTTAAGTCCTGACGTAGCCTGTTCCCACACTAGAAGCTTCCTCCTCTTCATTTTTCTTCACCTACTCGTATTATTCGAGAATGACAGTCAGGTAGTTCTTTTGCTCTTTCAGGATGCCTATTTGAGACGCTTTGTGCCATTTCTCGAGATATCCCACATAGGCCCTGTGGTCGATTGGCCTGTCTATAGCGATGACATTTCATGTGTAAGGGGGCATAAAGTCACGACTGAACTATTTGAAGATATCGTGAGTGTAGTAGGAGGTAACCCATTCCAAGCCCATAAGAATGATCATGAGTTCATCATCCATCATGCATGTCATCTTCTTGATGGGATACCACAGGAGTAACTCCTTGACGTTGTTGTCATTCTCTATAAGAGGTTCAGACGAATCTTTCTGCATCCTTCGTTATTGAAGAGAAGGAGACATGATATTTTTAGGACATACTGTGGCAAACGTCCAAGTTTGTCGAGCAGCCAGATGTAGAGAATTAGAGGTGAGCCTTTTTTTCTCATAGTAGAGGTTAAAAACAAGTCGTTCAAACCCATCAGTGTTTCATCTAGAATGATACTCGAGGGGTCTTTTTCCTACGCATGTGGTATGCTACCTTCATGATTTTGGAGGATGGCTTGTCATCCTGTGGAGCCATGAAGAGTGAGTCAACATGATCGTCATCGTCATTAGGGAGGAGCTCATAGTTTAGGGGACTTCTCCATTCCTCACTTCCATTTTGTCCATTTCTGGAAGTCGATGACATTCTTTTTGAGGATTGTTTCGGATGTTGTCTTGTTATATCCGTACTCCTATTGTAAGAGCTTATTCAAGAACATTGATTCTATAAATGGTTTCAAATGTTGAATATTATTGTTGTCCATCATCAAGATAACTCGAAATTCTTTTATGGTTGGGAATATTTTCCTTTCTCCCATGAAGTAAACCCGTCCCACGGGGTTCACCTTCTTTGCATTTTCATCATTCATGTGTGATTTATCTAGAAGTTTATAAACCACATGATGGGAATTAGTCTATAAATCCCATGGTTCCACTTGTTTTTGTGGAAACTATCGATCCACGGGACTAGTGTGATATCCTTCAACATGAACATCGTCTGAGATTGGAAATTCAAATTATAAAAAATGTGTTTGTTTTGAAGAGAGAACATGTTTGAGATGTTCACTTAGACTATAGATGCATACACAACATACATATATAATAGTCAAGTAAGGGTTGTAGTGATAATGTTTTAGTTTATTGGACACGATAAACAAGCGGCTTGGTGAGAGTATCCAAGTTTTTTGTTCTAAGGGGAATCTTAAGAGAGTATTATTCACAGATAGTGGACGGGTTAAAATCGCCGCCATAAACCCTAGATTATCAAATCAATTGAGAATTCCCCCCACCTCCAAAATGCCTACTTCCTATCGGACGACTCATCACCAAAGGGTGGGGTTGATCCCTTGCATTTATAATCTTTGCACATAAGTGTAAGAGTACCGATCCCAATCGTGTACTTTTTTGCAAGTAATATGAGGGTTATGTACCCTTTACATGTATAGGCATAATGATAAAACATGTGCGTCCTTTAGGTGTTGTACCTTTTAGAACATGAATATTAAGTCGAAAACGTGATACAGACATTTTTCAAAATCCATGTTTATATTTTCGAGTTAAACATTTAATCCCCCATAGTGTCACTAGAAAATTATAATCCTCGGAAAACCCTCTAGTCTAGTGGACGCTCGAAATTCAAAAATTTCAACCTTAGTTAGCATGTCAGGAATATTTTTAAAATAAAAAATTATTTTAAAAGATTTAAAGTATTCCAAACATCTTTTGAAATTAATTATTAAATTAATTAATTTGAGTTCAAATATAAATAATCTTTGAATTTGTAGTAATCAAATTACAATTTAATTTATTAGAAATACGTTGTTTAAATTATTTAAAATAATTAATTTAAAAGATTATTCATTTAAAAATAGAGTGACCAACTGTTTTTTAAAAATCAATAAAAATGTGTATGTGTACAAACTTATTTTTCACTAGAGTTTGTGTGTATTTAAAATATTATAATAATATTTATTTAAATGTTGGATCATGTTGTTGATGATGACTAGAGAGGAAAATACTTGAAGAATATTTGTATTTAAAGATATCATGGCTTAAACATATATCCTAATCAAGCCTTTATCAAAATATGTTTTATGGAAATATCCCAAAAAAATTTTAAAATTATATTCTAATTTTTTGAGATTTTTAAAAAATAGTTTGAGTTTCCAAAATTATAAAATAAATTTTAGAATGTTAAAATTGGAACCACACAGGCCTTATGACCGACGTCCTAGGTAGGTTCGCTTGATCGGTGGGTGCTAAAAAATCCATTGGTCCTAGTCGAGAACCCCTCGGTCTGGGTTCAGGATCCTTAGTAGGGGTGCAGAAGTCCCTCAATCAAGGTGATAAGGTCTATCGGTCATTGGCCATAATTCTCGATCGGATGCCAGAATTCTCGGTCGAATGCCTCGGTCCTAGGGGGAAGTCATCGGTCCTGAGTTTAGGAGTTCTCGGTCAGGTGCGAGACTCCTCGGTCCTAGGTCATATTTCTCGGTCAAACCTCTCGGTCCTAGGTGGAAGTCATCGGTCTTGGGTTCAAGAATTCTCGGTCAGTGCAAGATTCCTTAGTCCTAGGTCTGTTTCTCGGTCGGATGTAAAAATCCTCGATTTGGCCTCTCAAACAAAGATAAAGAACATTGGTCGGACCTCTCGATACTAGTTGAAAAACCTCAATTAGACCTCTTAGTCCTGGCTCAAAATTTTCTGTCGGACCTCTCGGTCCTCGTCGAACATGTCGATCCTCAAGAACATCAAATTACAAGTTTTGTAATTTTGATCGAGGCTTGGATCCTTCGATCCAAGGGCTTGGGTAGATTCATAAAGCTCCCAAGAACATTAAAATCATCATCCCAATGTTTCATTTGACCTAGGTGATGATGAATTTGTTCAAAACAGTTTATGGCCAAAAATCGAGTTTTTTATTTTGAAGTTGTTTTAAAGTGTAATGAGTTTGCCAATAGTTTTCTTATACTTCATATACTTGATTGATATCAAATCATGAACACTAACTGTTTATTTGGACCAAATCAAGAATTCAAAATTTTCATTTATTTTGAAAATTTTAATTTTGATTAAACATGACTAGGATGGATCAAACATGATCCAAATAGTTTCTCAGCATCATTAAAAACATGTTGGGAAGCATTTAATATGCTGTTCTTGAGGATTAGCCCAAGAACAAAAAATCCGTTTTTTAAATTTTCCAAATTTAAATTTGGGTTTTTTCGTTTGAGACCGGTTGATTGGTTATGGATTTTAAAAAAAGCTCATAAATGATCTTAGGATCAGTTTCCAATCATTAAACTCAATAACTAGGCAACATAGAAGCTTATAAAAAATGAAATATAAAAAATTTCAATTTCAAACTAGAAGTATGAATTAAAGGATAATTAGAAGCTTACCAATTTGGAGAACACTCCTTAGACCTTAAAGAAGCTTTATGGATGCATGAATCCAAGCTTTAAGGCCTTATGCAAAGATTTGGAAAAATCTAAAAGCTTGAGCTTTAGTGGCGAATTTTCTAAAAGTTTGATCTTTAGTGGAAATTTTCTGTAAATCTTGATTTGAGACTTGAGACTTGAGATCAGATCTATTGGCTTCAGAATTGTTAAGAAATGCTATTTATAAGCTCCTAAGGTCGGTTGAGGGAGCCAAGTGGCTTGAATTACTCAAACACCACTTCTGGTGTTTTAGCTGTTCTTTCGACTAGTTTGTTGGGTCAAATTATTTTGACTGAGTGTTGAAATAATTTAACCATTGAGATTTTGATGATTAAATTACTTATGAGTTTTGATGTAGGTGTATTGAAATCATATTTCATAAGACTTGGCTCTAATGAGGGTCATTAGACCGAGTTTGGCATTAGATGCATAGAATTAGACGTACAGTCTAACTCAACGGAGTTAGACGTGTAGTCTAATGAATGCATAGAATTAGACGTACAGTCTAACTCAACGGAGTTAGACGTGTAGTCTAATGAATGCATAGAATTAGACATACAGTTTAACTCAATGGAGTTAGACGTGTAGTCTAATGAATGCATAGAATGAGACGTACAGTCTAACTCAACAGAGTTAGACGTGTAGTTTAATGAATGCATAGAATTAGACGTACAGTCTAACTCAACGGAGTTAGACGTGTAGTCTAATGAATGCATAGAATTTGACGCACAGTCTAACTCAACGGAGTTAGACGTGTAGTCTAATGAATGCATCGAATTAGACGTATGGTCTAATAGATATTCAGAATTAGACGTGCAGTCTAACTCAACGGAGTTAGACGTGCAGTCTAATAGATTGTGAAATTTAGACGTGAGTCTAACTCCTTCAGATTAGTCTGAGGTAGAACCGGAATTAGACGTGCAGTCTAACTCAGTGGAGTTAGACGTGCAGTCTAATGATTATTGAATAATTAGACGCGTAATCTAATTAAGTGAAAGTTAGACGTGAGTCTAACTCCTTCAGACAAGTCTAAGCTAGAACCGGAATTAGACGTGCAGTCTAACTTAGTGGAGTTGGACGTACAGTCTAATGGTAATTGGATAATTAGACGTGTAGTCTAATAAAGTGAAAGTTAGACGTGAGTCTAACTCCTTCAGATTAGTCTGAGGTAGAACCGGAATTAGACGTGCAGTCTAACTTAGTGGAGTTAGACGTGCAGTCTAATGGTTATTGGATAATTAGACGTGTAGTCTAATTAAGTGAAAGTTAGACGTGAGTCTAACTCCTTCAGACAAGTCTGAGGTAGAACCGGAATTAGATGTGCAGTCTAACTCAGAGGAGTTAGACGTGCAGTCTAATGGTTATTGGATAATTAGACGTGTAGTCTAATTAAGTGAAAGTTAGACGTGAGTCTAACTCCTTCAGATTAGTCTGAGGTAGAACCGGAATTAGACGTGTAGTCTAATGGTTATTGTATAATTAGACGTGTATTCTAATTAAGTGAAAGTTAGACGTGAGTCTAACTCCTTTAGACAAGTCCGAGGTAGAACCGGAATTAGACGTGCAGTCTAACTCAGTGGAGTTAGACGTGCAGTCTAATGGTTATTGGATAATTAGACGTGTAGTCTAATTGTTATTGTAATTAGACGTAAGTCTAGTTCTATTATATCAGGCGGTCTAATAGACTCTATTATTAGAAGGGAATGATTGATTTCATTAGACTGATTTTCACAATCCGTCTAACTGAAATACGTCTAATGCTCAGTTTAAGTAGTATGCTTGAAGCTAGCATTTACCTACCCACATGCTATAGCTGTACCCTACTCCTGCTCCACTTTCTAGTGAAGATCTGTACAACAGCTATATGCATCCAACCAACGAATGCCACGTAAGAGAATTTTCCTCACATTACTTGTTTTGCAGGTACATCCCTTATGGAATATTCGGCGCACTACCAATGATGTACGACCACAAGCCTTGTGCTCAGAACCTGCTGTGTGCAATGGAGGTTTTCAATGGAAGAGTGCCACGTATTATTCTAAAAGATTCGACCGTTAGCTCCTGCTCAGTATTTAACAAAACTCATGGACAACGGACAATCTGTTTTACGAATTTGCCGATCTCGATCATCTTGCTTACTGAATTCAAGCATTTGAATATTCATATTGTGAAGCTACTTTCTGATTGTACTATGTGTGAATCAAGAAAGAGCTAGAATCAAAACACCTTTAGCTGAGTGATATTCTTCATCTTGTAATTGAACAGAAAGTGTTCTATTCAATAGTGAGCTAAGTGTGTGTAAACTGTATTTGATTCGAATTATTTGATAGTGAATCCTTCTAGTGGTTGGAAGAAGGGGTGACGTAGGAGAGTTTCTCCGAACACCCATAAACAAACTACTGTGTTCTTTCATTTCTGTCATCTTTTCATATTTCATCTTGTCCTTCAAACCCAAGTAAACAATTCCGCCTTGAATCTGTTTCAAGTGTTTGCGTAGAATAGAAAGCGAATTAAATTCCTAACAGGATTTCTTTCAAACCGTTTTTCATAAGCCTTCATCCTTAGCCAGACCCCCGTCTCTATCGATAAAGTCGATCCTATCAATTGGTATCAGAGCCCTGTTTCTATTCTCAAGCCTTTCCTGAAATATGTCGACCACAACCAAAGATGTCAGTGCTACAGCCATTCCAACTTTCTCTCGAGAAAACTACATTGTTTGGAAGAAAAGAGTTCGTGCTCGTCTCTCTTCTCTTCATGATGACATGTGGAGCGTTGTCACAGAAGGTCCTATCAAGATTGAAAAGGAGAAGGCTGACTGGACCGCTGATGAAAAGAGGCAGAACAATCTCAACAACATGGCTCTTGATGTTCTGTACAGATCTCTCGATGACAGCATGTTCAACTACATTATCGAATGCGATACTGCCAAAGAGGTCTGAGACATACTCACTCAACTGTGTGAGGGCAACAAGCAAACCAAGGAAAACAAGATCATGGTTGCCACTCAACAGTTTGACAGCTTCAAGATGCATCCTGGTGAAACAATAAACGATTTCGACACCAGATTCAGTAAGATTGTCTCCTCTCTGTCTATCCTAGGCAAGACCTATAGCAACCGGGAGCTTGCTATCAAGGTCATGCGTGCTCTTCCAAGGGAATAGGACATAAAGACAATGGCGATGAGAGAATCCAAAGATCTTAATAAGATCTCTCTCTTTGATCTCTTTGTTGACCTCAAGGTCTATGAGTTCGAGCTAAACTGTAGGATGGAAGAAGATCAACCCACATCCGTTATTATTGCCAAGGCGCTGGTGACTGCTGAAGTGCCACCAACTGCTCCGGATGTGAAGATGGCAGCTCAGCAGCGATGCCATGTCTCTCTTTGTGAAGAAGTTTGGCGACTTAATGAAGAAGAGCAACTCTAACTCAAACTCTTCAAATTCTAATGACAATAAAAAATCTAAAGCTAATGTTACTTGTTTTAACTGTGGTATTAAAGGTCATTATGCATCAGAATGCCGGAAGCCAAAGTGTGAAGATGCCAAGGATGATGGAAAAGAGCTGAAGGCTCTTATGGTAGGCGACGGAAAGAACAGAGGAAGCAACCGTGGCTCCTACTTCTCATCCAGTAAAAGTGATGAAGAAGAGGTGACATGCTTCATGTCAAGAGAAGATGAAGAAGGAACTCAGGAGACTGAGGTATTTGACTTCTCTTCCGAAAGGTTTTCAAGAGAACAACTGGTAGTTGCACTAGATGACATGGTCATTGAGTACAGAAAGCTAGCAGAATCTCTAAATGAAACTAAATCTTTATCATATGTAAACAAATCAAATATGTCTCAAGCTGAAGAATCAAATGTTTTTGAAAAGAAGGTTGAAGAGATCTCATCTGAGATTGAGATGCTCAAAGAACAGATTCAAACTCTTTCATCTGAAAACAAAAGGTTAAACTATGTTGTATGTGCATGGACAAGGTCTGGAGATGCTGTCAAATATCAAATCATCATGTTGAAACCTGTTGGATCTAGATCCGGATTGGGATTTGATAGCAATGACCCTAACCTGTCATGCAAAAAGTCCAACTCATCTAAAAAACTTAAGCCAATAAGTTTTGTCAAAGGGAGTATGACTGACATTGAATCTGATCCTATTTATGAAGAAGTTGCTTTCAAAAATGAAATAGTTTATGTTCCGCCTACTGTTAGCTGGCTTAAGAATAAGCTAGAAGCAGCTAACAATCTGACAATCTAAAACCTGACTCTAAGTGAAGGAGTTTTAAAAGAAAATCAACTTCAAAAGTTAAAGGATCAGTGACTGGCAGGAAATCATATGCTAAGTCAAAATCGTATGCATTAATCACAACACAAAATGGGAAGTCCATCAGAATAACTCAAATATGGATTCCTAAGGGACTAATTGATCGAGGACCCAATTAAGCATGGGTACCAAAATGTGTAAATAGTTTTTTTTTGTAGGTGATGCAGGAGGATTGCAGGAAGGAAGTAAGAAGAATACTCTTTTGAGTACACAGCCTTGAAGATCAACAATGGCCTTTGCCATTTTAGTAGATAAATGATTTTATTTGTTAAAAATGTTTTTGGTCTTTGGACCACAAAAACTGTATCTTATGTTTTTCTGTCCCTATACATAATGAGAGAGAAAATTACTTTGGAAGTAAAGATACTCTCTAGACGAATATTCTTAATCGGTCTAATTAGACAAGTGTGTCTAAAAGAAACGGTGTGTACTTAGACGTATTTTTGCTCAAAATCTATTCATCTAAGTCTATTTGTTGAGGTTTAAAACCTACGCGGTTAGACGTACACGTCTAATAGACGTACGCGTCTAATAGACGTACGCGTCTAATAGACGTTAGACGTTTTTACGTCATGAGCAAGTGGATGCTCACGTCTAACCAGACACACGTCTAACACGTGATGTTTATGCGGAATTAGACGTACACGTCTAATAGACATTAGACAGATTTTTATAACACGGAATTAGACGTATGCGTCTAATAAATCCATCCGTCTAATAGACGTATAGTTATATGGATTTGCGAAGTAAGAAACACATCTAACTACGTGCTGATTAGACTGATCAAGGACAGCTGTCCCACGTTGAGAGCTATTTATTTTTCCCGCTCAAAATATCAAACAGTCATCTCTTACCAACATGAAGACACGTGTCTTTCAAGTTTAGAGAAAATGACTGATATACCCTTATTTTTAATGATGACTTCTTGAAAAAGGACGTCTAACATTTATTGATGGGCCATACCCTTGAGAAAAGACGGTTATTATGTATCTCTCTTTTCTGTCCATATAAGGACATTTATGCATGAGTTTGAAAGTTTTCAATCCATCGAAATCCTTAAGAACCCTAGCTTTCTATGCATTTCTCTCTCTAAATCTCTCTGAAATCTTGTGTCGATTCATATTCTTTTGAAAATGGTGAACAAGAAAATCACTTTGGGTCACTGTACTTTGCAGGTGGATTTTCCATGAGTATACACTTTCGATCCCGGAGGTGGTGGAGATGTTCAGAATCCTAGAATATTATGGGTTGAGGAAATATCTCGGCGGTCCGTTCATATTCTATGAGAAAAAAGTTCGCGAGTTCTTCAAATCTGAAACTATGGTGGGTGAATCTATCGTAGCAACCGTCAACAGCATGGAGTTTTCATTCGATGAAGCCGTATACGCGGAGTTCTTTGAACTTCCAACGGAGGGGCACTCTTTCGACTTAATCCTCTCACCAGAAGTCATGGAGGAGATGAAGAGAACCTTTTCTGCCAATGGTTCGATAATCCATGTTAATGGACTCAAGAAGGCCCTTAAATCTCATTTCATTCTGCTGAACGACGTGGTGGCGAAGGCGCTACAAGGGAAATTTGGCTCCTTCCATCTCTATAGTCAAGATCGTTTTGACTATATGTGCGCTATTTCAAAGGGAATCCAGGTAAACTGGGCACATACCCTTTTCCAGAACCTCTGCTATTCGATTTTTCAGGCGAACAAGGAAAGCATAACGTATGCGGCTCAACTAAGTCACTTGTTGAAGCATTTGGGGGTTCCTGTTGGTGAACCTGTGTAGATCAACTCTCCGAGAGTATTCACTTCCCTTACAGTCGCGAACACACTGATAAGGATGAAGAACAACCTAGAATGTGCATCTGGTGCATCTAGTTATCAAACCGGTGGAAAACCCTCTACCCGATCCAAGCAACCGTCTACTTCTATGATGTCAACAGGGGCAAAAAGATCAAAAACAGTAAATGAATCGGAGGCCAGTTCCTCCAGTCTGAAAAGCTCAACCAAGAAGGACTCTGAATCAGTCGATTCAAGGTTAAGGCAAGGTCCAGGTGTACTTGCTGCAACTCCGATATCCCCTCTATCTACTCTGTCAACCATTTTGAGAAAGCCTTCGAGATCCTGTGTCTCAAAGAGAAGAAGACGAAGGCGCCCCGCGCGTCTAAATCATTAAAGGTAACTTCATCTAAATCTTTGGCCGCTGTGCCTAAGTTTGATGTTCCTATTGTGGAACAAGCTGAATCTGTATTTTCTCCATTGAGAGAATCTGCTGAAGAGCCCGGTGTTGAGTCAGCTGGTCCAAATGTTGAAAATGTTAAAAGGAATGTGTCTCTAGTTGTTCAAACTGATCAAGTAGCCGCTGGTGCTACAGAGTTATCCCAACCAGAACAAGGTGCTGTTGTTACCCTTGTTACTAGTAAATCTGCTGAACAAGAATCTTCTGTTCCTGCTCCTAAAGATTCATTGGCAGCCGGGAAAGTTATTCGTGTAGAGCTCCCTGTTGAGCTATGTAAGAAACCCCAATCAGCTTTCGAACTGATGCGTTCCGCAAGACAGTCAGGTGGCATCGTGATCAGTGAACCCAGACCTGCTCCAAAACCCGTAGAGGTTGTTGGAAAAGGTAAGAAAATCGCAACCCTAGTTCCTGAAGACGTATCGGAGGCAACATGCATTGTTGACCTCATTTTAGATCAAGTTAAAGCCATTGCAGCTAAAAAATTGGTAATTTTTGAATCATGGTCCATGGAAAGATTGTCGTCCAAGTACAATGACACTCTGTCGAATTCTACAATAACGAAAGAGTGGAAGAAGCGGGTAGCTAATGAAAAGAAAGTTCTTAAATGGGCTAGAACTTCAGAGGTTGCTGAGGCTCTGAAGAGAAAATATCTCGTCGAAGCTTGTCTGTATGGAAAAGCCCTCTTTCCAATTCTTGAAGCCAGAAAGGCTAATTTCAATCCTGTTGACAAAGGATCTGAGGTAGAAATGAAGGTTTTGAAGAAGCTTAACGACATCATGGATGGTTACGTCTCGGTGGCTACTCGATACATTCATGGCGCCAATTGCTCTGCCGCAAAACCTCTTGATGATGATGAAACTATGGATATTATTGATGCTGAAAACGATGTAGATGAACTAGATGCTGCTCTCTTGATCGAATTTGGGAATCTTTCTGCCGAAGAGAGACGCATTCTAGATCAACCTATTCAAGAGAATCCAAATGAAGAAGAAGAAGAAGTGATTGTTCAAGAGCCTGAACAAGCTCTTGAGACAAATGAAGAAGAAGTTCATATAGAAGATGTGACTGAGGAGGCCGCTCAAGCTCCTCTTGAGGAAGATGTTGTAATAACCTCCGTTGTGAGAACAGAGGAAGTTCAAAAGAAAGTGGCCGAGTTAACTCAGCCAGAAACTATCAGATCTGAGGGGGAACCCTCCAAAGAGAAGGCTATTGAAGAAGAAAGTTCCTCATCTGAGGAGGAATAGGATCAACGTGCAACTTATAAGAAGCCCCTTCTATTTCTCGACACCATTGTGGGAAATGTTCATGAAAATATCAACATTCCTCTTCACTACTCTGGAAATCTGTATGAGAGATTTCAGAGAGCTGAAGAAGAACTATTAGAAGAAGAGAAGGATGAAGCTGCTAAGAAAGTCGAGAAGAATCAACCAGAGCAATCCTTGCAGATTCATACAAACTTTGAGCCAATTCAAAGCATGGCAGCAGAGTCTGAAGAAAATTCCTCAAATGAAGAATCATCTTCTGTTAGCAACAAACTGTTAAAGTCTATGACTTCGGTGTTCTCATCTCTTCAGAAGAGCATGCAAAAGTCCTTGAACACTCAGGAAGAAGAAAAAAAGGATTTTGCTGAAATTATCAAAGTTCTCAATGAGTTGGACAACACTTTGAAGAAGAACACGTATGAGACTCATATCTCATATATAAACTACTCCAAGTTTGAAAAGCAACTTATCAACCGTCAAACTGAATTGTTAGACATTGAAAGGCAAATCAATGATGAACGTCATAAGGAGACTTTGAAAGAATTCAGTCTTGTGAAGAATCAGATGGTGGAAATTCAGGGTTGTTTGAGTAGAAATGATAATGAACGACAGGAATTTGCGGACTCCATTGCAAGAAAGTTTCAAGCAAAGGAGAACGCAAAGGCTAATGCTGAAAAAGAACAACCTCGACCCGCTCAAGGTGAATCAAGTAGAAGAAGTGAAAGTGTGTCAACATGCACTAGATCTAGACGAGCCCCAAGTATCGATGATAATCCTAGGCCAACCAAGAGAGGTGGAGGTCGTAGTGGTGGTGATCGTGGAGGCAGAAGTAGTGGTGGTGGCCGAAGTAGGCTATCCAATGTTGATCAAGGTGGTCGTGCCAGTGGTGGTGACCGTGGTGGAAGATCAAGTGGAGGCGGTCGTGGTGGTCGCGATTATCCTCCTTATCTCAACATGCTTTTCGGTCAAGAAATGAGTCCAACCGATCCTCGAGTTAAAAGGGAAGAACAATAATTTCTTTTCTTCTACTCTATTTAACTCCTTCAAACAATGTTTCCTTGATGGTTTTTCGAAAATATTGATTTTGGATGTTTGATGTAAGTGAACAAGGGTTTGTTTTATTTATGTGATGAATGCATATTTTGGTATATGCATGCAGGTTTCCAATTTCTTCATCAAAAAGAGGAAATTGTTGGGTCAAATTATTTTGACTGAGTGTTGAAATAATTTAACAATTGAGATTTTGATGATGAAATGACTTATGAGTTTTGATTCAAGTCTATTGAAATCATATTTCATAAGACTTGGCTCTAATGAGGGTCATTAGACCGATTTTGGCATTAGATGCATAGAATTAGACGTACAATCTAACTCAACGGAGTTAGACGTGTAGTCTAATGAATGCATAGAATTATACGTACAGTCTAACTCAACGGAGTTAGACGTGTAGTCTAATGAATGCATAGAATTAGACGTACAGTCTAACTCAACGGAGTTAGACGTGTAGTCTAATGAATGCATAGAATTAGACGTACAGTCTAACTCAATGGAGTTAGACGTGTAGTCTAATGAATGCATAAAATTAGACGTACAATTAAACTCAACGGAGTTAGACGTGTAGTCTAATGAATGCATAGAATTAGACGTATGGTCTAATAGATATTCGGAATTAGACGTGCAGTCTAACTCAACGGAGTTAGACGTGCAGTCTAATAGATTGTGAAATTTAGACGTGAGTCTAACTCCTTCAAATTAGTCTGAGGTAAAACCGGAATTAGACGTGCAGTCTAACTCAGTGGAGTTAGACGTGCAGTCTAATGATTATTGGATAATTAGATGTGTAGTCTAATTAAGTGAAAGTTAGACGTGAGTGTAACTCCTTCAGGCAAGTCTGAGGTAGAACCGAAATTAGACGTACAGTCTAACTCAATGGAGTTAGACGTGAAGTCTAATGGTTATTGGATAATTAGACGTGTAGTCTAATTAAGTAAAAGTTAGACGTGAGTCTAACTCCTTCAGATTAGTTTGAGGTAGAACCGGAATTAGACGTGCAGTCTAACTCAGTGGAGTTAGACGTGCAGTCTAATGGTTATTGGATAATTAGACGTGTAGTCTAATTAAGTGAAAGTTAGACGTGAGTCTAACTCCTTCAGACAAGTCTGAGGTAGAACCGGAATTAGACGTGCAGTCTAACTCAGTGGAGTTAGACGTGCAATCTAATGGTTATTGAATAATTAGACGTGTAGTCTAATTAAGTAAAAGTTAGACGTGAGTTTAACTCCTTCAGATTAGTCTGAGATAGAACCGGAATTAGACGTGCAGTCTAACTCAGTGGAGTTAGACGTGCAGTCTAATGGTTATTGGATAATTAGATGTGTAGTCTAATTAAGTGAAAGTTAGACGTGAGTTTAACTCCTTCAGACAAGTCTGAGGTAGAACCGGAATTAGACGTGCAGTCTAACTTAGTAGAGTTAGACGTGCAGTGTAATGGTTATTTGATAATTAGACGTGTAGTCTAATTATTATTGTAATTAGACGTAAGTCTAATTCTATTAGACCAGGCGGTCTAATAGACTCTGTTATTAGAAGGGAATGATTGATTTCATTAGACTGATTTTCACAATTCGTCTAACTGAAATACGTCTAATGTTCAGTTTAAACAATATGCTTAAAGCTAGCATTTGCCTACCCACGTGTTATAGCTGTACCCTACTCCTGCTCCACTTTCCAGTGATGATCAGTACAACAACTATATGCATCCAACCAACGAATGTCACGTAAGAGAATTTTTCTCACATTACTTGTTTTGCAGGTACATCTCTGATGGAATATTCGGCGCACTACCAGTGATGTACGGCCACGATCCTTGTGCTCAGAACCTGCTGTGTGCAATGGAGGCTTTTCAATGGAAGAGTGCCACGTATTATTCTAAAAGATTCGACCGTTAGCTCCTGCTCAGTATTTAACAAATCTCAAGGACAACGGACAATTTGTCTTACGAATTTGCCGATCTCGATCATCTTGCTTACTGAATTCAAGCATTTGAATATTCATATTGTGAAGCTGCTTTCTGATTGTACTATGTGTGAATCAAGAAAGAGCTAGAATCAAAACACCTTTAGCTGAGTGATATTCTTCATCTTGTAATTGAACAGAAAGTGTTTTATTCAATAGTGATCTAAGTGTGTGTAAACTGTATTTGATTCGAATCATTTGATAGTGAATCCTTCTAGTGATTGGAAGAAGGGGTGACGTATGAGAGTTTCTCCGAACACCCATAAACAAACTACTGTGTTCTTTCATTTCTGTCATCTTTTTATATTTCATCTTGTGCTTCAAACCCAAGTAAACAATTCCGCATTGAATCTGTTTCAAGTGTTTACAACTGTTTGCGTAGAATAGAAAGCGAATTAAATCTCTAACAGAATTTCTTTTAAACCGTTTTTCATAAGCCTTTATCCTTAGCCAGACCCCGTCTCTATCGATAAAACCGATCCTATCATAGTTACTGGAATAAGCATTGATGTAGGAGAAATGATCACTGAAGTAGGGTGATCATTTAAGCTTTTGAATGGAGTCATACCATCCAGAAACGATAGAGTTTCATCTTTGAAAAATCAAAGATGGTTGTTGTTCTTATCCTTCCGGCGATCGCAACGAAGAAGAAGATGCAGGGACGAAACGACGTTGTTACAGGTGAGAACGTCGACGTGGACGCATAACGGTCCATTAGTGTTCCGACGTGTTCCATGTGTTCAGTCGTATTTCAGCAACGGCGCTGAGGCGCGCGTTAGACGATTCTCTACTTCACGGAGGCGCGCATCTTTCGTTGTAGTGGGCTATGTGGGCAGTTGGTGAGTGTTTAATGAGAATCAAGCGCTCATCTGATGAACCTAGTTTCTACCGTAGTTCTTCATAGTTTCGGCCACATAGAATTACATATTTTTATTTTTATTTTTATTTCAAACATTAATGGTTGTTTGAAATTGATTTTTCTTTCACCCTTTTGGCTTTATTTTTAAATTTTTTAAAATACACAAAATATTTAAAATAAATATGACAAATATTTTGTCAATTTATTTAATTTTTTTATTGTATATTTTAGGGTTAAATAAATAATTTTTGGGATGAAATGGGTATCACATTCCATCCTAAATGATTTATTTAATCCCTTTGAATTTTCTAATATTATTTTGAGATAAAATGTGTATAATATTTATCTTAAATAATTTTATTTATTTTGTTTGGCCATATTTTTTTTAATTAATTAGGTTTTAATTATCACATTAATTAAATTAATTAATTGTTTAATTAGACTTTGACCTATTGGTTAATTATTTTGATTTTATTTATTTAAAAATAAATCAAAATAATTATTTTAAATTTATAAATTGGGTATGTAAATTTTAGTGTTTATACTATTTTATAAATAATTTAAATATTGGATAATATATTTGAGAATGTGATTATTTATTTATTTTTATTTAATTTATTATTTAAGTATTCTTAATTATGCATCTATAAATTCATCCTAACCTATACATGCACCTAATTTGAATACCTATATATCCCTAATCATGCATTTAGGTTTAATTATGGTCTATGAAAAATAAATATTCAAAGTGAAGTCAAGTACATATAACAATAAAATCCCAAGTACCTGAAAAGGTAAAAAAAATCAAGATTTGAAAATAAAAATAAAATACAAACAGACATGAGGAAAATATTTTTTTGTATTTTTCTTGAAAAATCTTTATATAATCATTTTTTAAAAATGATTTAAAACCTAAAAGGCCAACAACAATTTTTTTTTACCAAAACGCATAAACAAATAAGGCCTAATAACCTCTAGAATCGGGCTAGATCCATGAATTAACTTGGTGCGGGGGTCGCGGGCAAATCCCAGAGACGAATTGAGGTAATGGCTGAGGTGGGCATAAGCCCACCCCTGCTTTTTTATTTTTATTTTTTTTTATATTATATATGTATTATATATATAAAATCAAATAAATTCAAAAATATGTTGACTTTGTAAAAAAAAGAGGCATCCTACCGATTCAAATTCATATTTCCTAATTCTTAATTCTTCTATAGTTAATTTATACCCTGATACCATACCTATATTATTTTATTTCACTAATTCCATATTTTACTAATTATTTCCATCTAAATTAATAATACTTATTTTTAAAATTTTTTACTTAGGTAAAATTTATTCATTTCTTAACATTTTTTAAATTTTTTCTTAGTTTAATATTTTAAATTAGTATTATCATTAATTTAATTTTGTATATAATATTTATAATTATTTTTATGTATATTTGAATTTATATTGAAGTATACGACTCGAAAATTTATAAGTTAACATTAATTAATTTTTATTATATTTTTTAATTATTGGCGCATTTAATTATTTGATAAAAATATTTACTTTGTTTTTTTCGTTTAATTTGGTAATTCTTACATTGTTCAATAAAATACTCAATTAATTTTAATAGTGAGTTTATCTTAAAATTTAATACAAACATAGTTTGAATAGTTTAACATTCAATTATTTATTTAAAAGATATTTTATAATAAATTATATATAAGTATATAAAAAATAAACAGTCAATATGCTTGAAAAAAAAACATTGATGTCTTTATTTTAAAAAATCATCAAACTAGTAAAAACTCTGTCCACGTGCTCTAAAATTCAAAATCAATTAAGTGAAAGTCTTTCAATCTTTTTTATTGAGTTGCGTAAATAATTTATTAAAAGTGTACAATCAAAAGTTTATATTAGGTTAACTAAATTGATTAATATTTTTTAACATTATATGTTTTTATCGTTATAATTGAGCGAACATTTCAACACTAAAGAAGAGAATACGAAACTTTACAATAAAATAGAGGATGATTTTATTATCGACTACTTGACTCTCTATATTTAACGAGATTTAGCTAATGATATAGATATAAATTTTATTTTAGATGAATTTTATATTTTAAAATCTCTATCCCTCACCTTAATTATTTAAACATTATTATATAAAAAACTTTGATATATATATATAATTTATTATTTAAATTTAAGCCACTCTAACACGAATTTTTAGATCTGTCCCACATATACAATAAAGGGGCCAGGCTAAGTAGGATAACCACGGGTGCGGTACTAAAGCACATGTGCAAGGTGAGGGGCGCACAGGTCTACTACGCTGAAGGAGAAGTAAAATGATGCTAAGTCCGAGATTTGATCATTGGCCGAATGTTCCGCGCTTAGATAGAGCACCCCGGCTGCTAGGCAGGCGTGTAAGTGCGTCCCTCGGTCGTTTGTCAATCAATTCCTTGAAATCCTTAGTCGAATTTCTAGTCGCACGGTTAGAGGCTATCTTCTGTTGGATGAAACAAAGAGCGATTGACGTTTCTCGTTTAGGTGCGGAATCGGACGACAAAGAATCCTCAGTCGTGTAACAGGTTAGGCGACCGACACCTCCCTCGGTCAGATGATGATCCACGTGGAGGAGAGCTCTCGGTCGAAAATAAAGTTAGGCCTAGTTTCTCGGTCAAAACCTAGGCTAGGCGCCTAAAGCCTACTACGGTCGAAAACTAGTATGGGCTCCCTATCGTAGGCTAGCTTTCTCGGGCGTAAGATAGGCCACAACTTGGGACTTGATCCTCTTCTCTAACCGACAGCCAAGGTGACAGCCAAGAACATATATTTTTTCTTAAAAGCACAGAATGGGTTTAAACTGTCCCTCCCTTCACGCTATTATCATTCTAGAGACTTTAGAGCGGTATCAGACCAATATGGATGAACCCGAACCACCTAGGAAGTAGGAACTATGAACGATGAAGAAAATCAAAAATGTCAAAATCTTGGATTTGGGCATTTTGGGTTTACATCTTCTTGCTTGGTAAGATAACTCAAAAAGTTTTCAAAATATATTTATAACTAAGTACAATACTCAAAGCAAGAGATAATAAAGTATAACGCTGCATTGTAAAATTTGATCACAGAAATCATAACGTTACAAAGTGAATGAAGGAGAAATTTGATCAAATGAGGGTTATCTTCAAAAATAACCAGTTTTTATTTTTAACCTATTTTTTTAAAATTTTGACACTTTTATCTTTCCTAACATTTTTTTTTTGTTCTTCCTCTTCTCTTCCTTTCCTTTTCCCCCATTTCTTTCCCCCTCTATTCCCGGCTCTCTTCCTCCCCGTGACGGTTGCTCCCAGGCCCAGAATCCCCCCAAACCACTGCCGGACGATCGCCAAGCCAGGGCGACGCTGAGCCCCGGAAACGTGAGCGACGCTGAACTTCCTCAGGTTTTTTCACATTCTATTCTTCCTTTCTCGTTCTAATCAATTAGTTTCTCGTTCAATTCTTACATACGGAACAAACCTGAATGCAAGAATACTTTTAAGGTTTAGTTTAGGGTTTAGTTAGCGTTGAAATGTTTAGTGCGTGGGGCGTGGGTGGGGTAGTGCGTGGGCTTGGCGTGGGGCGTAGGGCGTGGGGGTTGAGCGTGGGGTAGTGCGTGGAGCGTGGATGAAATACATTTGCTACATACATGCTCAGTTTTTTGAGATAAAATTGTGATTTGAGAGGCCTAAAATCTGAATTTGTCATACAGGGCTGGAGATCTACTACATTGGGTTATTTTCCGTCACTGTGATAACTATTTACTTGATTAAGATTGTGTTACTAAATCTATTTGGTTTAGGATTTGTCCAATAATCTGACAATCTTTGGCTGGATATATTGAATTAGAAGGAGAACTGTGTGATAATCATAAGTAGTATTAACCCCCCATAATATGTTATAAATCCGTTTATTTAATTAATGTTGCTTTTGTGCGTTTCAATGGATCGAACTCAGCATCTGCATTTATTTTGCTTGTAATTGTAATTGCTCAAATAACATGTTATAAAACTGGTTGGTTGAAAAAAAAGGTTATATATTCTAACAAGATCAACACATATTAGGAAAATAACATGTTATAAAACTGGTTAGTTGGGAAAAAAAGGTTATATATTCTAACAAGATCAACAAATATTAGGAATATAAGGAATGAGAACTTATTTAACAAAATTTAGACTTCTTGCCTTCAAAAGAAATGTTGAAGAATAATATGCTATCCTGGAGTCTGTATCATCTAGAAGCTCTCTGCAATATAATAAATTGTAGTAAAGGTTGTCTGACTGTATATTAATGAATGTGATCTCATAAACAAGTGTATCATATTTTTGGCTAACCTGAAGAACTTTGTCCGACCAACTTGGGCGTGAGTGGTGCGTGGGGCATGGGCTTGGGTGTGGGTGGTGCGTAGGCTTCGGCGTGGGTGGTGCGTGGGGCGTGAGCTTGGGCTTGGGTGGTGCGTGGATCGTGGGACGATACAGTAAAATACCCATTTTGACACAGCATTTCAAACGGGAATGAAATGGGAATGAAATAAATGAACGTACCCATTTTGATGCTGATCGGTCGGGTCTACACGGCGATGCAGTTGGGTCTCAGTGTCCTCCGGCGTTGCAGGTTAGTCTCGTCGCGGCGTTGCTTGGCTTGGTGAGTCTAGGAGATGAGAGGCTGTGACAGTTAAAGATCCCGGTCCGTGGATAGCAGTTTGGGGAAGGGGAAGTGATGGGGTCGCAGTGGAAAGGAAAAGGGGGAAGAAGAGAAAGTGGGGATTTGGTTTGAGAAATGTGAAAAGGGGACCTAATGTGAAATAAAAAAAATAGTTAGTAAGGATAAAAGTTTACAAAATGTAAAAAAATGGTTAAAAATAAAAACTGAATTTAAGGTTAGTTGTGGGAATGACCATCAAATTTCCCAAATGAAGACTTAATAAAAGCTTACATTGTTTCTAAATCACCATAGAGATTCCAAGCTAACTCCGTTTTGGCACACACTTGAACGTGAAACCAAGATTTTAAAAATAAACTTCAAAATAAAAATGGCGGATTGAGGAATACATTGTCTCATTCTCTAACCATTTGCTCTCTAAAGAGACGATTACATTTCTCTCTCTCATCCCTCTTTTTTATTCTTTCACTTGATCTACGGGCAACAATTTCAAAAGGCTTCTACAAGCCAATGGTGGGCTGGGTGGGCAATAGCAGGGCAATTAATTAAAAATTTTTATATATATATATATATATATATATATATATATATATATATTATTTATATTAAATTATTAATTATGTAGTGGGGCATATGGAATTGAAAATGTCACCCTATAAATATGATTATGATTGAAAATGTCATCTTAAAAATATGTTGTGTATATCAATTTTTTTTTTGTTTAATTTTATATACGTCACTTAAATTATTTAATAATTGAGTATAATTTTATTTCTTCAACTTTTTATTATTTAATAATTTTTGTCTCTTTAATTTTTTTATTATAAAACTATTATAAATATTCACTTAATTTGAAATTAGATGATTATTGAAATTGAAAAATTATAATATTATGTGTTATATTAATTTAATTTTTAACACTTGTGAGAAAAAAAAATATTAGAATCTATAAATTCTAAGACTAAATAAATATTGAACTTAGATCTCCTAAATAAAATCAAAACAAAAAAAATATATTTAAATAATAATATTAATACTAATATAGTAATAATAATAAAATAAACACTTATGTGATTGAATATTGATTCAGGATAATTTAGAAAGTAGCTGGATAGGATAGAATTGATGAATCGATCTAACGGAAAAAACCCAAATTTGAATTTTCAAAATCATAAAAACGGATTTGCTATCCTTGGGTTTATTCGATCAAATCACAACCCAAAAAACTTCCAAACATGATTGTAATGATGTTGGACAACCATTTGGATCATGTTTGATCAAAATCAAAATTTTCAAAATAAAATAAAAATTTTGATTTCTTGAATTGGTCAAAACAAACAGTCAGTTTTCTTGTTTTTGTACCAATCAAGTATATGTATTTAGGGAAGCTATTGGATAATTTCATTCACTTTAAAACAATCTTAAAATAAAAAACCTGATATTTGATCAAAAATTATTTTGAACAAATTGATCATCATCCAATTCGATTCATACATTGAAATGATGATTAACATATTCTTGGGAGCTTTGTGAAGCTACCCAAGCTCTTTGATCAAAGAATTAGAGCTAAAACAACTAATTTAAAAAATGAATTCTTGTTTTCTTGAGTATCGAGACCTATGGGTCTAGGACCAAGAGATCCGATCGAGGATCCTCGGTCTAAACCGAGACCAAGGAGCGAGAAAATCGACCTAGAACTGAGACTAAGAACCGATGTTCTTGAGTTCGGACTGAGACCTAGGACCGATGCTCTTGAGTTAGGATCGAGATCTAGGGCCGGTGTTCTTGAGCTAGGACTGAGGAATCCAACGGAGGATTCTCACCTTGGACCGATGAAATTTAGACCTAAGACTGAGACCTCCCAAGTCCAGGACCAAGAAATCTAGCCCCAGGCTAGTCCAAGACCGATAAGTTTTTACACCAAGACCGGTAAGATCAGCTAAGGACCGAGAGTCCTTATTACCTAAATCGAGAGACTCCGGTACTTAGACCGAGAGCTTTTGAGCCCAAGCTGAGGGTCTCCAGACCTCGAACGATAAAATTGGACCCAAACCTTAGGACTATTGTCATAGGTTTGTTTGGTTCCACATTTTAAAATCCAAAATTATTTTTGTAATTGGGACTCCAAATCATTCTCTAAAAATCTTGAAAAATTATAAAATGCATTTTGAATATTTTAGGATATTTCCACAAAATATTTCAACGAAGGCTTGTTTGGTGTTTATTTCTAAATCCTAATGCCTTTAAAAATGACTAATATTTTTCAGGTATTTCCACCATAGTTATCACCTGCAACAGGTAACAACTTTTAAATATTAATGTTTCAATATTTTAAATAACGCTAAACCTAGAAGCATGACTAGGCCCGTAAGAATAATTGGTTAAAACTCAAATGTAATTCAACCGATTTTCAAAAGCCAACTTTATAAGTAGAGACTGTTTTTGGACGGGTACATATGATGAAACGCGAAAGCCCTTTCCCAAGTATCACTAAACTTTGAACCAAAAAACAAAACTCATGTATAAAGTACGTTTATATATGTACATCTTTTTATTGATTTTTTTTAAAATCAATTGACGACTCTATCTTCAAATAAATAATCTATTTGTTAATTAATTATGATTAATTAATTTAAGTCGAATTTCAAATCAATGCGTCATTTGATTATGTGTCTGATGTTATACTCATAATTCCCGCACCGGGGAATTTGAGTTCGTCTTCTAACTCAACAATCATGGGTTGGTTAGCAAGGAAGTCCGTAACAACGCTTCCTTTGACAAACTTCTGTACCGTATAGGCTATATCATATTCGGATAACATCATCATTCACTTGGCTAGTCTTATTGAATGAAGAGTTCGTTGGAACAAGAAATAGATCAGGTCTAGTCTTGATACCAACTTGATGGGGGTGGGTTTGCTTATAGTGTCTCAACCTTTTGGTGACCCATGTTAAGTCCCAACAGATTTTCTCAGCTAGAGTTTAATTAAGTTCACACCTAGTAATCAGTTTACTGATGTAGTACACACCCGTTTCAAGTTTATCCTCTTTCTTGAGCCAACAGGCTTCCCATGGCTGTGTCTATTATAGTAATGTATAAAATGAGAGGAATGTCGGCTCGGGGCGGCATAAGTATGGGAGGGGATTTTAAGTAATCCTTGATTTTATTAAAGGCTAGTTGACAATCTTTATCACATACGAATTTTTGATCTTTCTTCAGCAGCTTAAACAACGAATCGCATTTCATAGTAAGATTACTAATGAATCAACTAATAAATTGGATTTTACCCAAAAATTTGCGGACCTCATTTTTTGTTTTGAGGGATCATTATAACCGTGATAGATTTAATTTTAGAGGGATCGACTTTGATGCCCCTCTGTGTGATTAATAAGCCTATCATTTAACTAGTTGTGACTTTAAATGTGAATTTCTTCAAGTTGAGTCGTAGTTGATATTTCCTAATTCGTTGCAGGACTTTTTCAAGGTTTATGACATGTCCTTCTTAATCCTTTGATTTGACAATCATCTCGTCAACATATACTTCCACTTCTTTGTGGATCATGTCATGAAGGATGATAGTGGCTGCCCTTTGATAGGTGGATCCCGCGTTCTTAAGACAGAAGGGCATGACTTCTTCTCGAATTTTATTCACGACTTCCTCTTTCATTTGTCTGAGCTTTTTCTTCACAAACTTATTGTTATAATATAGAGGAATATGATGTTGTGTGATTTTTGGATCAATTTCTGGCATGTCCTTGTATGACCAAGAAAAGACGTATTTGTTGTCTTTCAGTAGCTCAACAATCTCCAGACGTTCGTGGAGGTTTAAACTTTGGCAAATCAGTACGATCTGAGGTTCATCAATCATTTTAAAATTGATTTTGATTTTATTTTTGTGGCAGAGACAATCTCATCCTCAGTTTCTAAGAAGTGTTTGGTTTCAAAATTTAAGTTAGAGTAAGAGGAAATATCGTTTTACTCAAAGATTCAAAATCTACTTCTTGTATTACATCAATGGATTTATTACATGTAAGAGAAGATGATTCAACAAGATCATTATTCTTAGGTTTCTTACTATGTACATTATTTAACATCGCTCTACACATGAGAGGAGAAAGAGTTCTACTTTCATTGATCACAGTATCGATGAATGAAAGGGAATCGGTTTCTTGAGAACCAAGACAACTAGATTCTTGAGCTGAAGCAACTTTCTTGGGAATATGAGCCAAGTTTTGGAGGGTGTCGCGCCAATAGTCCTATTGTTTCTTTAATCATACAAATAGAAGGGTTTGAATTATAAGGGAAATTTGAAAATTTTTTGAGACCTGGATAACGTCTCTATAAATTAGGGTTAGTGGAACATTTATGTGTCGTTTGGATATCCTTGTCATTTAGATTTCTTCGAATCATATAGGGTTGTATCCTAGACCGTGTCGATCCATATTACAACATGGTTACAGGAATGATGTCATGCCTTTAGCATTTGGGGCCCAAACCGATGTTAGGGAAATATCTCATTTGGCGCATTATTCAGATTGTAAAGAGGCAAAACATACTAAAGTCAGGGTGTTTGGATGAGTTTTTACCTTATAAGAGGATTTGACATTTCTCGAACCCACTTAGTTCAACCTACAGAGTGTCATTATGGGTAGACCCTATGACAATTGTGGTATCTATTGTGTCGTTGACTGTGATTACTTGGTTGTTGGTGATGAACCTTAGGTTTTTGTGTAGGGTAGAGGTTAAATCCTTCGCCTGATGAAGCCATTATTTTCTTTAGATCAAGTTATAGGAAGGTTGCATGTTGATGACACAAAAGTCAACCTGGAAGGGGATAAGAAACCAACGATTCTCTCTTATTAACGGTCGACCAATTAGACGATGCACTTGAAGCAACCCATTATCTCGCGGCGAGAGATGTCAAAACCTCTAACACACGGGTCAGATGGAATGATCTTGTTCTAGGATACAACTATCTTCTCAAGAGTCCTCCAAGGACATATGTTAAGAGCGAATCCATTGTCTATCAAGACCATTGTAATGGTCTTTTTCTCCATTTGCACATAAATGTAGAGGGCTTTGTCATGATTTGTTTTGGCTGATTGAAGATCCTAATCCTCAGAGCCAATCATGTTTGTTGCGAAGTAGCAGATATGATCCCTACTAGTTCTTTAAAGGTGGTATTGGCAGACACATTAGCCTTTCTTAACTCATTGAGAACTTCTTTCTTATGCTCCATAGAGTACATTAGAATTTCCCAAATGTAAATGTTAGTATTTGTACTTTTCAGTTGATTGAGTAGGCTATCTCCTAGGTTAAGAGCTCTTGGCTCATCCTCTCTTGTAGTTCCAATAGGAAGCTGGGAGGTGGATGACACATTGGCTAGTGTGGTTTTCATGAAACTAGGTTGAAAATTCATTCCACGACGTGTTGTCGCGATATTAATCGGGGCATAGATGTATTTAACAGTCTCACCGGAGTAGGCTTTGGACTTCTCTTTGGGGCAGGGATTGATCATGTTAATCTCTAGTTTAGTGTTATGGATTAGGTCTAATAACACATTGTAGTCAAAAGTTGTTTCTTCAGTGGTAAGCATATTGACTTTATGATCCAGTAGCGGATTCTTTGATATTTTCGGTTTGGTGATCACATTTTGATCGATCAACAAGTGTTTAAGGGCACTACAAATGTTAGTAGTGTGGCCCTTTTCTTGGTGATAGTCACACAAAGTGTTCTCATACTTTCCCAAGAAATGTCTGTCTGTTCTTGGGGAAAGTGGTTTGACAAGATTTTTTTTCTTTAAGAATATTCATCACTTGACTTAAAGGCATCCCTAGATCGTCAAAGACTCTAAGGGGTTTAGGTGCCTTTGGAGGTGTGCCCTTAATATGAGTAGTTGTATCTACTTTGGGTTGTGGAGGCTTACTTAGGCTCGCTTTTTGAGGCGATTGCTCCTACTAGGCTGTATTTACCTAGTGTACTCGCGTTTTTTCCTTTATTAGGAAACAACTTGAAGATGGGGGTGTCCTTGAACCCTTTTCTCTCTTTTCCTTCCTTTCGATAGCATCACCGAGGTTAATGCCAATTTCTTTTAGCAATTTCATCATTGTTTAGTAAGTTTTGACGGAGAGTCCAACAAAATATCGTTCATTAATATTTTCCAAGATCATGTCGATTTAATGTTGTTCGCTTGGGAGGGAATCGATTTCCTCGGCGATAACTTTCCATTGTTAGATGATCACGGATAATTTCTCATTTTCTCCCTGTTTGATTTTCTTCAACCTCTTTTCGGTCGTTCGAGGTTGAGATGCATTAAAAAATGTTCTATGAATGTTGTAGCTAGTTCTTCTATGCTTTGTAGATACACTATATTTTGCTGGCGATACCATCACATAGCATCATCAACAAGATACTAGGGGAATAGGTAGAGAATAATTGGTTCTCCAAGTCGCACAATGGAGTCATTGCAGAAGCGTACATTTTGAAAAAGACAGACAAATCACTTTTTCATATGTACTTAGAGAGAGATAGAAGTTTGACACCTATTGGAATAACTGCTCGTTCGGAAGCTTTCATAGCGTCCTTCTAGTCATGGTGTTCTTCAATGCTTTTTCCCTTGGCTAACTTGTCTAGCTGGGCTTGCATCTCTTCCTGCATGGCTTGAACTTGAGCCATTTATCGTTCATATTTCGTTAGCGGTGGTTGGTCACCCAATGGAATTTACTTTTCTTGTGAACCTAGGGGTTGATTATTTCTTCACGTTGTACTCGTGTAAGTTGGTCAATATCCTCTTCCAAGTCTTCGTAGAGAAAGACTTCTTCTTGAGCTTTTTGACTAGTGGGGTGGGTGTTAATGAGAGTGAACATAATTAGGATTGCCTGGTTAGGAAAACGAGAAAAGGAGGGATATTCTTAGATATAGACGAAATATGCTAATTAGCTAAATAAGTTGTGATCAATGCGTGTTGCTCTGTTACATGTTGCAAAGTTTCCTTAATTTCTCTAAATTTGACCATTGAGACTGATTCAAGTACAGTGAGTTCTTCGGCCATCTGTTGGTGTATAAAATGTCCGGTTTTGGATCTCTCTTTCTTGGGACCGTGTTGGCTTGTTATAGTCGTGAACTGTTGGGAAGAGAATTTGTAAATGTAACAAAGTACAAATGTAATGCATATGCATATAAAATGAATCCTAGAGAATGATCATCTCTTTTTGTGATTCGATTAAACAAACATAGATTTGTATATAAATACACTAGCGAAGTTTGTTAAAGACATGACTCTCTTATTGATATTTTACAGAGAGAGTCTAAAAGGGAAAAAGTTTGGGATTATAGACTAGTAGTTCTACTACAGCCTGTTTCTGCACTGGAAACTTCATCTTCTTCGTCTTTCTTAGACCTCTCGTATTCTTCTAGAATGACTGTGAGGTAATTCTTTCTCTCTTTTGGGATACCCATCTGAGGTACCTCTTATATGCCTTATAATCTATTGGCCTATCTATAGAGATGATGTTTCCCATATAAGGGGGCATAAAATCAATACTGAATTGTTTGTAGAGGTTGTGATACACTTATGTTCTCAAGAGTCCTCTAAGGACATATGTTGAGAGAGGATCCATTGTCTATCAAGATCATTGGAATGGCCTTTTCCTATATTTTCATTGAAATGTAGAGGGCTTTGTCAAGATTTATTTCAGCTGATGGAAGATCCTTGTCATCGAAGCTAATCATGTTGTGTTACGAACTAGTGGATAAGATCCCTACTAGTTCTTCAGGGATTGTGTTGGCAGACACGTTAGCATTGCTTAAATAATTAAGGACTCAATTCCTATGCTCGATAGAGTACATCATGATTTCCCAAATGAAAATGTAAGCATTTGTCCTTTTTAGTTGATTGAAGAGGATGTCTCCTAGGTTAAGAGCTCTTGGCTCATCCTCCCTTCTGTTACCAACATGAAGTTGGGAGGTGGATGGAACATTGGTCGGTGTGGTTTTCATGAAACTGAGTTACAAATCTGTTCCACCACGTGTTGTTGCGATATCAATCAAGGCATAGATGTATTCAGAAGTCTCACAAGAGTAGGCTTTGAACTTCTCTTTGGTCTAGGGATCGATCATTTTGATATTTAGTTCAATGTTATGGATCAGGTCTAGTAACACATTGTAGTCAAAAGATGTTTCGTTAGTGATTAGTATATAGACTTTATGATCTGATAGCAAATTCATTGATATTTCTGGATTAGTGATCACGTTTTGATCGATCAAGTCTTGGAACAAGTGTTTAAGGGCGCTACAACTATTAGTAGTGTTGCCCTTTGCTTGGTGATAGTCACACCAAACTTTCTCATACTTTCTCAAGAAAGGTCTGTCTATTCTTGGGAAAGTGGTAGATTTAAAAGCATCCCTAGGTTGTCAAAGAATTTTAGGAGTTTAGGTGCCTTTGGAGGTGTTCCCTTAATAAGAGTAGTAGTATATATTTTGGGCTATGGAGGCTTACTCGGGCTCGCCTTTTGAGGCGATTACTCCTGTCAGACAACATTTACCTAGTGTAATTGCATCTTTTCCTTTCTCGAGAAACGACTTACAGGTGGGGTAGCTTTGACCACTTTTCCCTCTTTTCCTTTCTTTTCGATAGTGTCATCGATGTTAATCCCATTTTATAGCAATTTCATCATTATTTGGAAAGTTTTGACGGCGAGCCAAAAAAATATCGTCCGTTAAGGTTTTCCAAGATCATGTCGATTTGACGTTGTTCGCTCGGGATGGAATCGATTTCCTCAACAACAACTTTCCATTGTTCGATGAACATAGAGAATTTCTAATTTTCTCCATGTTTGATTTTCTTCAACCTCTTTTCTGGTCATTTGAAGTTGAGATGCATTGAGAAGCGTTTTATGAACGTTGTAGCTAGTTCTTCTATGCTCTATAGATACACCATCTTTTGCTAGTGATACTAGCGTAGAGAAACATCATCAAGATATTGGGGGAATAGGTGGAGAACAATTGGTTCTCCAAGTCGCAGTGGGGTCATTGCAGAGCGTAAATTTTGAAAAGACAGACAAATCTTTTTTCCTCTATACATAAAGAGAGTTGGAAATTTGACACCTATTGGAATAACTACTCGTTCGACAACTTTCATTACGTCCTCTAGTCATGGTGTTCTTCAATGTTTTTGGCCTTAGCTAACTTGTCTAGTTGGGCTTGCATCTCTTCCTGCATGGCTTGAATTTGAGCCATTTTTCATTCATATTCCGTTAGCGGTTGTTGGTCACCCGCTGCAATTTGCTTTTTTTTTTGTGAACCTAGGGGTTGATTATTGCCTCATGTTGTACCCGTGTAAGTTGGTCAATATTCTCTTCCGAGTCTTCGTAGAGAGAGACTTCTTTATGAGTTTTTGACCGGTGGGACGGGGGCTAATGGGAGTGAATATAATCGAGATTGTCTAGTTAGGAAAATGAGTAAAAGAAGGTATATTATGGGATGTAGACATAATTTAATGATTAGCTAAAGAAGTTGTGATCAACGCAAGCTGCTTCGTTACATGTACAGACTGTTTGCTTCATTTCTCTGAATTCGACCGCTAATTCGGGCATGGAGGGTTCTTTTTCCATCTGGTGGCATTTAAAACGTCTAGTTTTTGGATCTCTCTTTCTTGGGTCCGTGTCGGCTTGTCGCAGTCGTGGACTGTTGCAAAGTGAAAGAGGTGAGGTTTGAATATATAACAAAGTACAAATACAATGCATATGCATATAAAATGAATCATAGAGAATGATCATCGCTTTTTGTGATTCGATTAAATATACATAGAGTTTTATATAAACATACTCAAGAAGTTTTCTAAAGACATGACTCTCTTGTTGATATTTTATAGAAAGAGTCTAAAAACGAAAAAGTTTGGGATTACAGACTAGTAGTTCTACAGTAGCATGTTCCTGCACTGGAAACTTCCTCTTCTTCGTCTTTCTTAGACCTCTTATTCTTCTATAATAACGGTGAGGTAACTCTTTCTCTCTTTTGGGATACCCATCTAAGGTACCTCATATAGGCCTTACGATCTATTGGCTTGTCTATATTGATGGGGTTTCCCATATAAGGGGGCATAACAACCATGACCGAATTGTTTGTAGAGGTCGTGAGTATAGTAGAACATGATCAGTTTTAGGCCCATAAGCATGATCATGGGTATATCGTCCATCTTATATGACATTCTCTTAATGGGGTACCATGGGAGAAAATCCCTAACTTCATTATCATTTTCTACAAGTGGTCAGGATGAAGCTTTCCTCATTCTTCGGTATTTAAGAGAGGGACGCATTAGTGGCAAGCACCCAAGATTGTCAAGCAACTAGATGCAAAGAACTAGAGGTGAGCCTCTTTTGCTCACAAAATAGGTTAACGAGTTGTTCAAACCCATCACCTAGGGGGCATCCCCTCTTCTAGTCTAGTGGTAACAAGAGGTGGATATCCCCCAGGCCTCCATGAGGTCCTGGGTTCGAGCCCGTCAGGCGGCATGTTCTGCGCCTGGTTAATTGGTTAAGTATGTTTGTGGGCTATGTACTTAACCCGCGGGGATTAGTCGCACTCCATAGGAGTAGCGGAACCCAGCGTTCTCAAAAAAAAAGTGATACCTAGGGGGTCTTTGTTTCTCCTTCGCATGTGGTATGCTGCTTCCAAGATTTTGGAAGATGGCTTGTCATCTGCAGGAGCCATGAAGAAACGGGCCAACAAGATTGTCATTGTTATCAAGGAAGATCCCATGGTTAGAGGGACTTGTCCATTCCTAATTTCCATTTTCATCCATTTATGGAAGTTAATGACATTGTTTTGAGGATTTTTTCAGATGTTGTTTTTGTATATCCGTATTCCTCTTGTAAGAGCTTCCTCCGAGGCATTGATTTTACACTTGGTTTGAGGAGTAGAACATTTTTGTTTTCCACCATAAGGATAACTCAAAATTCTTCTATGGTTGGGCACATAGCCTTTTCTCTCTTATAATAAACACGTCCTATGTGGACCCACTTTATTTACATTTGCATCATGAATGTGAGGTTTATTTTGAAGTTTATAAACCTCACGATGGGGTTTAGTCCGTAAATCCAATGGTTACCCATGGGATTAGCTCGACATCCGTCAGCATGGACATTGTCTATGATTAGAAATTCAAAACATTTACAAATATGCACATGTTTTTGAAGGAAATGAACATGCTCAAAATGCTCAATTAGACTATACATGCATACATATAATACATATATAGTATTCACATAAGGGTTGTAGTGACAAGGTCTTAACTAGGTTTTTTGTTCTAAGGGTATAATGGGTAAGATAGTCTCATTCACCGACATTGGAAGGGGTAAACCTCCGCCATAAACTAGGGAATATCAATTCAATTGGGAATTTACTCCAACCTCCATAATGCCCGCGTCCTATTGGACGACTCATAGGGTCGATCCCGGTTACCTAGTTTTTTCTCTCGCAACATCACTCGACTTGTAACAAGTTGTTATTCCACATTGACAATCTTTGCACGTAAGTGTAGAAGTATCGATCCCAGTCGAGTACTTATTTACAAGAAGAGGGTGATGTACCCTTTACACATAAAAGGGTAAATGCTTAAAATAGGTAAAACCTATGCGCCTTTTATGGTGATGTACCTTGTAAGACAAGCCTGTTAAGTGTGAAAACGTGATACACATGTTTTAAAAGCCAAGTTTATGTTTTTGAGTTAAGCATTTTAAGTCCCCAACAGAGTCGCCAAAAAGCTGTAACCCTGGGAGGTCCCCTCCCGTAGCTTAGCATGCGTCTCGAGGACACATGGCAATATGAGGGAGACTTAGGGTGGCTCGAGGTTTGATGGTTTCAACTTTAGTTTGCGTTACAATCATATTTTAAAATAAAACATTATTTATAAAAGATTTTGATAGTACCTGGTAGCTTTTAAATTAATTATGTAAAAATAATTAATTTTTATTCCAATTTTAATAATCTAGGGATTTGTTAATCAAATGACACTTTGATTTTAAATCCGGTTTAAATTAATGAAACATAATTAATTTAAGAAAATATTATTTATTTGAAGAAAAAGTCGTCAATTGATTTTGGAAAAATAAATAAAAATGTGTACGTGTACAAAGGTATTTTACACTAGAGTTTTGTTTTGGTTCGAAGTTTGGTGATACTCGGGAAAGGGATTTTGCGCTTCATCCTCCGTACCCGTTCGAAAAAGGTCTCTACTTATAAAGTTGGCTTTTAAAATTTTTTTGTATCACATTTTAAATTTTAGCCAATTATTCTTTCGGGCCTAGTCTTGTTTATAAGTTTAGTGTTATTTATAATATTGAAACATCAATATTTAAGTGATGGTACCTGTTATGGATGATAACTATGGTGGAAATACCTGAAGAATATTAGTCATTTTGAAAGGCATTAGGGTTTAGAAATAAACACCAAACAAGTCCTTGTTGAAATATTTTTGTAGAAATATCCAAAATATTTAAAATGTATATTCTATTTTTTTAGGATTTTTTAAAAAAGATTTGGAGTCCCTAAATTACAAAAAATAATTTTGGATTTTGAAAAGTGGAACCAAATATGCCTTAGGACCAGAGTTCTAAGGTTTGGGTCCAATTTTATCGATCAGGGTGTAGAGACCCTCGGTCTTGGATCGGGAGCTCTTGGTCTGAGTACCGAAGTCTCTTGGTTGAGGTGCTAAGAACTCTCGGTCCTTATCTAATCTTACCAGTCTAGGTATAAAAATATATCGGTCCTAGACTAGCTTAGGGTTAGGTTTCTCGGTTGAGGTGCATAAACCTCTCGGTCCGGGCTAGGCTAAGTGTTAGAACAAATAAAACTTTTTATAACTTTCCTCAACTTTTTCAACCGGCCTAATAAATACAACTTCTTTAAAACCGGCCAACAATTACAAGTTTTGAATATTTATTCTAAATAATCAAAAAAAGGAGAAATTGTTGAGATATAATTGTTAGAACTTATGAAAAGTTTAATGAATAAGATAAAATTAAGTTCAAATAAATATATATGTTAAACTGCTAAGTCATATCAAGTATATTAAATGATTTAAATATAATAAGAATGTGTTGTAGTGTAGTGGTAAACACTTCTGCTTGTCACACAGGTGAACATGTATTGAATCTCACCGGCTGTATATATTATTTAAAGTTTTGCTATTTCAGGGAAGCTGAGCAAAATACCGAAATCTCTATGTAGGCGAGATCGGCTCGGTAGTGGATATCGGTTCGGTAGTTTGACCGGTAGTTCGACTTCGGCTCTATGAAAGATTGGTCAACCGACACTTAATGCTCCTGAAAAGGAGATCAGTCAACCGGTATTTAATGAAGCATGTCCGGTTACTTAAATACTTCGGCATTAAATGAGGAGTGACTTCGGTCATAAATGCCTTCCGGTCAATTAAATGAGTTTCGGTCAATTAAATGTCTTCAAGATTAAATGAGCTCCAGTCTTAAATGAGTTCCGATCAATTAAATCTGTTACAGTCAATTAAATGTCTTCAAAATTAAATGAGCTCCTGTCAATTAAATGCCTTCAACTCCAGTTATTAAATGAACTGTAGGCAGCAGGCTTGTCTAAGTCAAGAAGCAACTTCCAGGCTTAGGCGGCCGCCAAATGCACAATTGTCATGTGTACAAAGACAAAACGTGCAAGTCACATAATCCGAACCGGCACGACTCCTTGTGACCAATCACCTTGAAGATAGAGAAATATGACTGTTGTCATATTTCCATTATAAAAGGAGGAAGTTGGAGAGCTGAACAACGGTTAGACGCTCTAGGACGTGCTATCAGTTTACGAAGTTAGAGAGAGAAATAAAACTCTTGCGCAATCCTCTCACTCATGAGAACATAATTTGAAAAATCTACAAAGCTATTGAGTGATAAGAATGAACTGAAAAGTTCTGTGTATTTACATATTTGTAAAAGTGTATTACAATACTGTGTAAGTGTTGTAAAGTGAACATCGAGCAGTAAATAAGAATCGATTGTGTGTTGTATTGTGTGGTTGAATATTCCTTAGTGAATATCCTTCTCATTGTTTAAGAAGAAGGGGTGACGTAGGAGTTTCATCTCCGAACATCCATAAAATCTATGTCTTGTGTTCTTCATTTATTTTCGGTCACCAAACCAACCGAACCAATTTCCTCTCATTCCAACCGATTCTTCTCTACTATCTTCTTTAACCGATCTGTGTGTGTGTTGCTTCAGGCTGAAACAAACTGTTGGGTCAAATTATTTTGACTGAGTGTTGAAATAATTTAACCATTGAGATTTTGATGATGAAATGACTTTAGCGTTTTGATGCAGGTGTATTGAAATCATATTTCATATGACTTGGCTCTATTGAGGATCATTAGACCGATTTTGGCATTAGATGCATAGAATTAGACGTGCAGTCTAACTCAGCGGAGTTAGACGTGCAATCTAATGAATGTATAGAATTAGACGTGCAGTCTAACTAAGCGGAGTTAGACGTGCAGTCTAATGAATGCATCGAATTAGACGTATAGTCTAATAAATATTCGGAATTAGACGTGCAGTCTAACTCAGCGGAGTTATACGTGCAATCTAATATAGTTGCAATTAGACGCAAGTCTAATGTATACGGAATTAGAGGTTAGTCTAATGTATACGGAATTATACGTTAGTCTAATGTATACGGAATTAGACGTGCAATCTAACTCAACGGAATTAGACGTGCAGTCTAATAGATTGTGAAAGTTAGACGTAAGTCTAACTCCTTCAGACAAGTCTGAGGTAGAACCGGAATTAGACGTGCAGTCTAACTCAGTGGAGTTAGACGTGCAGTCTAATGGTTATTGGATAATTAGACATGTAGTCTAATTAAGTGAAAGTTAGACGTAAGTCTAACTCTTTCAGACAAGTCTGAGGTAGAACCGGAATTAGACGTGCAGTCTAACTCAGTGGAGTTAAACGTGTAGTCTAATGGTTATTGTAATTAGACCAAGCGGTCTAATAGACTCTGTTATTAGAAGGGGATGTTTGATTTCATTAGACTGATTCTCACAATCCGTCTAACTGAAATACGTCTAATGCTCAGCTTAAGCAGTAGGCTTGAAGCTAGCATTCGTCTACTCACGTGCTATAGCTGTACCCTACTCCTGCTCCACTTTCTAGTGATGATCAGTACAAAAGCTATATGCAACCAACCAACGAATGCCACGTAAGAGAATTTTCCTCATATTACTTGTTTTACAGGTACATCTCTGATGGAATATTCAACGCACTACTAGTGGTGTACGACCACGATCCTTGTGCTCAGAACCTGCTGTGTACAATGGAGGCTTTCCAATGGAAGAGTGCCACGTATCATTCTAAAAGATTCGACCGTTAGCTCCTGCTCAGTATTTAACAAATCTCAAGGACAACGGACAATCTGTCTTACGAATTTGCCGATCTCGATCATCTTGCTTACTGAAATCACAGAGAATTCAAGCCTTTGAATATTTATACTGTGAAGTTGCTTTTTGATTGTACTGTGTGTGAATCAAGAGAGAGCTAGAATCAAAAACACCTTTAGCTGAGTGATATTCTTCATCTTGTAATTGAACAGAAAGTGTTCTGTTCAATAGTGAGCTAAGTGTGTGTAAACTGTATTTGATTCGAATCATATTATAGTGAATCCTTCCGGTGGTTGGAAGAAGGGGTGACGTAGGAGAGTTTCTCCGAACATCCATAAACAAACTGCTGTGTTCTTTCATTTCTGTCATCTTTTCATATTTCATCTTGAGCTTCAAACCCAAGTAAACAATTCCGATTTGAATCTGTTTCAAGTGTTTACAAGTGTTTGCGTAGAATAGAAAACGAATTAAATCCTTAACAAGATTTATTTCAAATCGTTTTTCATAAGCCTTTATCCATAGCCAGACCCCGTCTCTATCGATAAATCCGATCCTATCACAAACATTTTCGCCCTTGAACTCAGTTCAAGAGTTTGTGACAGTCTGTGTAGTGTTAATTCTTAACTGGATTTGCGTCAACCGTTGTGTGTGTGTTTAAGCGGTCTCTTTTAGCCGGACCCCGGTCCCCTATCGGCGATCCCGATCCTAATAAGTAGTATTAGAGCAGCTAGTCTCAACACTCAAGTAACACAAAGAAAGCAAGTATGACTTTCGGCGAGAAACTTTTAATGCTAGAAAGCGAATGTTCGTTGATTGGAAGATTCACATCCACTTGCACTTGACCACCATGGATGACGAAATGATGTTCATCCTCTCAGACGGTCCGATTAAGATCGAGAAAGAAAGAAGCGAATGGACAGCTAAGGACAGAAGGAAGAATAATCTTGACAACATAGCTAGATATGCTATCTACAAAGCTTTGGACAGAAACATATTCACAACAATCAGGTCATGCTCCACTGTCAAAGAAATATGGGTGAAGCTGACTCAACTTTTTGAAAGGTCATCTAGCGATAGCTCATCAAGTTAAAGTGATGAAGGAGCGGTCAACAGCCTCATGGCCGACGACATTGAGGTAAGTGATTTCAAACTTGGCAGTATATGATCTTTCTTTCAAAACAATGAAAATGATATTTTGAAAAATAAAATAAGTGAGATCTCATCTAAGAATGAGAAGCTCAAGGAAGAAATTACAAACTGCAATGATTTAACTTCAAAGGATGAGATGATTTATGTAAAGCCAACTTCAAGCTGACTGAAACCTGAAAGAAGGACAACCAGTTTGTACAGAAAGGAAAAACTTGACCGAAAGTCAAAAGATGTTTACCGAAAATCATCCTTTAAAGAATCATCAGCAAGTAGATATACTATACATACACACAATGCGAAGTCCATCAAAATAATCAAAATATGGATTCCCAAGGGAAAAATAAGCCACGGACTCAAAGAGAAATGGGGACCAGATTTTCTATTGTCTATGAATGAGATAAATCAAGACAAAAGTTTGGAAGAGACAACATTGCATCCGGATAGCCGACTGCTGACGGACACATTACATGAAGGGAACAAGCATGAAGTGACTAACATCCTCACAAAGCTACTTCTCGAGTCTATGTTTTCTTCCCTTAGAAATATTTTAGAATTGTTAGATTACAATTATTCCTAAATCGATTTTAATTTTAAAACCCGCCTGGTTTTGAATATTTATTATAAATAATAAAAAAGGGAGAAATTGTTAGAACATACAAAACTTTTTATAAGTTTCCTCAATTTTTTCAACCGGCCAAATAAATACAACTTCTTTAAAACCGGCCAACAATTACAAGTTTTGAATATTTATTCTAAATAATCAAAAATGGAGAAATTGTTGAGATATAATTATTAGAACTTATGAAAAGTTAAATGAATAAGATAAAACTAAGTTCAAATAAATATATATGTTAAACTGTTAAGTCATATAAAATATATTAATTGGTTTAAATATAACAAGATTGTGCTGTAGATTAGTGGTAAGCACTCTTGTCTGTCACACATGTGACCAGGGATTGAATCTCACCGGCTGTAAATATTATTTAAAGTTGAGCAAAATACCAAAATCTCTATGTAGTCGAGATCGGAAAATCTCACCGGCTGTAAATATTATTTAAAGTTTTGTAAAGTGAACATCGAGTAGTAAATAAGACTCGATTGTGTGTTGTATTGTGTGGTTGAATATTCCTTAGTGAATATCATTCTCATTGTTTGAGAAGAATGGGTGACGTAGGAGTTTCATCTCCGAACATCCATAAAATATATGTCTTGTGTTCTTCATTTAATTCCGGTCACCTAACCAACCGAACTGGTTTCCTTTCATTCCAACCAATTCTTCTCTACTCTCTTCTTTAACTGATCTGTGTGTATGTTGCTTCAAGTTGAAACAAATATTTCCGCCCTTGAACTCAGTTCAAGAGTTTGTGACAGTCTGTGTAGTGTTAAGACTGGTGTTAATTCTTAACCGGATTAGCGCTAACCGTTGTTTGTGTGTGTTTAAGCAGTCTCCTTTAGCCGGACCCTGCTCCCCTATCGGCGATCCCGATCCTTACACTAATTTCCTCGGTCTTTAGTCTTTGGAGTCTCGGTCCCAGGTTTGACCTCTCGGTCCTTGGTCTTGGGAGTCTCAATCACAAGTTTGGGTGTCTCGGTCATGGGTCCTGGGAGTCGCAATATTAGATCAGACCTCTCGGTTCTAGGTTTGAACTTTATCGGTCCTACGTTAGACCTCTTGATCCTAGGTGAGAATCCTCATTTAGATTTATTGTTCATAGCTCAAGAACATCGGTCCTAAGTTTTGGTCCTATCTCAAGAACATCGGTCCTAGGTCTTAATCTTGACTTATTTTTATCGATCCTTGGTCTTAGTCTAGAACCAGGATCTCTCAGTCGGATCTCTCGGTCCTAGGCTAACAAGCCTAGGTCCTCAAGAACACAATTGTAGGTTTTTAAAATTAGTTTGGCTCTAATTCTTTAACCCAAGAGATTGAGTAACATCATAAATCTCTCAAGAACATGTTGACCATCATCCCAAGGTATGGATTGACCTAGATGATGATCAATTTGTTCAAAATAGTTTTTGATAAAAAATTGGGTTTTTTTTTATTTCAAGGTTGTTTTGAAGTGAAATGAGCTATCCAATCACTTCCTTATAACTTGATTGGTACCTAAACAAGAACTCTGGTTGTTCTTTTTGACCAATTCAAGAAATAAATATTTCATTTTATTTTTAAATTTTGATTTTGATCAAACATGATCTAAATAGTTTCCCAACATCATTACAATCAATATGGGACGCTTTCTAGGTTGTGATTCGATGAATTAACTCAAGAACAACAAACCCGTTATTTTTTATTTTTGAAATTCAAATTTGGGTTTTGTTATTTATATTGTTTCATTGGTTCTATCTTATCCAGATAGTTTATAAATCATATAGGGATGAATTCTCAACCATAAAACACCATAAACAGTAAGCATACAAGCTTATGCAATTTGAAATATAAAAATTTCAATTCAAATTGTAAGTATAAATTAAAGGTTGATTTGAACCTTACCAAAGATTGGAGAACACTCCTTAATCCTTAGGGAAGCTTTTTAGATGCATAGATCCGAGCTTGAAGGCCTTAAACAAAAACTTTCAAAAAATCCGATGCTTTGAAGTTTTAATAGCGGATTTTGATTTTATTTATTTATTTGAGACTTCTATGTTGGTAGGTTACCTTCAAATGGACTTGATGATGATATTTATACTACTCCTAAGTCGGTTGAGGATGTCTAATGACTTGAATCAACCAAAATTCATTTATGGTATTTTGACTATTCTATAGTCAACTTACCAGAGTAGGCTATGACGAGGCCTACGATTGTAGGGAGAATGATCACCATTGTACAATGATCATTTTGGCTTTTGAATCAGTCAAAATCATCAACAAATGGCTGAGTTCCAAAAAACCAAAATCATCATGCCTACTTCATAATTATCCTTGCGGCGTCGCGATGAAGAAGGTGATTATAGCAAAAAATGGAAGCGTTTCGTCTGTTTTTGGCGTTCCGTTGGCGACCCGTCAGCGTTCCGTCAGTCGCTGGCATTCCGTTAATGTTCTATCTAATGATCTATCTCTTGATCCGTTGTAGACCGGGTATGCTTCTGCTCGGCTACAACCGGCTGCGTGGAAGCGCCTAGAGCGATGAATGAGTTTTCAGCGTCCATTCAATGGGCGCGGTTCTTACTCCACCAGATTCGTCTATTTTCGACTAAACCCCATTACAAATTTATTTTTATTTTAAAACCTTAAAATTTTGTTTGAAATTTATTTTTCTTTCACTATTATGACTTTAATTTTGATCTTTTTAAATACACAAAATATTAAAATAAATATGACAAATATTTTGCCATTTTTTTTTTATATTTTTAAGATTTAAATAAATTACTCTCTTTAGATGAAGTTGATACAACAATTCATCAAAATTATTTAATTTTGTCCTTTAATATTTCTAAAATTATTTTGAGATATTATAGGTACAACATTTATCCTAAATAATTTTATTAATTTTTATTTTGGCCTTAACCTTTAATTAATTTGATTAATTAACCCATTAATTAATTCTAATTAATTGTTTTAAATAGATTTTTGGCCATGGGGTTAATTATTTTTAACTTATTTATTTAAAAATAATTCAAAATAATTATTTTAATATTATAAATTAAAGTGTAGATTTTTTGTGTTTAAAGATACTAAGGGCATTTTCATTTGTATGAAAATACTAAAAACAAATCAAACACTAAGTCAATACTAGAGGAATTTTCATTTGCATGAAAATACTTGAAACAATTAAAACCCTAAGTTAAGACTATGGGCATTTTCATTTACATTAAATTACAAATAAAAAATAAACAAACAAATAAAACTTAAGTAAATACTAAGAGTATTTTCATTTACATGCAAATACAACAAAAAGATAAATAAATGAATAAATCCTAGCTAGAGTCAAAGACTTATCTTGACCGGGTCATAAATCAAATATCATTCTAGAAGATAATATTGCTTGCACGACCAACCAAATTGGCAGATGCATAATCTTCAAATATAGCCCTCACATGACGCACGAGATTATGACAAATATGAGTGGTTGTTCTCTAGATTTACGTCATCGCAGTAATTCACTGTGATATAAAATGCCTAAATGATGCAATTTAAACCACCAAGTCGACGAGAAAGAAGTAAAACACAAATGAGCAGAATTTTCAACTATTAAACACTTAGGCTACAATGAACCATAATTGACGAGCTACCTATCAAATTAAAGCCTATAACAGTAGCTTTCCAATCATTGTAACCACCCCCTGTTATTCACAGCCTATAGGTCTACCCAATGTTAGATTTATTGGACTAATAAATATAAATAATGTGTTTGGGCAATTTTTTTATTTGGAATTCAATAAAAATAAAGTGATCATTAAGTATTTATTGTTTTTTTATTGAATAAGTCACATAATTAATATAATTAATAGTACAGAACGGTTATGTGTAGAAACCGTCAATTTATTTATTATTTATGATGGTTAAATAATAAATAAATAAATATAAAAGGGTTGTGGTTCCCCGATTCACAAGTCCGTCAGTTTTCATTTTCTCATTAACCTCCATCGTAAGAGAGAAGAAGGAAGAAAACCGCTTGTAGAATCGGAAGAGCAAACCCAAAATCAAAGATCTTCATCATGAATTCAGGTACGCTTCCGCTTCCGCTTGTTTAATCAACTTATGGACATAGAGAAATTTATGTATTAGGATTGTGATTCATCCATGTTAGATATTATCGATCTATAAGATTATAGATTAAAGCCTGAAAGAAATGAAATCTAATATGTATTGTTTAGAATCATGGACTAAAGAAAAATCCTACAATTGGTATTAGAGCCAATCTCTATGTTAGTTTGTTGATATTAAGATTTTTTTTTATGATATCATATTATGATTAAATCATGAATTTAGATATCGTGTACTAAAGATGATGATTCGAAGAAGAATGATTTTTTGGGTTTGCGATTCTGGTAGGACTAAGTCTAACCGTTATTATTTAAATAATAAATTAAAGATTAAGTTTTGAAAAGTTCAAAAAGAAAAAAATTAATTATTTATTTAATAAATAAAGATTTTATTATAAATAAATCACATAACCTATAATTAAATATATGTATTTACAGAAAACTATAACCGATATACATTATTAAATATATGTATTTACAGAAAACTGTAACCGATATATATTATTGAATATATATAAAATAGTTAATTATTATGTGATATATATTTATTTATTTGGAACATAAAAAATATAATTAAAGAATTATATTTTTTTTAAAAGAATTATATTTAAAATATATATACGGGTTATATATCTCTTTCATAATATTATGACGTAAATAAAATAATATTAAAAAAATAATTAAGAATTTAAGGAATTAAGAATTTAATTAATAAATTCGGCTTTTTGAGATTTAAGGAGTTTATTATTCTAACCAATCAATTGAAACAACATATTACCAAAGTAATCTATCTTGTGAATGTTGATTCGGTATATAGATTTTAAATGATAAGTACGTCTGTAATTCATGCGGATATTATATCGGTCCAAAGATAGATTAATATTATCGGGCCGAATTACAGAAGTACTTGTGATGATGAATATGTGATGATTATTCGGTTCCATGTGAACAATGATTCAATCCAAAGATAGAATCATTGTTTGACAGGATTTATTGTCAGTATTTGATCATTGCACAAAATATCACTTACAAGTTAATATTTCTGTCCAAAGACTAAATATTAATGTTGTGCTAGATATTTTCTTTTTTTGTTGATGGAAAAATCCCAATGTGAATTTATTAATCAAGATGTAAAAAAAAATGTGTTCATGGTATTTTTTGTTTAATTTCAGTTAATGCTTCCGCATCTACAATATCTGCCAATGTCAATTCTATTCCTATACTGAATGGAAATAACTTTAAGGATTGGAAGGATAATGTTTTGATTATCCTCGGGTGTTTGGATCTAGACCTTGCGCTTCGGATTGATCGACCCATTATTACGGATCAAGGTTCCCTTGTTGAAAAACATGACCTTGAAAAATGGGAAAGACCAAATCGCATGTGTCTAATGATCATTAAACGAGGAATTCCAGAAACGTTTAGGGGTGATATCTCTGAAGTCACTAATGCTAAGGAATTCATTGAGGAAATTGAGAAACGTTTTGCAAAAAACGATAAGGCTGAAACAAGCACGCTTCTTACGAGTTTGACCTCAATGAAGTATAAGGGAAAAGGAAACATAAGGGAGTACATAATAGAAATGTCTCACCTTGCTTCAAAACTAAAAGCACTAAAGTTAGAGCTTTCTGATGAATTGCTCGTGCATTTGGTTTTGATCTCTCTTCCTACACAATTTAATCGGTTTAAGGTCAGTTATAACTGTCAGAAGGAGAAATGGACTCTTAATGAGTTAATTTCATATTGTGTGCAAGGAGAAGAGAGATTGAAGCAAGATCGGACTGAAAGTGCTCATTTGGCTTTAGGAAGTAATTTCAGAGATAAAAAGAATAAAAGGAAGAACCCTAAAGAAGCTGCAGGTGGTCCCGTGCAAAAGAAACAACAAACTAAAGAAAATGAGGAATTTAGTTGTTTCTTTTGTCGGCAATCCACACACTTGAAGAGGGACTGCACTAAATATCACGCATGGCGTGCAAAGAAAGGTGAATCTCTTACTTTAGTTTGCTCTGAGGTTAATTTAACTTCAGTACCGAGTCACACTTGGTGGGTAGATTCTGGTGCTACTACTCACATTAGTGTTTTTATGTAGGGTTGCCTGAGCTGCCGAAAGCCAAGTGATGATGAAAGATTCATTTTTGTGGGCAATGGAAAATCAGTTGAAGTTGAGGCTATTGGGAATTTTAGATTATTATTAAGAACTGGTTTTTATTTGGATTTGAAAGACACTTTTGTTGTACCGTCTTTTAGACGGAATTTGGTTTCTATTTCTGTTTTGGACAAATTTGGCTATTATTGTTCATTTGGAAATGGTCAGTTTAGTCTTTCTTTAAATTCAAATATTATTGCAAATGGTTCTTTGTCAGTTTATGATAATCTATATTTACTTGATACAATTGCCTTATATAATGAAACTTTGCATACAAGTAATTGCGGTACTAAAAGAAAATTAACAACTGAAAATTCTGCATCAATTTGGCACAAGCGTTTAGTTCATATATCTAAACACAGAATTGAAAGGCTTGTAAATGATGGAATTCTTGATTCTCTTGATTTTTCCAATTTTGAGGTTTGTATTGGATGTATTAAGGGAAAGCAAACAAACGTAAGGAAATTGGGTGCCAACAGAACTACAGACGTCTTAGACCTCATTCATATTGATATTTGTGGGCCATTCCCTACGGCTTCTTGGAATGGTCAACGATATTTTATTTTGTTCATAGATGATTATTCAAGATATGGCTACCTTTATCTCATTAGCGAGAATTCCCAAGCACTGGACGTGTTTAAGGCATACAAAGCTGAAGTAGAAAATCAGCTTGGTAAAAGAATTAAAGCTATCAGATCTGACCGTGGTGGTGAATACTATGGTCGATATGATTGATCAGAAGAACAACGTCCAGGACCATTTGCTAAATTCCTAGAGGAATGTGGAATTGTACCTCAATACACTATGCCAGGTTCTCCTCGCATGAATGGTGTATCTGAGAGACGAAACAGAACTCTTAAAGATATGGTAAGAAGCATGATTTCTCATTCTACTTTACTGGAATCTCTCTGGGGAGAAGCAATAAAGACTGCAGCATATATTCTCAATAGAGTTCCAACTAAAGCAACAACTAAAACTCCTTATGAGCTTTGGACCGGTAAAAAGCCAGTCCTAAAGCATTTTCATATTTGGGGATGTCCAGCATAAGCAAGGCCTTATAAGCCTCATGAAAAGAAATTGGACTCCAAAACAGTTAGTTGTTACTTTATTGGATATTCTGAGAAATCAAGGGGTTATAAGTTTTTTGTTCCCATGAACAGAACTATTTTTGAGACGGGAAATGCAGTGTTCTTTGAGGATATTGAGTTTGAGGGGAGAAATACTAAGGAATTTGTATTTGAAGAGGAATTTGTTCAAATTCCTATAATTGCTACTGATGATAATCATTAATTTATTTATGATATTAATCAAGAAGCAATTCCAGAACTTCAAGACAATAATACAAATCTTCCCATTGAAAATGAGGTAAACATTCCTGAAGAACAAACTCAACAACCTCAAGAACAAATGCCATTACGGAGATCCACGAGAGAAAGGAGAAATGCTATTTCGGATGACTATATTGTATTTCTCCAAGAACATGAGGATAGCGTTGAAATGATGGAAGATGATCCTATCAACTTACATCAAGCAATGCATAGTTCTAATTCTCATAAATGGATTATTGCCATGAATGAAGAAATTAAGTCTATGAAAGACAATGACGTTTGGGATCTAGTCTCATTACCTGAAGGTGCGAAACCTATTGGTTGTAAATGGATATTTAAAACCAAAAAGGATTCAAAGGGTGATGTAGAAAGATATAAGGCACGTCTTGTTGCAAAGGGTTTCACTCAGAGGGAAGGTATTGATTTTACAGAAACCTTTTCCCCTGTTTCGACAAAGGACTCTTTTAGGACGATCATGGCATTAGTGGCGCATTTTGATCTTGAGCTACACCAAATGGATGTTAAGACTGCGTTTCTAAATGGAAACATTGATGAAACAATTTTTATGAACCAACCAGAAAATTTTGTGGTGGGAGATCCAAACAAAATGGTTTGTAAACTAAAGAAATCCATATATGGTCTCAAGCAAGCTTCTCGTCAATGGTATCACAAATTTCATGAAATTATTATCTCCTTTGGTTTTGAGAGTAATTTAATTGATGATTGTGTATACCACAAATTTAGTGGGAGCAGACATATTTTTCTGATTTTATATGTTGATGATATATTGCTCGCTAGCAATGATACATGCTTACTGCATGAAACTAAAAGATTTCTTTCAACTAAGTTTGAAATGAAAGATCTTGGTGATGCCTCTTTTGTATTAGGAATTCAGATACATCGAGATCGTTCTCGAGGTATACTTGAATTGTCACAAAAGAGTTACATTGAAAATGTACTAAAGAGATATGGCATGCAGGATTGTAAATCAGGAAACACCCCCGTTGTTAAAGGAGACAAATTTTGTCTTCAACAATGTCCTAAGAATGATCTTGAAGTTAAAGAAATGCAGAAAATTCCTTATGCATCTGCAGTAGGAAGTTTGATGTATGCACAAGTCTGTACTCGACCAGATTTGGCATACATTGTCGGAATGTTAGGCAGATATCTGAGTAACCCTGGTATGGATCACTGGGTAGCAGTCAAGCGGGTTATGTGTTATTTGAAAAGAACTAAAGACTACATGCTCACATATAAGAAATCGGACCAACTGGAGATCGTTGGATATTCAGATTCGGATTTTGCTGGATGCCAAGACAGTCGGAGATCCACTTCAGGTTATATCTTCATGCTTGCTGGAGGAGCAATCTCATGGAAAAGTGTTAAACAAACACTCATTGCTTCTTCCACTATGGCCGCTGAATTTATAGCATGTCATGAGGCATCCAATCATGGAATGTGGCTGCAGAATTTTGTCACTGGGCTAAAGATTGTGAAAGGAATTGAAAGACCACTAAAGTTATTCTGTGACAATAAATCAGCAGTCATGTATTCGAACAACAATAGGAGTTCAACTAAGTCAAAGCACATTGACATCAAGTTCCTAGTTGTTAAAGAAAGAGTTTAGAGTGGTCATTTATATATAGAACATATTGGTACAAACTCGATGATTGCGGATCCGCTAACTAAGGGATTACCACCCAAGGTCTTTTTGGAGCATACTGCTCAAATGGGTGTTATGTTATTTGAAGATATTCAGATTTAGTGGGAGTTTGTTTCTATATATATGTATGTTATAAGACTTATTGATTACTGCAGTTTATGGATAATAAAGAATTTTGTTACACTCTGTTTATAGAAAATTTTGATCTCATTAGGGACCAGTTAGAAGTTGACATGATGGATCACACTGGATGTCATTTCTATGCTACACATCCGTACTATGATCTATGTCATTTAATTATATTAATATTCGTGATCATTGATGGGTTGAATTACGAACTAATGTAATTAAACCGCTTTGGTTCAATGTTGATATGATTAATGGACGAGATTGATTTGGAGTGACTTTAAATTATGATAGCCACATTATTTGCGCATAAAGATGAACACGTGTAATTATATATATTGTCCAAGTGGGAGATTGTTAGATTTATTGGACTAATAAATATAAATAATGTGTTTGGGCTATTTTTTTATTTGGAATTCAATAAAAATAAAGTGATCATTAAGTATTTATTATTTTTTATTGAATAAGTCACATAATTAATATAATTAATAGTACTGAACAGTTATGTGTAGAAACCGTCAATTTATTTATTATTTATGATGGTTAAATAATAAATAAATAAATAAATATAAAAGGGTTGTGGTTCCCCGATTCACAAGTCCGTCAGTTTTCATTTTCTCATTAACCTCCATCGTAAGAGAGAAGAAGGAAGAAAACCGCTTGTAGAATCGGAAGAGCAAACCCAAACTCAAAGATCTTCATCATGAATTCAGGTACGCTTCCGCTTCCGCTTGTTTAATCAACTTATGGACATAGAGAAATTTATGTATTAGGATTGTGATTCATCCATGTTAGATATTATCGATCTATAAGATTATAGATTAAAGCCTGAAAGAAATGAAATCTAATATGTATTGTTTAGAATCATGGACTAAAGAAAAATTCTACACCCAATTCCTTGAAGATTCAGTTTTATGTTAATAGTAGTTGATTAACTTCTACCCAAGGTCCCTATTTAAGCCAAGGGAGAACACATTGTCTAAGAATCATTCAAAGTCCAACTATCATTAACGCCTTGAATCCCTCATCGGAAGTTCAGTGCGTTGTCGGAGCGTGGTAAGATTCATTCTATGTCCATAGGAGCTTATTCTAAGTCCTTTAGAAGCTTTCTCAGGCACTTGTAAGAAATTAATTCAAGTTTAATCACAAATTTTCATTTCGTCTGATTGTTTCTCTCTAGTTCATCGTCCATTCACTTTGCTTTTAGATTTAAATTTCCATTCATAACATTAAAGTGTGATTTGGGAATATATTATGATGACTATCTACACAATTATTTATTCAAATTATTTAAGTTGTGATTTTGGCCAGAGCTCCGATGATGACGATTCATCTTTCTTGAGCTCCTTTTTTGAGGCTTAGACTCCTACAAGGTAGTAATATTTGAACTTGAGTAATGTTGTGTGATTCAATGATGACTTATGAATCGACAATGGAATGTGTAAGAAATTATGACTGATAGTCTTGTGATGATGCACAACTAATGATATGTTAGCCATGATACCTTTAGATAAATTATTCGGATTGATGATTGAGTTATGAGATCAATCTGTATCATGTAAGATGCTAATACTTGAGTTTATTGATCGATGTTATTTCTTTTATTTAAGCGTCTGAGGTGTTTTGTTTCGGTTAGTAGTAGTTACTATTGATTAAAATGTTATGGTTTTGGTTACCCTAGATAAGATGATTGAAGGATTGGAAAAACGGAAAAATAAAATCAACAAGATTTGTTTAGGTAAGTTCACGCATATGGTGTGTAGGCTTCCGGCAAAAGAAAAATACGCAAAGTGATATAAATTATTGAGAGACTAATTTTTAAGTTCGAGTTGTTGCTTAGGGGGTTCAATCAAAAAGAGTGAATAATCTATCAATAGATCTTCTCATTATTAGTAAAACATACTTATATTAGGGTATTTCTAGCAATAGTGACATATCAATATTTGGAGCTCGAGCAACTTGATGTGAAAACAAATTTTCTAGGGACAATTAGAGAATAAAATATATATGACTCAGCCAAACAGTTTCCAAGTTCTAGAAAAAGAAAAATATGTTGTGGAGAAATTTTTATACGGACATAAGTAGTCTCCAAGATAGTGTTATAAGAGGTTTGCTCTTTTAAGATGCTCTTAGCTACAACAAGAGTATAGATGATTGTTGTGTGTACTCCAACAAATTTAAGGACGACTCCTTCATATACCTAGTCTTATATGTTCATGAGATGTTGGTATCAGTAGAGATCAAGACATATGTTCAAAAACTAGAAGATCTTCTAAATGTTGAGTTTGAGATGAAAGATTATGGAGCAACTTAGAAAAGTCTAAGAATGGAGATTCTTATTGATATATGTGAGAAGAAACTTTTTCTTATAAAAAAAGTTACATTATTGAGAAGGTATTTTCAATGTTTGGGATGTCTTAGTTAAACTTATAGACACACCTTGTGCTTCTTATTTATCTTACTACTCCGTTTGCGCCTTAAACATATCATGAGGAGAGTGAGTATATGACTCAGGTTCCTTATTATGGCGTAGTAGGAAGTTTAATGTATGTTATGATCTTCACAAGGTTACATTTGACACATGTAATAAGTGTTGTGAGTATATTTATAATATAGGTAGAGAAGGAGCATGTTGGTCTCATAAATGAACATAATACACATTGTCTGATTATTGGTTATTTTGATTCTAACTATATTGAAGATATTGATAGTAGGAGATCTATGACTGATATGTATTCATACTTAAGGGTTCAATTGTTAGTTGGAAGACGATTCTACAACCTATTTTTACTTTCTCGGCAACAAAAGCATGGTACATGGTACTGACAAAAACTGTTAAAAAGGAAATACGATTGAAAGACTAATTAGTGATATAGGCCTATATCATGATCAAATAACTATCTTTGTGATAATATGATTGTTATATTCTTAGACAATGATGAAGTTCATCATTAACGATTTAAATATATTAACGTGAGATATCATTTTATGAGGAGTGAGAAGAGGATAAAAGTAAGGAAAGTAGGAACTACTCACATTCATGATGATATGTTCGTAAGGTTAGTTTTTCATAACAAGTTCCAACATTATTTTGACTTGCTTAATATTAAAAGTTGTTAAGTTTCATTAAGGGAAACTCTAGTGGAAAGAGAGGATAAAATATATGGGTCATCCAGGCTTTGACTAGTGCATATAGGCTATTTGGGCATTAACTAATATATTTAGGTCATCTCGGCATTGACTAATGCAATTGGACAATTTGGGAATTGACTAATGTATTTAGACCATTTGGGCTTTAAGTTATGCATATATGTCATCTAAGCATTGAATAATGCATATGGTACATGTTGATATTGATTAATGCATCTAGGTTATCTAGGAATTGACTAATACATTTGGGCCATCTCAGCATTGACTAATTTATCTATGTCATCTCGACATTGACTAATACATTAGGGTCATCTGGGCATTTACTAATGCACGTGGCAATCTAGGTATTGACTAATGTATCTAGGACATCTAGGTGTTGACTAATGCATATATGTTATATGGGAATTGACTAATGAATCTAGGCCATCTCAACATTAACTAATGCATTTGGGTCATCTCGTCATTTACTAATGCATATAGGTCATTTGGATATTATTTAATACTTCTCGAACACTTGACATTAGGTAACACATTTGTGTCATCTAGGCATTGACTAATGCATCTGACCATCTAGACATTGGCTAATGCCTATATGCCATCTATACATTCACTAATACATATGGGCCATCTTGGCATTAACTAAAAATTTGGGCTATCTCGGCATTGACTATTACATCTAGATCATCTCGACATTGATTAATGTATCTATGTCATCTCAACATTGACTAATTCATTTGGGACATCTTGGAGACTTAAAGTCAATGTGGAGATTTATTGAGTGAACTTGAATATTTAAGCTTTCTTGTTGGGATGACACAATTCTATATCTAGTAGGATTCTATATATGTTAGGATTAGAGTGTTTATTGGCTCAAATTTTGGGTAATTCGAGCTCCTTGGGTTCTTTAAATTTTTATTTTTTGATCCAATTCGAAACCAAACCGAATTCGAATAAAGCGGAACCGGTTCGAATTTAATTTTCGGTTCGAATTCAAACATAATTCGATTTTTTTACTTTTATTGTCAAATCAATTTTAAATTTGAATTATTCAAATTTTGGTTTCAAACCAAAATTTGAATTCAAAATTTATTATTTTCAACTAAGTTATCAAAACAATTAAAAAATATAAAATAAAAAACAAATTATAATAATAAAATGTATAACTATTAATTATATCTAATAAATTATATAATATGTAATAAAATAAATAATAAAAAATGAATTTGGTTTTTAGTTTGGTTTTCAAGTTGAAACCTTATTTGAATTCGAATTCCGTCGGATATTCGGTTGTGACCAAATATTGAACACCCCTAATTAGGATTCTATATATGTTAGAATTCTATATATGTTAAGATCCTATATCTGTTAGGATCCTATATTAGTTAAGTTTATGTATCGGATGGAACTTATTTAAATGTGTAACTGGTCACTTTAAAAATCTAAAGTCTTTTTCTTGAGAGCATTGTTTATGTCCTAATTTTGCATCTATTAGAGTTTCGGGGGACCAATTTTTATATAAACTCATGTTATAACCATAAATTGTTATGTCGTTATCCCTATTACCTATTATGATCTTCTCAATAATATTATGCTCTAGATGAACGTAACTAAGTTTTATCTTTGTGAATCACGTTAAAACTTTGTTTTCTTATTATTTATGTCATTACAATTAGTTCAAACACTTTGAAAATATAGAAGTAAAATAAGTTTTTTTGGGGGAAAAATGACTTAGTGTCATTTCAATAAAAATTCCCATAAAGGGAAAAATACCAAAATCATTGTTGTATCATACTAGACATGCCTATAAATGATTTTTAAACGAAAACAGTCTACGTAATTAAAAAACACACACAAGTTTTAGAGTTTTATCTCGCTAAAAAAATTTCTATTCAAGTTACTTCGTTGAATAAAATTTTCTAGTTCATGCATAAGTTCCAGTTATGCTCGGTTGTAGGTACGCGTCTCCACGTTTGTATATTTGAGCTCCTGTCGAAAATGATGTCTTCTCATGTCTCTTCAATGCTTCTTTGGATTCTTGAAAACGCTTTTGCATTCTGTTCTCGCCAGATATGATAAGCTGCATTTGAAGATATTCGAGCTGAATCTTTTACCTTTTACCTTGATTATCGCATCTTCTTTTATATATTTTCATTTCGTTGGTAAACTGGCCATTTCCATGTTCTTAGCAAACCTCTTCCATAGTTTCGAAACAAATGGACAACAATCGAATAAGTAATCAATCGTCTCATCGCTTCCTTCACATAGGCAACTCACATCTAGGATTTTCATGTATTTCCTGACCCGGTCTCTTGTATTTAATCTTTCCCGAAATGTATGCCAGGGAATAAATTGATGTATTAGGATCACCTTAGATGACCAGACCAAAGAAGCCCAATCAACAACCTATTATTTTTCCCTAATAGTATTCCACACTTTGCTTGATATTAACTTCTATTTTTCTTCATCTTCCCACCAATGTATGTCTGCTTGGTCATTAAATTGAATGTTGCTGATGTGTTCAAGAATTCGATGCGCTTTTGGTATTCGCCTAAGAAGCGAGTTCCATTGTCCATCTTCTATGTTTCTAACCTTTCCAGGTAAGTAGTCTCTTCTAGGGTTGTAAACGAATCTATACGAAGCGAATATTACTGTATTTGATTCGTATTCGTGAAACTATTCGAATATTCGTATTCGTATTCGAAATTTTTTCGAATAATTAATGTGATTCGTATTCGATATGAAATTGATATTCGTATTATTCGATTTGATTCGAGTATTCGATTCGATTTTTTTAAAACATATTTTATACAATTTATTCGAAAATTTGAAAATTAATATTTTTACATAATATATAACAATATTTAATAAAATTACCTAATAAAAATTAAATAATAATGTTCAAATTACGATTTCAATATTCAACTCCCAATATAATGCAATGCAAGCCATTAATTAAAACTTCCGCGTAACATAACATAAATAATAGTTATCAAAAGAACATTTCATTAAAGTGGTTTGTAAATCAATATTCGAATCCTTCATGGCTTGCAAATCAAGTGGTTTGCAACATGACATTGATCGGTTGTTCTTGCTCCTAAACAAAAATAAAAATCAATTAAAAATTTATTTATTTATGAAAACATGCATATAACTCAAATAAATTATAAAATAAATAGAGAACTCACATATGTCATAAGGGGTTTCTTGATCCCATGAATTTGACGAATCCAATCTGCTCCACAAATCAACACTTGTACCATATCAGATGTTAACCTTGATCGATAAGGATCCAACACTCGCGTTCCTGCACTAAATGTAGCCTCTAATGCCACTGTACTAATAGGGATAGCTAAAACATCACGAGCTAACTTGGATAGAATTTTAAACTTTAATTCTTGAGATTTCCACCAAGCCAAGGCATCAAACTGTACACTTGTATCCTCAACTTCATCATCTTTACCTTTTTTCTTATCTTTCTCCCCATCAGCATTCACATTCTCAATTCGCAAGGCACCATCACATTTATCATCATTTATCTCGATCATAGTTTTCTCCCCCTTTCATAACAAATATGTAATTAGAGCTTAAAATGTTAAAAAATATATTTATATTCTAAATGATATACAATATTTAATAGTCATATTAGATATGGTTTACAGCTGGTCAAGAAATACATGGCCGGAGAAGAAAGGACTCACCTGAGAAATCACTAGAGTAATATCGAGTGGAGAAGACGACGAGCGGAGAAGAGAACTACATGGAGGCGGCGGCGGCGACCGAAGTAACGTCGACTGGAGAAGAGAAGAGATGAGATGGAGGCGGTGGTAGGTTTAGAGTGATTAGCAGCAGAATGACTAGATGTGGGTTTCAAGTTTTCAACCGAAGAAATATATATATATATATACTAGGGTTTTAGAATAAATAATATTTATAAAATTAAAAGTATATATAATATATATATAATCGAATATTTAATCGAATATTAGCGAATACCGAATCGAATATCTTGATTTTGTATTCGTATTTGTTTATTAATCGAATTGAATCAAATATTTTTATTAGAATTTGAATCACAAAATTACGAATACGAATATCAAAATTCGAATACGAATATCGAATCGAATCAAAAGTATTTTATTCATTTACAACCCTAGTCTCTTCTTATACGTACGTTTCTGAATTCCTTCTTGCGCATTAACGGTTGATTTTCAAACCAAGGGTCGTGCCAGAACAATGTGTCTCTTCCATCTCCCAAGCGAATATCGAATAATGGTGTGACAATATTTTTCAGCTTTAGTATTTTCTTGAAGGACCAACCCATTCCTTCCTTTATATTGCTTGTCCATATGCTTGTCTCTTGTTTCATTTATTGAGTGTGAACTCATTTGATCCAAATAAATTCTTGTTTTTTCAATGGCCCAAAGATGTTTGTATGTTAGTTCCTTGTTCCATTCAACACTATTTTTTAGTCCGATTCCACCTTCCTCCTTTGGCTTACATAATGCAGTCCACTTTTACTTTTTTCCACCTCTCTCACTGTAGCCCCATATGAAGTTCCTCATCAGTGTGTCAAATTCCTTCATTATTTTTTTGGGAGTACAAGCTATTGTGTAGAGTAATCTACAATTCACATAACCATGCTCTTAACCAGTTTGATCCTTCCTACATAAGTGAGTTTCCTTGTTGCCCAACCTGAAATTGTAGTCTTAACCTTCTCGATAAGTGGCTTGCAATGTGAAATTTGTATATGTTTTTCCGTTAGAGGGATCCCTAATTATTTAACTAGGAGGCTTCTTTCTACTATACCCATGATTCTGTAGATGTTTACCTTCGTCTCCTCCTTCACTCCTCCATAGAATGCCCAACTTTTGTTCTCGTTGATTGTCAAACTTGTAACCTCTGAAAATAAATATTAGTGCATCCCTTACCGTTTTTATGGAGCCTACGTCTTCTTGTGCAACAATGAACAAGTTGTCAGCAAAGCATAAGTGGTGAATCTCCTCCTCCTAACAGAATGGGTGAAAGCTATATGGTCGATTTTTTCGGAATATCGTAAAAATGTTCTCAAAGATTGCCATGATGATGACAAAAATGTAAGAAGAGAGGGCCCCTACCTCACTCTGTTTTCACCCTTGAAGTAGTCTCCGTGGATTCTATTGACGCAAACTACAGAACGAGAGGTAGAAACGCATTGTAAGATCCATTCAATAAAAATCATAGGAAATCCAGATACAACCATGAAGTCTCAAATGACTTCCCATCTAACAGAATCAAAGGCCTTTTTTATATTAATTTTAAAAGCCACTCTCGTGGATATTTTTTCCCGTAACCTTTAAGAAGGTTCTGCATGAGCAAAATATTATGAGAGATAGTTCAACCGGGGATAAATGCAGATTGAAATCAGTTGGAAAGAATTTTGGAAATTATTTTATTAATGACATTGCAGCAGAAATTCGGTCTTAAATTTTGAACCTTTTCAGGAACCGGGATTTTGGGAATCATGGTCAAATTTGTAGTGTTCCACTACTTAAGTATCTTTCTATTATTGAAGAATTCTAGAACCCCTTCAGTAACATCGTGACCCACAACCGAACCGTTTTCTTTAAATAATTGAGCATTGAATCCATCTGGGCCTGAGCTCTTGTTCCCTTTGATGCTAAACAAAGTTGCCTTGACGTCTTCTCTTATGACCACCTTGATTAATTCTTGATTGTCTTCACCTGAAACCTTCTTGTCGATGATCTGGTACAAGGTGTTAAAATAGATCGACTGCTATTTTTTTGTTCCCATAAGCTGTTTGTAGAACCGGACAGCAAGATCGTGAATGTCTTTTTGCCCTTGCACATATTCGTCGTTATCATTCTTCAGCCTATATAAATTTTTTATCTGATCCCTAGTCATACATTTCTAATAGAAGAAAGTTGTGTTTTTGTCTCCGAGTGAAAGCCAATTATGCCTTGACTTTTGTCTCGCAAAACTCTCCTTTAATAAACTTAGCTTCATGAAATTATCAAGGGCAACCTTTTCTTCATCATTAAGTTTCTCTTCATTGTCTCCTCCAAGTAACTGACTTTGGACATCTTCCAATTCATTATTATATATTTTTTTGATTATACTAGATTAAACAAATTTAATTATACTATTTAAATCATTAATCAAATACTATATTAAACAAAATTAATTTTTAGATTATAATTAAGTTATGAAACTTGGTTTTGATAATTTAGTTTAAATAATCAAAAAATGAAAAATTATTAAATTATAATTGTTAAGTCATATCAAGTATATTAATATATTTAATGATAACAATAAGGTATTATAGTACAGTGGTAAGTACTCAAGTCTGTCACACGGGTAACAAGAGTTCGAATCTCACTAGGTGCAAATAATAATTGGAGTTTTATTATTTCAAGAAAGCGATCGAGCGGTCAGATGTTTTAAAAGTGCATCTGGTTGTGTGCGTCCAAAATACCGAATTGGCCACGTAGACGCATCTGGTAATATTGAAGTTGTGAAAAACCGGAAGCGCTTCCAAAATACCGAAACTGCAACGTATGCGAGCAAATACTGAAATGAATAGTGCATCCGGCTGGATTTTTGGAAAACGACCAAGCGGTCAGATTCCTGAAGAAGTATCCATCCGGCTAGATATCTCAACAAATGAATGACTGCCATGTATGCGCTATTAGTCAAATTGCCTGTCCACCATCCAGTACACCACAATCTTAAAAACATTCTCTGATGTATTATCCTAACACTCATCCAACGGAAGGAGGACAAGTGTCCATTGAAGAAGATCTGACCATTGCTGTGCTTTAGATATATAAGAAGATTAAAGGAAAATAAAAAGCAGACTTGGCTCTTAGGGTTCTCTTCAAAATTAAAAACTCTCTCTCTCTATAAGCAGATTTCAAAAACTCCTTGTCTTAGCACTTTTGTGAGAGATTGTTCATACCGAAAATATTTGTATAACTTTTCTATATAGTGAGTTCTTTGTAAGTTGATAGAGTGTCTATCAACGAGTGTTGTGTACTAGAAGTTTGGAAACAGACAGTGTCTAAGTCCTGGTTGTCCGACCGGGTATGTGTAGTGGTTCTATTCAAACCAAATCTTCTAGTGAATATCCTTCTCGAGGTCGAGAAGAAGGGGTGACGTAGAAGAGTTTACTCAGAACATCCATAAACAATCCTTGTGTCTTGTGTTATTTACATTCAACATTTTCTAACCCTTTTCTACTGCTTCAAGTCTAAAAAAATAGTTCCGCACTTGACTCCGTTCAAGAGTTTGTGAAGACTTGCGAAGCATAAAAATATATATTAACTTCTAACAAAGTTAATATCAAATGAAGGTTTTTGTGGTTAACAATACTTGGTAAACCCCCTCCTATTTTTGACTCTTTTCCTAACAAGTGGTATCAGAGCAAGGGTGTTAGATAAAATCAGACCGGTTCAAATAAACCTAACTTAAATAAACTTTCCATGCAGGAACAAGGAAACGGACTGGATAAACAAAAAGAACCGGCTAAAGAAAACTAACCGGTCAAGCTAGTAAACCAACCAAGAATACCTGAAACTTGACCGCACAAAGAAAGGATTGGCCAAAGCAAAACCGGAAACATCAAACAGCCGATCAGCCACAAGGCAGAGGAATAACCGGAAGAAGTCCGGTTACATCACTCATACCAAAAGCCATTCGGTTAAGACAAATGGCCGACCAGTACAAAAAGACAATTCAGGTATCTGCTGAGAATGATACCAAAGGAACAGACTGAACACTTCCATATCCATACAAGTCTGAGGAAAGACTGTAGGCTGCAGAAGACAGTACTACCGGATCTTTCCACTTCGGGATAAGTCAGAAAGAAGATCTTCCAAGTACAGACAACTGTCCAATAGACAGTGCCTACATTGAGTAAAAGACAAACCTAGCAGGTCTGTCTTACATACCGGAAGAACAGACCGCCAGGTCTGAGACAGAACACCAGGTCTGAGGTTGAACATCAGGTCTGAGGAAACGACCGCAGGTCTGAATCACTGAAACACTGAATCACTGCACCTCTGATCAGCCAATCAGATTCAAGGCAGTGAAATATGACCGTTGACATATTTCACCTATAAAAGGGACAGTTGAAGAAGAGTAAATGCGGGACACAGAGCGACACAGTGGGACAAGTGAGAAACTCTAAGAACATTTATTAAGATTGTGTTATTCTAAGAAAGCCTAAGTGCAAAAGCTAAAGTGTGTTTTACAATTTCGGTGTAAACCGTAATAGTGTTATCGAGCAGGAAATAAGTCTCGATCGGATTGTACTTGTATTCCTTAGTCAATATCCTTCTCGCGGTTTCGAGAGGAAGGTGTGACGTAGGAGTTTTATCTCCGAACATCCATAAAATCTGTCTTGTTATTTACTATCTGCCGGTTTCACTATCTAACCGATCTATACCGCTCCAACATACCTAATCCCATCTAAGCCGAATTTCCAAACTACCGAAACCGACCCATCAATTCTCAAATCTCCATCATTTAAAACCGATTCTGCCTATCATATAAGCGTGCCGCTTCAATCTAAAAGCAAACCTCTTCCGCACTTGAACCAAGTTCAAGGGTTTGTGACAGGTTGTGTAGTATTGAAATCCCGATGTTAATCTTTAACCGGATTAACCACCACCCTTCGAGTGAGAACCGCTAACCGGTCCAACCCCCGGTCCTCCAGCGACTACCTAGATCCTAACAAAGGGTTTTTCTATTCTCAAGCAATCATATATCATCATGTATTTCATCAACAAGCCTCCAATGTTCAACAATGAAGAGTATGATTATTGGAAGATTCGTATGCAGGTGCATCTGACATCTCAAGACGACGACATGTGGAATGTTATCACTGATGGCCCAATAAAGATTGAAAAGTCAAGATGTGAGTGGACAACTGAAGATAAAAGAAAGGCCAACCTTGATAACTTGGCCAAGAACTCCTTGTGCAAAACTCTTAACATGGAACATGTTTGGCAAAATCAAAGCATGTTCCACTACCAAGGAGATATGGGAGAAGATTATCCAACTTTATGAGGGCAATGAGCAAACAAGAGTGAATACACTCATAGTTGCTACTCAGAAGTTTGATGGCATCAAGATGCATCCCGGGGAGACGCTGAACGAATTTGACGAGCGCTTCACCAGCATTGTAAATGAACTTTCCACTCTGAGAAAGGTCTATGGCAACAAAGAAATCATTATCAAGGTGTTGAAGGCTCTTCCTAGTGCTTGGGACATTAAGGTGACGGTGATGAGTGAGTCCAGAAACCTCCACAAAATGGAGTTGCACGACATGTTTGCCGATCTGAAAATCCATGAGTTCGAGATGAACTCTAGGAATGAAGATGAGCCCTCATCCTTAACCACAACTAAGGCATTGGTGTCCGCTATTGAGTCATCTGTTCCATCATCCATCAAGTCAGCTGAGTAGATCAGCGAAGTTGCGATGACTTTATTTGTCAAGAATTTTTGCAAATTTATGAGTAAGAATTAATTTAACTCATCTTTCAATAATAACTATAATGACTCTAAGGCTAACATACAGTGTTTTAATTGTGATACTCTAGGTCACTACAAGTCCGAATGCCGAAAGACAAGGAAAGATGACAAGAAGCATGCTAATCAGAAACATAAGGAGGATCATAAAACATCCAAGCATTAGAAGGACCAGAAGATGCTGATGGATGAAGAAAGAAAAAGCAAATGGGCGAAAAGAGATTCAAACTCAAGCTCATCCAGCGATAACGGTGATGAGGACATCAAATGTTTCATGACAAACGATGATGAGGAATTTAATTTCTCCTCTGAAGAGTTCACTCGGGAAGACTTGAGTACTACACTCAATTATATGGTCATTGAGTACAAGAAATTGTCTGATCTCGTTTCAACTCAACTAGACAATATGATTAGTAAGACAAATGAACTATCCTCTAAGAATGAGAAGCTCAAGGAGACAGTTCAAATGTTTACTAAAGAAAATGAGAAAGCCAACTACGTAATCGATGCATGGACAAAATCTGGGGATGTAGTCAATTAGATGACAAGTGAACTAAGGCCTGCCAAATGCTAATGTGGTCTAGGCTATGAAAACAGCAACCCAGACAAGTCTACAAAGAAGTTGAAACCCAACAAAGAAAAACTTTATTCAATAAGTTTTGTCAAAGGATAGTCAACTAAAAAGGGAACTGATCTAAGATGTGATGATTTGACTTCAAAGGATGAAGTGGTTTATGTTAAGCCAACTTCAAGTTGGCTGAAACATGAGAGAAAGACAGCCAGTTGGTATGGCAAGGAAAAACTTGACAGGAGGTGAAGAAATGTTCACCAAAAATATCATTTGAAGCTAAAGAATCATCAGCAGGCAGTCAGAAATCTGCCAAATTTACCACACACGCACACAATGGGAAATCCATAAGCATAATTAAGGTATGGATTCCCAAAGGACTAATCCATCAAGGACCCAAAGAAAAATGGGGACCAAATGTGTTATTGTCTATGAATGCAGATAAAACAGGATAGCAACGTGGAAGGTTATGCATGACATCTGGACAGCCGGCTGCTGACAGACATAGCATATGACAAGCAATAAGCATGAAGTGGCTAACATCCTCACGAAGCCAACTCTCAAGTCTAAGTTTTCTTACCTTAAAAATATTTTAGAATTGTTAGATTACGATAATGCATAAACTGATTTAATTATAAACTCGCATGGTTTTGATAATTTAGTTTAAATAATCAAAAATGGAGAAATTGTTAGACGAAGTCACTGGTTTGATAATTTATTCTAAACAATCAAAAAGGGAGAAATTGTTAGAATAAGATTTTAATTAACTTAGGATAATTAAAATAATAGATTTTATAAGTTATAAATGATTTCACTTGGTTTTGATAATTTAGTTTAAATAATAAAAATGGGAAAATTGTTATATTATGATTTAGTTATGAACTCACCTGGTTTTGATAATTTAATTTAAATAATTAAAAAGAGAGAAATTGTTAGATTATAATTGTTAAGTCATATCAAATATATTAATATATTTAAAGATAACAACAAGGTGTTATAGCATAGTGGTAAATACTCCCGTCTATCACACAGATATCTAGGCTTCGAATCTCACCAGATGCAAATAATAACTGGAGTTTTATTATTTAATGGAAGCGACCGAGCAATCAAATGTCTGAAAGTGCGTCCGGTTGTGCATGTCTGGCTGGATGCAAGTCTGGTTGTGTGGCTAGTCTGGATGCAAGTCTGGTTGTGCGTGTCCGACTCGGCTGGATGCAAGTCCGGTTGTGTACGTCCGGCTCGGCTGAATATCTAAAATACGAAAGTTATGAAAAACCAGAAGCGCCTCCAAAATACTAAAATTTCCACGTAGGCGCATCCGCAATACCAAAATTCTTAAAAACCGAAAGTACCTCCAAAATACCGAAATTGCCACGTAGGCGCATCCGTCAATACTAAAGTTGTGAAAAAATGGAAGCGCCTCCAAAATACCGAAACTGCCACGTATGCAAGCAATTACCGAAATGAATAGTGCATCTGGCTAGATTTCAAGAAAGCGAACGAGCGGTCAGATTCCTAAAGAAGCATCCATGGAAGGAGGACAAGTGTCAATTGAAGAATATTTTACTATTTCTATGCTTTGGATATATAATAAGATCAAAGGAAAATAAAAAGTAGACTTGGCTATCGGGGTTCTCTTGAAAATTAAAAACTCCCTCTACAAGCAGATTTCAAAAGCTCCTTGTCTTAATACTTTTGTTAGAGATTGTTCATATCGAAAATCTTTGTATCCCTTTTATATATTATGAGTTCTTTGTAAGTTGATAGAGTGTCTATCAACAAGTGTTGTGTGCAGTTCGGAAATAGACAATGTTTAAGTTTTGGTTGTCCGATCGGGTTTGTGTAGTGGTTCTATTAAACCAAATCTTATATTGAATATTCTTCTCGAGGTCGAGAAGAAGGGGTCACGTAGGAGAGTTTACTCCGAACATCCATAAACAATCATTGTGTCTTATGTTCTTTACATTCAACATTTTTCAACCCCTTTTCTTTCGCTTCAATTATAAACAAACAGTTCCACACTTGACTTCGTTCAAGAGTTCGTGAAGATTTGCGAAGAATACAAACATATATTAACTTCTAATAGAGTTAATATCAAACGAAGGTTTCAGCGGTTAACAATACTTGGCCAACCCCCTGCTATTGCTGAATCCTTTCCTAACATTAGTTATTATATATTTTTATTAAAAAAAGGTTAAAGTATATTAAAAATGGAAAAAATCTTTTAAACAAAACCAATAGGATCGGTGTTGACAATAGAGACTAGGGTCTGACTGTTGTGAACAGCTTATAAACGATTCGATAATAATCATGTGAAGGATTAATATATGTTTCTATTCTTCACAAATCCTTCGAACTCTTGAAACAGATTCAAGTGCGGTAGTTTTTGTCGGATTTGAAGTTGTGAACTGATGGAAGATGAATGATAACAAGTAAAGATCATAGGGAGTTTATGGATGTTCGAAGATAAAACTCCTACGTCGCCCCTTCTTCCACAACCGAAAAGATATCCACAAAATACTTTAAAAAAATACAACTTACTGAGCTAGCTAACTCTCTATTGAATAGAACAACCTCTGTTCAACTTACAATATTCTCAACAATATTCTTACAGCTAGATAGTAATTGATTTTTTCTCTTGAGCTTGAATGAAATAAATCAGTAGGAGCAAGAGGAAATGAGTAAGCAAAATGTTCAAGTCCATAACAAGTGATTTGTCCGTTGTCCTTGAGCATCTATTTGTAGTAGAAGGACACCAATAGTTGAATCTTCTTTGTGGACACGCGACAAGTGTCCGTTGGAAGGCCTTCCATAATACCAAAATACAGTAGACTCTGAGCAAATGGATCGTGGACTTACCGAACTGGGAGTGTGCCGAATATCCTCTGAAATTATCTTGTACTAGACAAGCAATTGGAAGGATATTTGTGTACGTGGCGTTCGTTCATTTGATACAATTAGTTGGCTTGTCAGACTACACAGAAGTGAGTGGAGCAGGAGTAGCAGACAACTAGTAGATCGTGGTTAGACATATGCTTTCTTCAGATGGCTGCTAAAGCAATGTATTAGACGTGCTCTGTTAGACCAAGTCTAAAGGAGTTAGACATCCTCGTCTAACTAGGCGTCCCTTTAGACCAAGTCTAAAGGAGTTAGACGTCCTCTTCTAATTGCGCGTCCCTTTAGACCAAGTCTAAAGGATTTAGACATCCTCGTTTAACTATGCATCCCTTTAGACCAAGTCTAAAAGAGTTAGACGTCCTTGTCTGACTACGCATCCCTTTAGACCAAGTCTAAAGTAGTTAGACGTCCTCGTCAAACTACACATCCCTTTAAACCAAGTCTAAAGGAGTTAGACGTACTCCTCTAACTATGTATCCCTTTAGACTAAGTCTAAAGGAATTAGACGACCTCGTCTAACTACGCTTCCCTTTAGATCAAGTCTAAAGAGTTAGACTACCACGTCTAACTACCTATCCCTTTAGACCAAGTCTAAAGGATTTAGACATCCTCGTTTAACTACGCATCCCTTTAGACCAAGTCTAAAAGAGTTAGACGTCCTTGTCTAACTACGCATCCCTTTAGACCAAGTCTAAAGGAGTTAGACGTCCTCGTCAAACTACACATCCCTTTAAACCAAGTCTAAAGGAGTTAGACGTACTCCTCTAACTATGTATCCCTTTAGACTAAGTCTAAAGGAGTTAGACGACCTCGTCTAACTACGCTTCCCTTTAGATCAAGTCTAAAGGAGTTAGACTATCTCGTCTAACTACCTATCCCTTTAGACCACGTCTAAAGGAGTTAGACGTCCTTGTCTAACTACGTTTTCCTATAGACCACGTCTAAAGGAGTTAGACTACCACGTTTAACTATGTTTCCCTTTAGATCATGTTTAAAGGAGTTAGACTATCACGTCTAACTACGTTTCCCTTTAGACCACGTCTAAAGGAGTTAGACTACCACATCTAACTACGTTTCCTTTTAGACCACGTCTAAAGGAGTTAGACTACCATGTCTAACTTCTTCTAATTAGCCTACTTAGACCACGTCTAAGTTAGCACAGTCTAATGCACCTACGCACAACAAAATAGACAACTTAATTTTATTCTAATTAAACATCTAGCTTTATTCTAATTAAACATCATCAAAATTCAGTTGTTTAATGTTTCATAGCTTTTGTTATTTCTAAGTTAATTACTTCTCACTTAATTAACTCTTTTCTTTACTTTGTTTTTAATTTTTCCCAACAAAACGAAAAAGTATTATATGAAAAAATAAAAAATAAAAATAAAAAAAGAAGAAAAAATGGTACTATTTAAATTATGAAGCTCGTAAATTCTCGTGAATAACGATTTACTCCACGACAGACTCTACTAACTTTTCTTGAACTAATCTTCGAAAATTTCATAATAATTGTATTATGAATGATACATATTAGGCGACTACGATCATTGAAAGTTAGACGATTTCTCTCCAACCAGATAATCCACCAAAAAATAATTGAAATGATTACTCAAATATGTCGATCTTCCATATTAGTCGCATTAATCCAAACATTCCAATTGACAATCATGTACAATAAACTTATATAGAGATATTTGAAAAGTTCATTTTATTAGCTAAAAATATTATAAATTAAAAGGACTTCAAATAAGCATATATATTTATATATCTTAATTTACTCGATTCAACAAAAAATAAATTAGAGTTATGAATAGAAAATTGAAGTCACGATGGACATGATAATGTTAAATTTCTACACTATAAAAGATAATGTGGAGTGATTATGAACGGATCTAAAAATTAGAGTTGGAGCATGCTTGAAAATTAATTTTGGGTGGGTTGGAAGAAAATGAAAGGAAAATTATGAATGAAATAGATAAATTAATGTGAGTTTTGCCTTCTTTGAGAATTAAATAAGGAAATAATTATAACCCCAAGAATTCCCTTTCCATAGCTTAGCACGTGTTTGGACGACGCGTGACAATACCGGGGATCGCGGGATAGCTTGAGGTTCAATTTGTTTTAACCTTGGTTTGCGTGTCAGACATATTTAAAACAAAATTATTTTAAAAGATTAAAAACCGATTTAAATTAATCAAATATAACAAAATCAAAAGATTATTTATTTGAAAACAGAGTCGCCAAATGGTTTTAGAAAAATTAGTAAAATGTATGTGTATAAACGTACTTTATACCAAAGTTTCTATGAGGGGTTTGGTTTTTGGTTACGCTCGGGAAAGAGCTTTCGCGATATGTTTGACGCGCCCGTCGAAGGACATTTTTATTTTATTAAAACAAAGTCTGGCTATTATGAGATTTATTTATAACATTTATTTCCTTTAATTAGTAGTCTTGGGGTACTAAACAAGATTAAGTTTAGATTACGTAAATAACTATACAAAATTATTTAAAAGGGCGTACCTGCGATTGTGTTGATATAACTAAGTAAAACCCCTGAAAAATATCAGAAAAGTTTTAAAATTTAAAAATAAATTCCAAACGGGAATATCCCGAGAATATTTAAATATCATTTTATGACCTTCCGGGATTATTTGAAAATGAATTGGGGTTCTATAATTACAAAATTAATTTTAGATTTTGAAAAGTAGAACTAAATTGGCCTTAAGACCGGGGTCCTAGGGTCTGGATTCGCTTTTTCCGATCTGGACTTAGACGGGCTCGATCTAGATCGGGAATGTTTGAATTAGGGCTCGGGAGCGTGGGTCCATGAATTCAGAGGGCTCGGTCCTGGGTTTGGCAGGCTCGGTCTCGAACTCGGACTACTCGGTCTAGGGACTGTATAGATCAATATTAGGGTTTAGGAGGCTCAATTTTAAACTTAGGTTGTTCGATCATAGGTCTGGGAGGCTCGGTCCCATGTCTGGTTTTATTAGTCATGGACCTGGGAGGCTTGGTCCTAGGTCAGACCTCTCGGTCCGAGGTTAGAAACCTCAGTCAGATTCCTCGGTCCTTGTTCAAGAACACCAGTCTTAGGTCTCGATCCTAACTTAAGAACATCAGTCCTTGGTCTCGGTCCTAACTTAAGACATCGGTCATTGGTATCGGTCCTAACTTAAGAACATCGATCCTTGGTTTCGGTCCGGTTTGAAGATTCTCGGTCATGTTTCGCGATTCCGGTCCTACATAGGAATGACAATGGGTACTCGTATACCCGATACCCGTGGGTACCCGATGGTCGGGTTCGTGTTCGGATATTTTAAATTGGGGTTGGGGATGGGAAGTGAAAATGATTTCCCGATCGGGTTCGGGGTCGGGAATGAGGAGTATGAAAAACCCAAACCTGATACCCGATACCCGATACCCGATATATATATATATATATATATATATATATATATATATACGGGTTAGCGACCCGTTATTTGATCCTTTGTGGATTAGGCGCTCGTTTGCTTAGCTATAGCCAGCAGGCGTGACTGATTCTTGGGTGCTCGATGTAAATCCAGCGGTTATCCTTTGGCTGAAATATCAGTTGCAATTTAATTTCCTATTTTCTGATACACTTAATTATTACTTTTGTTTTTTATAAAATGATTATTTGAAATCGAATTTTAATCCATTTCTTGCGTTTTTCTTCCCCAAAAATTCCACAAAAATTATTTTTAGAAACATCATAAAAATTATGTTTATTATTTTAGTTTTTGGGTATTTTGGAAATTTTGGTGTATTTATTTAATTATTTTAAACCATAAATTATACATAATTTATTTTTAAAATCATAATTAAATAATTTCACCCTTTGGGGGTTTAATTTAGGTAAAATAAATACAATATTTTAACCTTAAATTATTTTTGGATTTTATTTAATTTTCCTAATTAGGGTTTAATTATCTCAATATTTAACTCTAATTTGACATTTAATATCTTTTTGGGTTAGTTTGAATTTTAAAATTTTAAAATATTATTTTAATATTATTGTAAATAATAATATGATTCGGTAATTAAGGTAGGTCAAATTTCCATGCTTACAATACTGAATTAGAAAATTCCTAGTAATGACTTTTAACATGGCGATCACAAATGCTCTAACTATTCGAGTTGTCCAACTCCATATTAGGATCACGAGACAAAGAGAACTAGTAGAAAATGGGCATTAGAAATGGATAAAGCCGTTAATGAAAGTGAAAAATGTCGTTACTAATGAATTTCAATAACGACCCTACAAGTCGTTACCATTCGTCACTAAAAATGCCATCACTGATAAAAAAAAGTTTCTTTAATGTCATTAGAGAGTCTTTACAAATATTAGTATCAATAACGGCTCTATAATCGTTACTGATATTAATATCAGTAACGGCTCTCTAAAGTTAATGTTGTTATTGATATTAATATTTGTAACGGCTAGGGATGAATTTATGTAAGGGTTTGAGAGGGCTGAAGCTCAGCCCGAACAAAAAAAATAGGGTAAAATATGACATTAGCCCCTAATTTAAAAAAAAAATTATTGTTTGTTTGTCTAATTATTAAAAAAATGTTAAAGTTACCTTATTTACTCGTTTTATCCAAATTTTTCTCGCTATTTTTTTAAGCCTATCCCAATTTTTTTTAAACCCACCCAACCCAAGAACTTGGGTCCGTCCATGAACAACTATCTAAATGTAATACCGTTAACGGATACTCGTTATTTGATACTATCATCAGTAACGACTCTAGATTTGGACAACAATCATTATTGATAATAATTATTTTCGATTTTTTGTTTCGTAATATTATTTATCCTATAAACAATAAGAAATGTATTATCGATAATCATTTAAAACAAAATTAGTGTTATTAGTATTACATAATTAATTCAGCATACAAATGCAAAATCTTTATCCATTGACACCCCGGATATCCAAGATGAATGTCTTGAAAGAAATTTCCTTTACAGTAGTCATTACTTTAATAAGAACTAGACATATGTCCCTATTAATAGGAATATTCTTAAGGAGAATAAAAAAATACAGTAATTTTCAAAGAATCTAACCCTAAACATCTAGGAAAACTCAGCATAATAATAAGTCCAAATGAACACACAAATTAGACTTTCTTTGTAATATGAAAGATTTAGAAGATCATCTATATGCTTTACCCCTCTTTTTTTTTCCTTTTTTTTTCTTTTCTTTTCTTTTCTTTTCTTTTCTTTTCTTTTCTTTTCTTTTCTTTTCTTTTCTTTTCTGCATCAATCAATATGGGTATGTTGAGCTGCTTTGCCTACTATATGCTTTGCCTACTATAGAAGAATAAGAAAGATGTTGTCCACTTCCATTTAGTCACATATTTTACAAAAACGAATAATAATAAAAACATTCAGTTAAACAAGCTTACCTAGTCTCTTGTGCCACAAATTAGAGGATGACTCCATCGCGACAGAATATGCTGGATCATAGACAATTTTCATATTTGTCTTATATAAGGAAAACATTTCTTACCTCGTGCAACAACCAATGAACCCTTGTTTAGCTTCCATGCTCCACCACTGAAAACATTATGGTAGCCTCCATCATCGAGCTTACTTGCTGAAATCAAATTCATTCTCAAATCAGGAACATGCCTTACATCTCTCAATGTTTGGAAATAACCCATGTTTGTCTCGATTCTTACATCACCAAGACCAACTATCTTGGACACACCACTATTACCCATGTGAACCTCACCATAATCACCAACTTTGTAGGACTGAAAGTAACCTTTGTATGGAGTAATATGGAATGAGGCACCTGTGTCAACAATCCATGCTATTTCATATGAAGATGTGCTAAGACAGGAGTCTTGACAGTTAGAAGCATATGTTAGTTCACCATCTGAAGCATGTAGATGTATCTACACTTTGTTCTTTCTTTTCTCTGGGTTTCACCGTACCCTTTGCTTTATCATTTTTAAATTTCCAGCACTCGTTTTTCCAATGACCCATTTTGCCACAGTAATGGCAAGCACCATCCTTCTTTGGAGCTCTAGACTTGCTTCTAGACTTGCCCCTGCTCGAACCACTTCTATTATGCTTTGATCTTCCTCTATCATCCACCAACATATCAGACTTAGAGGTTTTATCCTCCTTTTGATTCTCCTCATCAAATAAGGAACTGGTGACAAATGCCATGTTGACTTTACCATTTGGTGTTGAGTTGCTGAGAGTGATAATAAGTGTCTCCCAACTTGTAGGCAAAGATCCAAGGACTAAAAGTGTTTGCACTTCATCATCAAAGTTTATCTTCATACTACTCAACTGATTCAAAATATTTTAAAATTCATTCAAGTGCTCAATAATTGATTTATTATCAATGTACTTCAGATTCACCAATCTTCGTACCAGTGCTGCTTTATTCCCTACAGACCTCCTAGCATAGAGAGCTTCAAGTTTTCTCCACACACCATACACCGTAGTCTCGTTCTCAACATGGTGCACAACATTTACACCAACCTAGGAACGAATAAAGCTACAAGCCTTTTTATATGTCTTTTTCCAATCAGTCTCTTTTGTAGTCTCAGGTCTAACACCCTCATTTTCAATTGCTTCATTCAAATCATTTGAAACTAACAGATCATTAATCATTAGTTTCCATTGCCTGTAGTTTGTACCATTCAGACTCACCATATCAGGTCTATATTTCTCCATTATTATTGCCTTAACAACTGACAAAAACCCCAACAAAGAAACCAGTTGATCTCCTCTTTGAATTTTGCCTAGTAACCAGCAAAGCACTCTACTCCAATGTTAAAATAGATAACCAATCAATACTGCTTTGATACCACTGTTGGGTTTTGCAACAACAAAACTACGGATCTTCTTAGAAATCAAAACGTGTAACAAATCAGATTCCAAATCGTCTATGACGACAAACAGATTACCAAGAACTGAAATAGCACAAAACAATAAACGACAACACAATATACGTGGTTCGGTCAAAATCGACCTACGTCCACGGGAGGGATAAGTTTCACTAAATCAAACAAATGTCAATAGTAGAAACTTACATGCCCTACTCTCAAATGAAAGAAGTGATTACACTAGGAATGATTGGAATCCTCCACAATCAAAAGCTCCCCCAACCTCTCACTCTCGATTAGCCAAAGAACAAGAAGAAGTAGAAAAACCCGAGATCTGTTCACTCTCTCTCAACCTTACTGTGTTATGAGAAAATACCCAAAAAAAAATTTATACTCTAATTCGTTTCATAACAATAAACCCTGACCCATTTACCCGAAATTTAAAACCCACTCACAATGGCAAGGAACACCTCAACATTTCTTACGTTTTTCTTCACCAAAAATTCCACAAAAATAATTTTTAGAAACATCATAAAAATTATGTTTATTATTTTTATTTTTGGGTATTTTGGAAATTTTGGTGTATTTATTTAATTGTTTTAAACCATAAATTATACATAATATATTTTTAAAATCATAATTAAATAATTTCACCACTTTTTGGGTTTAATTTAAGTAAAAAAATTCAATATTTTAACCTCAAATTAAATTTGGATTTTTATTTAATTTTCTTAATTAGGGTTTAATTATCACAATATTTAACTCTAATTTGACCTTTAATCTATTTTTGGGTTATTTTTAATTTTAAAAAATTAAAAATATCATTTTAATATTATTATAAATAATAATATGATTTGTAAATTAGGGTAAGTGAATTTTTATGCTTACAATAATGAATTAAATTTAATAAAGAATTAGAAAATTAGGAATTTATATCACAATCCTAGTGTAGAAAAAAAAGAAGGATGAGTACTTTTATATGTTTGGTTTCCATAGAGTAATGACTTTTAACATGGCGATCACAAATGCCCTAACTATTCAAATTGTCCAACTTCATATTAGGATCACGAGGCAAAGAGAACTAGTAGGAAAATGGGCATAAAAAATGGCTAAAGCCGTTAATGAAAGTGGAAAAAGTCGTTACTGATGAATTTCAATAAAGACCCTACAAGTCGTTACCATTCATCACTAATAAAAAACTATATCATTAACGTCATTAGAGAGCCATTACAAATATTAGTATCAGTAACGGCTCTATAGTCGTTACTGTAACGGCTAAGGACAGATTTATGTAGGGGCTTGAGTAGACTGAACCTCAGTCCGAACAACAAAAATAGGGTAAAATGTGACATTACCCCCTCATTTTTTAAAATTTTCAATATAATTTATTGATCGTTTGTCTAAGTATTAAAAAAATGGTAAAACTTACATTTTTCACTCGTTTTATTCAAATTTTTCTCGCTATTTTTTTAAGCTCACCTAAATTTTTTTAAACCCACACCAACCCAAGAAGTTGGGTCCGTCCGTGAACGACTATATAACTGTAATACCGTTACCGATATCGTTACTACTACTATCATTAGTAGCGACTCTAGATTTGGACAATAGCCGTTATTGATAGTAATTATTTTTATTTTTTTGTTTCGTAATATTATTTATCCGGTGAACAATGAGAAATGTATTATCGATAATCATTTAAAACAAAAATAGTGTTATTAGTGTGACATAATTAATGGACACCCAAGATATCCAAGATGAATGTCCTAAAGAAATGGAGAATAAAAAAACAAGATTATTCATATTTTCCTCTTCAGAAGACTGAATGCTTTGTCCACAACCAACTTAACGCTAACCTTAAAACATCTAGGAAAACTCAGCATAATAATAAGTCAAAATGAACACACAAATTAGTCTTTCTATAATCTGAAAGATTTAGAAGATCATCTATATGCTTTACCCTCCTCTCTTTTATTTTATTTTCTTTTCTGCATCAATCAATACCATCAATATGGGTATGTTGTCCATATTTTCTTTGCTTTGCCTACACTAGAAGAATAAGAAAGATGTCGTCCACTTCCACTTAGTCACATATTTTACAGAAGCCAATAATAATAAAAAAATCAATTAAACAAGCAATTAACTTTATTATATACAGAAAGTAAAGAAAACTCTCCACACAGCGATAATTGATCGATATGGGTATTCAACTTACTACAAGGAAAGAAGTGTCTACTCCATCGGCTTCTAGTTCTTCCAACATTCCTCTCCCTTGACCATCATTAGCAACATAACCAAGAACATTGTAGGATATGTGATACAGACATCTAAAACATGGCCCATATATAGGACCTACCTGATATGCAACTAAGATTCAGTGTATCAGCAAAACTTCCATCCAACAACCTACTAAAATAGAAACCTAAAAAAGGGAAGAATCCCATCTAAAAAGCTATATATCTATTGATTAATTCCAGGAACTACATATTTATACATGTTTGACAGTTATTTGGGTTTAAATCAGGTAGCTAGACATAAGTCTAAGCACAAACTAACCATCAACCATGGCATTCCAGTTCCAAAACAAAACCATAGCTAGATAACAATTTTCCAATTCACAAGACATATACTAAACATGGTAGAGCAAGCTTTTATTCAAAGCATAGCTGATTTTAGAGAAGGAAAATTACTGATCAATTCAGCTAACAGAAGTTTAAGACCTGTTGGTTGGATTACAATGTAAAAGGAGTCCATAGATGAAATAATCAAACTTCTATTAATCTTGCAGAGCTAAAATTAGAAACAAATTGATGTATTTAAGAAAAAAAATTATTCCGGCTCAAACCTGGGTTAATTTAAGTCTGAGTAATCCAACAATTTTGTCAAATGAGCCCTTGCATATACATGAGGCATTGTGACAAGTTGTTAACAACCAAATAATGCAGAACTATTGACAATTTAAAAATCACAGTAAACACATAAACACCAGAAACAAATGAGACCTTTGAAATCAGCCTTGGAACTAAGCCTATATGTGAGGCACAAGTAAGAGCATTTCCACCCCTTGAACCTTTTAAGGCATATAACTTGCTAAAATTACAGAAGCTCCCCTTGAAAAAATAACCAAATTCATTATTTTCAGTCAGCAAATACTGATTGTAAACAGTTTACTTAAAAGAAAATTCAATCCAGTTCCAATTATAACTATGCTGGCAATGCAACTCAAATCCAATTCTTCCAAAGTCAATTAGAAAACTAGATTACTAATATTACCTTCATGATAGTGTGAGTTTAAGCATTTGATTGTCATAAAATTGAAAATTGTAGGCCTTTATTGTTGTTAGTGTATATAATATAATAATATATTATATTGATATATTATTATATTATACAATATAATATTTATATTATTATACTGTCTTTTATACCATTAGGATATATTTAATTATTAATGGGTTTGGTCCTGTATATATAAGCAATTTAGGGTTCTAGGCTAATTACTCCTATATAAGGATTGTTTGTACAAGTTGAATATACAACACTTAAGATTCTTAAGACTTTTTCCTCTTTAGAAAATATCTATTTTCCAGAGTTTCATATCGGTATATCTGTTCTTAGAAAGATCCAATAGTCAAATCAAACATTTGGTATCAGAGCTAGTTTGAAGAACATGTCGTCGACAAGATCAACCAGAGATGCGGCGACAATGAATTGGAAGAGAAGGGAATGTGACGCTCTCCTATCCGTTACTCACGAAGAGTAACTACTCGGTGTGGGCATTGAAGATGCGGGTAAACTTACAAGCACAAGGAGTGTGGGAAGCCGTGATGCTCGAAGATGTCGACGAATGGATGGATAGAATGACACTCGCTGCCATCTTTCAAGCACTCCCTAAGGACGTCCTTCTCATGGTGGTTGAGAAGGATTCCGCCAAGCTAGCGTGGGAGACACTAAAGACAATGCATGTTGGAGTGGAGAGAGTCAAGGAGGCAAAAGTGAAAACCTTGAAGACACAATTTGAGGCGATTCGTATGAAGAATGGGGAATCGGTGGATGATTTCACCATGAAATTGACATCCATTGTGACTGGTATCCACTCGTTGGAAGAGAAGGTGGAGAAGATCTCCGTCGTCAAGAAGTTCCTTAGAGCCTTACCACAAACATACATGCAGATCGTTACAGCGATCGAGCAATTTTGTGACCTCAAGAATATGACCGTCGAGGAGATCGTCGGTCGTCTCAAAGTCCACGAGGAGAGACTTCGCGGATACAGAGACCAAGAGGAGGAGCATTTTTTGATCACGCATGATGAATGGATGTCACGAATGAAGAAAAATGGAGAAGCCGATTTTTCTTCTGGATCATCGAGTCGTAGCGGCAACGGTGGAGATAACCGAGGTCGTGGAAAAGGGCAAGGGCAAGGTCAAGGGTGAGGTTATGTAGAAAGCTCACCTCGACAAGAAGATACCAAGCCCTGCAAAGACAAGAGCATAGTGAAGTGTTACGCTTGTCAAAAGTATGGACACTACGCATCTAAGTGCCCTAACAATAGGTCTGACGGTGAGGAAAACCTCACTAGCTTCTATGATGAGGAGCCAACATTAATCTTTGCTGAGGTAGTGACGAATGCTTTGCCTGAAGACGATGTTTCAAACCTCACTAACTTCTATGATGAGGAGCTAGTATTAATGTTTGCTGAGGGAGACGAGAAAACAAACCTTGAAGAGTTCATGCAAGAACCATCCAAGGAGGAACCAGATGTGGTGTTGTTCAATGAGGAGAAAGTCATGGACAAACTCCTCGCAAGTGGCGATGAGTGTAATCACACTGATGTGTGGTACATTAACAATGGAGCAAGCAACCATATAACGGGCCATCGAGAGAAGCTCAATGAGCTCGTCGAGAAAATTACCGGAAATGTGAAGTTCGAAGACGGAAGCATGGTGCACAAGTTTCCCAATCCAGCTTGTGGGAAAATCTATGTGAGAAGAGATGCCATATTCGAAGAGGAGAAGAAGTGGGAGTGGTGCAACAACAACAACAAGCTCGTACAAAATTTCGTGGAGTTCGGAATCCTACAAGATGTTTATGAAGAGGCACCACTAGTAGAGATGAATCTTGATGAATTGTTGTTGCTCACCACCGATGAGCCAACAACATATCACGAGGCGGTAGTCGAAGAGTCGTGGAATGAGACCATAAACAAAGAGCTCGAGTCTATCAGGAAGAATAAGACATGGAAGCTCACCGACTTACCACCCGATCACAAGACCATCGAGTTAAAGTGGATTTTCAAGTTTAAAAGAGACAACGAAGGCAACATCCTCAAGCACAAAGCAAGATTGGTAGCAAAAGACTATGTGCAGAAGCAAGGTAATGATTTTGAGGAGAGCTTTGCACCGGTGACGAAACATTACACGGTCAGGTTAATTCTTGGTATCGAGGTGGACCAGAAGAAAGATAGAATTGAGGTGAAGAAGGAAGCTTATGTGAAGAAGGTGTTGAAACAGTTTACAATGGAGGATTGTAACTCGAGCAAGTATCTTATAGAAGCAAAGTTGCAGCTCGGAAAGGATATGGAAGGAAGCTTAGTGGATCCGAAGGAGTATAGGCGTATCATCGAGTGTCTCAGGTACTTGACGCACACTCGATCCGATATCTCTTATGTAGTTGACATAGCGAGTCGATACATGGAGAAGCCTACCACCCTACACCAACAGGCAGTAAAACACATTATTCGTTACATGAAGGGAACGACGAATTATGGGATTCAGTTAAGAATAGGACGAGAAGTTGAAGAACTCGTTGGTTTTATTGACAGCGACCTAGCCGGTGACACAGATGACAGAAAAAGTACTAGAGGGATGGTGTTTTATTTCAACGGGAATCTAATCACGTGGCAATCTCAGAAGCAACGAACTGTTGTGTTAGGATCGGGGTCACCCTTGGAGGACCGGGGTTCTGGTTTTAGAAGGGTTGATCGCTAACACAACAACGCACACTCTGATTGGTGATAGTCCGGTTAGAGACTACAACCATTCTCAACACTACGCAAGCTGTCACAGACTCTTGAACCAGGTTCAAGGATAGAAATGTCTGTTTCAACTTGAAGCAACACGCAAGGTTTGGATGATGTTTATAAGAAGTCGATTAAGGAGGATAGATGGACCGGTTTTGTTAAGGAATAGGATTATGTTTCGTTTAGAGATAGTTCGGTTTTAGAGTAGGTAAGAAGGAAGTAAGGAAAAGACACAAGACAAGATTTTTTGTGGATGTTCGAAGCAAACTCTCCTACATCACCCCTTCTTCTCAGATTATGAGAAGGATCTCCACTAACTTTGAATGTTACAATACTCACACAATGCCGGACGAGCCTAACTCGCTACTCGGCGGTTACACCACTTCACTCTGATGTAATACAAATAACACAACACAACAATTATGCTTTCGGTAAATGAAACAACTATTTAGAATCACGCGTGAGATTTCTTTCTCTCTCTTGATGTTTTTCGAATCGTATTTAATGAAGACCCTTCGTCTTCTTTTTATAGTAAATGATATTCTAACGGTCATCTTTTTCTCTCACCGTAGGATTGGTCAGTTTGAAACCACGCCGGTCCAGAGATGATGTTGCGTGCACGTTTCATCTTTCTGATACTTGACAAGCATGCATACACCGGTCAGGTATTGATGACGTAACCGGCTTGCAGTTTTGGACACGTGTCAAACATGCACCTTCTGGCTGTCTGATTCAGATCTTCGGATAAGCAGATCATCATTGTTTTTATCGCATGCTATTGATCTGGATCTTATCTTCTTGCATTTTCCCCAAAAGCATCTATTTCGTCATATTACGTCATCTTGAATTTCGAAGTTTCCGGTTGATCTTCTCGTAATATGATCCGGCTGGAGTATGAACTTTTCTTTGCTAGACGGTCTGTTTGAAGTGTTGAAGCCGGTTCCTCTTGATCATGACTTGATCATCTGGAGCCGGATTACTTTGGTATATTCTCCAGCCGGTCTAGTTGAAGTATTGAAGCCGGTTCCTCTTAATCTGTTCCTGCATATGATAGTTAAGATTAATTTAGTTCTCTGGCCGTTTAAAATTAACTTACTTAATTTTTCTAACAATATCTCCATTTTTGATTATTTAGAATAAATATTCAAAAATTGTAGTGTGTGGCCGATTTAAAACTAACTTACTTAATTTTTCTAACAATTTCTCCCTTTTTGATTATTTAGAATAAATATTCAAAACTTGTAGTGTGTGGCCGGTTTTAAAATATGTGTTTGTCTGTTTTAAAAAGTGTGTTTAGTAACAATTCTCCCTTTTTGATGCTTTTCAAAGAAAAGTTTCAAAATAAGTTGTTTTTTCAAAACATGTTTAGTATAACATGAATTTGAGATCTTTAAGAAAAACAACTGAGTTCTGAAACAAAACATTGATAAGTAGCATAAATAAGTTCATAAGAAGCTAAAGGTTGGATGATCCCCCTTTTCCTTTTCCTTCATCTCGGCCTCCTCCTCTTCCCTCCATTCTCTTGCTCTTCTTTCCGCGTCCATGCGCCATCCGACAAAAACACTTGATGTACCGGGATTACGTTGGTTGAACCGAAAGACACCGCCCGCTAGTCTAGGTGGTCGGGATGATTAGGCAATTATTGGTCCATGGCTTGGAGATGCAACCGCTTTCTTCTTCCGCCGGTTGAGTTGTTCAGCATCTTCCTCCTCTTCTTCATCAAGAGGTCCTTCAATCCGACCAATCGGTTGAGAGCATTCAATTCCGCTTTGTTCCACTTCCTTTAACAAGTTCGTAATCTTCTTTCGTTTGTTCCTTGTTCTTGTTACCATTGAATGCGGAGTTTGTGTTGGTGTAGGTTCAGGTTGGGCAGCCTTTTCTTCTTCATCGATTTTCTTGGCCAACTTGAGGTCACTATCTTCCGTTTCCTTTCTTAACAGTTCCCTGGCTTCCTCTTCGGCTTGAATTTTGCGAGCTGTTTCGGCATCCAGGCGAATCTGTTCATGAGTTCTAGCCGCTTGCAGTTTGGTCAGCTCCTCAATTTGAGCAGCCATGACTTGCATCATATCGAGCAGTGGTGTCGTTGCCATTTTAATTGATCTTTCAATCGTTGTCTTGATAGATGCCTGGACCGTTTCAGCTAACTCGGTTTGTATGGATGCCTTAACTGTTTCGACTAGTCCGGCTTGTATGGATGAAATTCTATCGTCCGTGACTTTGTTGAGTTCTTTGAATGAGGAGGCGATGGCATTGGTAATAACTCCCTTAATCTGCTTAAGTCTCAGATTCTAATCAGCATGAGGTGGAGAATTGACCCAGCTATTCTCGTTTTCAATTTCTTGCGGCTGAGATCCCTCTTCCTCGTTCCTTGTCGATTTGGAAGATTCACCGATTCTAGATCGATCTGCTCTAAAATAGATTGGCATGTATAAGAAGTTGTTTGCAGTTTTCTCTCCATTCTGCCTTTAACCGGTTAACATTGCTGGTGAGATAATCTCTTACTTTCTGAAACCGCTTAAACATTTTTAGTTCCATCGGAGTTAGTTCTTCTCCATCCGCTTTCTTCAATGCGTCGTCTACAGCCCTTAGTTTGGCGTATTCTTCCATCACATTTGTTTTGCAGTATGCGGCCTGGATGACTTCGGTACCTGTAAGTTTAAGAGCCTCCTATTCTAACCGCAATAATCTCGCCCAATATTCATTTCCGGTGAAGTCTGGGATCATGTCGGAGAGCTTTGTTTCACATCTTAGTCGAACCCATAAGTGATACGGGCTGGCTATTTCGTCAGCCTCCTTATTCATGTCCTGGATGAACTCTCGGAACATTGCTTCTTCCTCTTCCTGTGAAATAGGAACCTCAGTGTCAGTAGTGATTTCCGGTTGGCTGGAACCGGTTAAGTTCTGTTGCAAGTCATTTTCTCCTCGCACTAGAGAATTTTCAATCAACACTTCTTTTCCTTTGGAAACCTGAGATGGACCTTCAGGTGTGATCGGTGGATTGGATGGCCCATGTTGGGCCGGTTCAGAGTTTGATCCGGTTGGAATAGATTTGTCCCCAACCGAACCGGATGGTTGCTTTTCTTCGTTTTTTCTCTCCCGAGCCGAAGGGATGATATTTTCAGAGTTGGCTGTTTCTTCGACAGGGTTAATTTCAGTCTGACCGGTTGCTCCAACCTGATCAGTGTTCTTGAGAAAGCTTGTCACATCGTCTTCAGCTTCACGATTGACAGTTTGGACCACGTCCTCTATTACTTCCGATGTTCTCAGCCCAATATCGTTGATTGCATCGTTAAGGATTTTAGTCGGAGACTTAGAGTTTTGAGAGTGAGTACTAACCTCTGTAGCCGGAATCTCCTTTGAATTGGACAGTGTATCTTTGCTCCCGAGGATTCGGTTTGCCTTGATGAATTGGTCCGGACAAGTTTGGATGGACCATGTTTAGTGGGATAGGTTGGAATAGCTGACCAAACGGCCTGGGTGAGTCTCCCGAAGATAAAGTTTTCTCGGAATCTTCCGGTTTCTTACTGCTTTTCTTTGCGGACTTCTTTACTCTTCCCTTCTTCTGTGGAATCTCGGTTTGTTTTGTCTTTCCCTTTGGATCGTCTTCTTTGGAGCTCTCACCAACCGGTGCAGCCGGTCCGGCTTCTTTTGTTGTTTTGGCCCTTGTAGCTCTCGGTTTGGCCGGCTTAACTGTTTTCTTGCTCATGTGTTCAGAGATTAGAATGTTGGAGGAAGAAAGTGGTGTACCTTCGCCGATTTCGACGTGAAGAAAACGTAGAATCTTCCTAATCTGCATGGCATATGCTTGAACCCGCCGTTCGTTTTCGCCACCATCTCGCAAAATTGTTCGAACAAAAAACTTCCCCAATCAATTTTGTCACCGTAGACAATTGCCATAAGCATTTGCAGTTTCATTTTGGTCAAATTGTCAAAGTTTCCACCTTTTCCTTGAAGAGGTTTGGAAATGATGTCCACCAACCATCTAAACTCTGGATTGAGTTTGTTCTTCCGGCTGGAGTGACACACCAGATCCGTGTCATCACTGGAGATAGCTAGCCGGACAGCGTTAGATTCTGCTTCAGATAGACTCGTTTTGAAGTCTTTCCCGGTGTTCGGCAAGCCGAGAGCTTCCGAAAAGGTTTCTTCTATTATATCGACGGCCTTGCCGCACATGGTGGCGGAGACGGTTCTCTTCGTCAGAATCACCGTGCTTAGAAACTCTTCAACTTCCGACTGGTGGACGAAGAACGGACCAGACATAAATGTTTCTAACCCAGAATTTCTCACAGATTGCAGCACTACTTTGTGTTCGTCTGCAGCATGTTCTTCGATGTCGTTGAAGTCGACCTGCAAGATATATTTGAAGAGTGTTTTATCTGATTCCATGGTGAAATAGTTTAACGAAAAAGATGAAGATCGTGAGAGAGTTAGAATGCAGAAGGCTGTGGAAAATTTTAGAGAGAGAAAGTTTAAGTAAATAATGAGATGTTTCTGTCTTATATAGGTGAGCGGTTTTTGACGGTTGAGAAGTTGAACCGTCACTTCATTCCTTGTTTTGGCGCCAATTTTCCCTCCAAAAGTTACTATAGTAACTTTCGACGGTAATTATGGAGATTAAATGTAGGGGGTAAGATTGGGCGGTAAACTGTGGACGGTAAAACCGTGAGCGGTAAACCGTTAGCGGTAAACTTTGAATTTTCAGATGTATTTTTGAGATATTTTTCCTTAGCTGGAAATTTTTGTTAACCGGATGCTTTGATTAACCGAAAGTTTTTGATGTTACTAAGATCAGAGCTGGAAGGAAATTTGCGTGAAAAACTGGAAGATTAAAAATATGAACTTCTTTGTATTAAACCGAAAGATATAAGATTAGAATTGGTTATCTGGTCGTACAACGAAATGACCAGAGGAACCGGAAAATACATAAATTCAAAGAAAATCAAACCACTCTCCCTCTATCATCATGTCAACCCATTCATCCACGGTGTTGCCAATCCGGTTCTCAATTCTACTTATCCATCTTTCCAGCATGGATCGGGTCATGGTGTTGGCTGGTCCGACAGGAACTCCCGGCCCAAGGTTGGAAATGTGAGCTCGTAGGTATCGGCTGATCTGGGGAGCAAATCCGATTCTTCCCCTTAGAGCTGAGACGAGTTTCTTCAAATTGTTGAAGAGATATGAAGCCCAGTTTATGGGCGAGGATGTGACGATTGCGATCATGAGGTCGAAGGCCTCGCGGTTGTAGTTCTGGTTAGACATTCGGCCCATAATGGACCGCTGGACCAAGTCATGAAAGACTTGGTATTGAGGTGCGAGTTCATCCTTCTCACCGCAATCATCAACCAGATGGATGGAGTCGGAGAAGATGAAAGCATAGTGTTCTTTGGATGGAAAGTGGGGTGTTGAGAAATCCGAAAATCCGAAAATCCTTCGGATGGAAGTTGAAAGAAGTTGGCGAATGACTCCTCGGTGAGCCAATAGAATGATCCGTCAATGATGGTCCTGATGCTGCCATCAGTGAGTATGTGCCCATTGTTGAAAAATTGAAATACCTCCTCTTCGAGAATGGTGTTCGAACCCTCAAGAATGTTTTGCAGCCCAGATTCGACGATTGGTGAAAAGATGGTTTCTTCAAACCTAGAGTTTAATACTTCATAGAAGTCGACAATAACAGTGTTTCAGATTTCAGCATTCATCTTTAAACGATGGATTGAGATAAAAGATGAGTAAGGTTTAAAGTTTTTATCTTAGAGAGAGAAGGATATATTTGAAGTGTGATTTGAAGAAAGATGAAGTCCCTTTTATAGTGCAGGCGGTTGAAGTGCATTTAATGAGAATATTTGAAAAAACTGACCGTTTATGTATGGTCATAAATGCTTATCAATTTTTAAGGGAATAATCTGTTTTGTAGACTGTCTAGTCTATCCGGATTAGGCATGCTTTTTGGGAAACGAATATTTCAGTTTTCAAGACTGATTTGATATTGTTTGATGTAGAGCATTTAATGTCTTTATTTTCTCAAGATTTTGATGGAAGAGGAAATAAAGATTTTCATTGATAAGCGTATCAAACCGGTAGTACAGCAAAATTGTCGGTTTGATAATAGAAAGATAAGGTCGAGATTAAACATTGGATGATCCAAAGGCTTGATTCTTCTTAGCTCTTACCGCTTCCCACAGGTCGATCAGCTCCTGGATTCTCTCCTTCGTTAGCACATTCTTTGGGTGGAGAGTTACGAAGGGACCGGAATGGATGTCCAAGCTTTCACAGAAACCGCTTAGCTGAGGAGCGTAGTCGGTTTTGTTTGAGATGATCATCTTTTTCAGATTGCTGAAGATGATCTAGGACCAGTTTAGCGGTGTCCCGACCATGATGGCAATCATCATTTCGAACATTCTCTAGGTATAGTAGTAGCTCTTTTCTCTACCCAGAATAGACTTTCCCAGAATCTCACTCAGAATCTAGTACTTGTGAGAAAGTTGACTCTTAGCACCCCAGGGCTTAACCGGGATGTTGGAGTTGGAGAACCGATGACACATTTCTTCAATGGTCACCGGGGAATAAGTTAGATCGGTTACCCATTCAGTGGGTAAACCGCAATATTCAGCGAAATCCGTCTCGCTAAATAAGAATGATTGACCATAGACTCGTGCCACGATAATGTCTCGGTGCACTTCTTTTGTTGTTTCGAAGAACTCATCGACTACCAAGTAGTCGATGATAAATCTGTTCTCCAAAAACTTTCTTAGCCCGCTTCTTTCAATGGCTAAGAACATTTCTTTGATGTCATGATCTTCATATTGATATAGGAGTTGAAATCCGCCAACAAGATCTTTTTGGCGAGTGGATCAGAGTTCATGTTCTTGTGATAGATTTAGTTTAAGAGATTTGTGAATAGTGAATTTGTGAAATGTTTTGAAGGATAAAGGGTTGTTTATATAGCCAGGGGTTCGGCTAGGTTAGTAGGTTAAGAATGCTTAGTGATGTCATCGGTTAATTAATAGGAGTTAACGTGTTGAAGTGTAGAATGTTTATTTCTAATGCAAAAATAATCATTACTAAAGATTTTAATGATGAAACTAAATCTATTGACAAGATGTTAGTCTTCCTCTCTTGATGATGGACACGTGTCGTCATCTCAATTGTGGTAGACTATTTTATGATTCATAGGTTTCATTTCTCAAGAGATACATGAAAACGCGGCTAGCCGTCCCAAGTTAACCGGAAAAGTTCACTTTACCGAAACCATAATGTATTTTTACTAGTTGGTTTTCTATGACCGGTTTTGTTTGAATAGCTTGTTCCGGTGGGAAGAAATATTGAATCATATCAACATTTGTTCAGCTTTGGACTAAGCTTATCCGTTTTACCAAGTCATTTGAACCGCTTAGTATGTATACATGTGGTTTGATATTATGAAGTTGTCGGGCATAACGGGAGACTTCCTCCTGGTTAGCATCCTTGAATATTTAATGTCCTATTAGGATAAGGTTTGAGAAGTGAGAGCTTCTCCATGAACACATACCCCAGTTTTTCATGATAATGTATGTTGAAAACATGCATGGACGATTATGGCATAAGTTGCTTGCTATCAGTAAGTCTTAAAATATTTTTGAAATAAGAGAACTTAGCTTCCTGTAGCGGTTTGGTGAAAATGTCAGCCACTTGCTGCTCAGTTGAGACGTATTCCAGTCGGATGTGTTTCTATTGAACATGCTCCCAGATGAAATGGTGTCTTATGTCAATGTGTTTTGTTCTTGAGTGCAACACCAGATTATATTTGATCGCTATTGCACTGGTGTTGTCACAAAATATTGGCGACTCTTCAGCAATTACGCCAAAATCTCTTAGTTATTGTTGGATCCAGAGGAGTTGTGCACAGCAGCTTCCGGCTGCTAGGTACTCTACCTCTACGGTTGATGTTGCAACTGATGTTTGCTTTTTGTTGTTCCATGAAACAAGCCAGTCTCCTAGAAACTGGCATGTCCCATTTGTACTCTTTCGATCGATTTTGCAGCCTGCATAGTCTGCATCTGAGTAGCTTATGAGATTGAAGCTTGAGTCTTTTGGATACCAAAGTCCCACATCTTGAGTCCCTTTCAGATACTTTAAGATCCTTTTAGCCGCGGTATAGTGTGATTGCTTAGGGTTGGCTTGGAATCTCCCGCATACTCCGACCGCGAATAGAATGTCCGGCCGGCTGACTGTCAGGTAAAGTAGTGACCTAATAATTCCTCGATATGCCGTGATGTCGACGGCTTGACCATCTTCATCTTTGTCTAGCTTTACGGAAGAGCTCATTGGTGTAGCAGCCTCAGCACATGTGTCCATTCCAAATTTCTTCAACAGTTCGGCCGTGTACTTTGGCTGGCTTATGAATGTGCCGGTTTTGATCTGCTTAACCTGAAGCCCTAGGAAGAAACTCAGTTCTCGCATCATACTCATTTGAAATTTATCAGTCATTATTTTTGAGAATTTATCACATAACTTTGGATCGGTTGATCCGAAAATAATATCATCAACATAGATTTAAACAAGTAGTATGTGTTCCTTTTTCTCAAATTTGAACAGAGTTTTATCGACTGAGCCTATTGTAAACTTGTTATCAAATAGGAATTGTGTTAATGTATCGTACCAGGCTCTCGGAGCCTGTTTCAAACCGTAAAGGGCTTTGTTTAGCCGGTAAACATGATTTTCGTGTTCTAGATTTTTGAAACCTGGAGGTTGATTAACATACACCTCTTTATTTATTTTACCGTTTAGAAAAGCGCTTTTAACATCCATTTCAAAAACTTTGATGTTTTTGAAAGCTGCGATTGCTAGAAATATTCTAATGGCTTCAAGTCTAGCTACAAGAGTAAATGATTCTTCAAAATAAATGCCTTCTTCTTGTTTATAGCCTTGAGCCACTAACCGGGCTTTGTTCTTCGTAACTAAACCGTCTTGTTAGGATCTAGGTCGCCGCTGGTGGACCGGGGGTTGGACCGATTAGCGGTTCTCACTCGTAGGGTGGTGGTTAATCCGGTTAGAGATTAACACCGGGGTTTCAATACTACACAACCTGTCACAAACCCTTGAACTAGGTTCAAGCGCGGAAGATGTTTGCTTTCAGGTTGAAGCGGTACGCTTGTATGATAGGCGCGGTCGGTTTCGGATGATGAAGATTTGGAGATGGTGGGTCGGTTTCGGTAATCTGGATATTCGGTATGGTTAGTATAGAGTCGGTTTGGAGCGGTATGGTTAAGTTAGTCGGTTATATAATGAAGCCTGCAGAAAGTAAATAACACAACAGATTTTAAGGATGTTCGGAGATAAAACTCCTACGTCACCCCTTCCTCTCGAAACCGCGAGAAGGATATTCACTAAGGAATACAAGTACAAGCCGATCGAGACTTATTTTCTGCTCGATAATACTCTTACAATTTACACCGAAATTGTAGAACACACTTTAACTTTCAACACTTAGGCTTTCTAGAATAGCACACTGTTATCACTTGTAGTAAATGCTCTTAGCTTTCGTTATCCCAATGTATGTCCCGCATTTACTCTTCTGTAACTGCCTCCTTTTATAGGTGAAATATGCCAACGGTCATATTTCACTGCCTTGAATCTGATTGGCTGATCAGAGGTGCAGTGATTCAGTGTCTCAGAGGTTCAGACCTGCGGTCGTCTCAGATCTGCCGGTCTGTTCTTCCGGTTTGTAAGACAGACCTGCTGGGTTTGTCTTTTACTCAATGTAGGCACTGTCTGTTTGGACAGTTGTCTGTACTTTGAAGATTTCCTTTCTGGCTTATCCCGAAGTAGAAGGATCCGGTAGTACTGTTTTCTGCAGCCTACAGTCTTTCCTCAGACTTGCATGGATATGGAAGTATTTAGTCTGTTCCTTTGGTATCATTCTCAACAGATACCCAAAATATCTTCTTGTACTGGTCGGCCGCTTGACTTGGCCGAATGTCTTTTGGTAGTGAAGTAACCGGACTTCTTCCGGTTATTCTTGTCTTGTGGATAATCGGCTGTTTGATGGTTCCGGTTTTGAGCTTTGGCCGATCCTTCCTTTGTGCGGTCACGTTCCGAATACTCTTGATCGGTTTGGTAGCTTGACCGGTTCGGTTTCTTCAGTTGGTTCTCTTGTTCATCCGGTCCGGTTCCTTGTTCCTGCATGGAGGGTTTATTTAAGTTAGGTTTATTTGAACCGGTCTGAATTTATCTAACAATTTCTCCCTTTTTGATTATTTTATTTAAAATTATCAAAATCATGTAAGTTTGCAACCGTAGGCCGGTTGTTTTGTTTGGCCGGTTTTTGAAAAAGACTTAGAAAATTTTCGAAAAATTTTCAGAGAGAAGTTTTGGAAGAGTCTTTATCTTTTATCTAACAATTTCTCCCTTTTTGATTATTTTATTTAAAATTATCAAAACTAAGTAGAAATGCAAAATAAGGCCGGATTCAAAAATAACTTTATATACGTTTATAGGTGACCGGAAAAGACAAAACATATAAAAATACTAAGACCAATAAGAGAAAGAAGGATAGTCCCTATTCAGAATCTGTGAAGTCATAGGCACTCTTCTTTTTCTTCGGTTGCTGTTGCCCGGTCTGTTGGGAGAATCGTTGCCTTTTAGACCGGGACCGCAGTTGTTCCTCGACTTCGTCCTCGACTAGGTCGGCTTGCTGCGAAGTACCCGTAGTAACCGGTTCAGAGATTTCATTGAGCATCTCGACTATCCGAACTTTCTTAGGAGCCACCTTCTTTCTCTTTTTCGGTGCTGAAGCGGAGGCGGCCGCTTTCTTCTTCTTCTCGTTTTCCGTTGCATAGCCCTCCAGCCTTCGTGCCTCCCTTTCCAACCGTGCGGCATCCTCCGCAGCCTGACTTGCCACTTTCTCGGCATACCCTGGGTATAAGGCCTCGGCTCTTCTTATTCTTGCGGCTTCCAATTCTGCTTCGGTCAGTTGAGACGATCGCGGCGCCTCTTTATTTTTGCTAGCTTCGGCGTCTAGCGCATCCTGGACCCTTTTAGCCACTAGAGCATCAGCCTCTATAGCCGCGGCATCTGCGTTCTCCTTAGCCTTTAGAATTTCGGTCATCTGTTCGGTAAGTGCCTTGACTTCGGCCACGAGACTTTCGTTTGTCTTTTCGAGTACTGAGACCCGGTCGATTGTCGTGTCGACCCGTTCGAAATCCTTCTTTAAGTTGGAGGTCACATCCTCCAGAGTTGCGGTTCGCTGAGCCCATTTGTCGCGCTCACCGGCCTCTTCCTACAGTCCGGTGCCGAGTTCTGCTAGGTGTGCTTGATGTTGATCCAGAAGCTGCTTTGTCACGTCGGTGAACTTCAGGGCCGAATCAATTATGTTGTTGCATCTATCCTTGAACGGTTGAAGCTTGGACACGTCGTGTTCTTGAACGCGGTCATCGATCCGCTCTGATATTGACATTTCAAGCTTCTGAAGTCGGTCTTCAACCCATTCTTTAGCAGCCCATTCTTTAGGAGGGTCTGAGACGGTGATTTCCGGTGGTGGTGGAGGTGGTCGCTCGGTGGGATCTGGATCGGCTCTCTCACTGGAATGTATCGGTGCAGCATTCTCATTTGGAAGTTCTAATGTTGCCGCATCCTCCAAGAATGTTACGATGGCGATGGTTGCGGTGTTGAAGAACTCTTCGACCGCATCTTTGTAAATGACGTGAGGACCGCCTAGGAAATATCCCAGACCGGTTTTAATCAGCCGGTCAATGACTACTTTCGCCTCGGTCGTCCCATTCAACCGGATTTCCTCGAAATCCACTTGAGAGTAGAGTTTGAATAATGCGGAATCACGACCCATGTTAAAAGAGTTTGAGAATGAGAGAGAACCGCTTCAAAGAGTTTAGAAAACTTAGAGAGATAAAGTGAATTCGCGTGAGAATGAAAGAAAATGACCGAAGTCCCTTTTATAGACGCGGTTTGGAAGCCCAACCGTCCCATCATGAATGGGCGGGAATTTTCCCTCCAAGATGAAAGATCGCCAAACTATGGGCGGTAAAGCTTAAACTGGGGGCGGAAATTTTGGGCGGAAGATTTCCCTCCAAAATCCTTTTGCCTATGTCATGTATGACACATTCTTTTCTCTGAGACCGAATGATTGAGCGGTTTCTAAGTCTAATCAGACATTTTGATTGATTAGAGTGTTAACAGTTTTTTAAGCAGATTTTATGATACCGGATAAGAACGAGATTATTTGAAGATGTGAACCGATTACTTAGATAACTGTTCAAAGAATAAATAGATACGGTCATTGAAACTAAAATGATATTTTATTCAAGAGACAATACAGAGAGAGAACCGAAAGGATGATACGAAAAATAGGCACTTAAGAAGTAAACACCATTCTGGAGAACTTCTCTTCCACCGCATTTGCATCAAGAATGTTTGAGGGGGATGCCAGTGTACCCGGTCCAAACTCTGGCCGGTACTTGAGAATCAACTTGCTGATGTGAGGTGCATAACCGAGACCTTTCTTAGTCAGCACCATATTCTTCAAGTTTTGAAAGAGGACCGCTGACCAATTGATGGTCGTTTTGTGGAAGATGTGGGTCATGATGTTGTAGGTGTTCTTTGAATACCGCTGATTTGGGGATTGACACAGAATGGACCGAGTGACAATCTCAAGAAGGAGCTGAGCACTACGACCGAGGCGGGTTTTTAACCCATAGGTTTCCACCGGATCAAGGGTTGCAGAGCAGAGTAATCCATAGTAGAATGCATCAATTCCCTCCATAGTCGGGAAATTAGAGAACCCTTCTTTGGGCAGATTGAGAAGGATGGCAAATTCGGCTTCATCAAGCCAGAAGGTGTGGTCCCTTACCATAGAGACAATGTAGTCGCCCCTGATGCAGGCACTTCTGAAGAATGCCTTGACATCCTCAATCAGTACAGGACCGGATTCTTCGAGGAAGGTTTGAAGGCCGGTATCAATAAGACATTCAAACATGTTTTTGTTTGGATGGTTACCATCCCATTCTGCCATGCATGAGCTGAAATCGATGCTTAGAAAGTTTCCCAAAGTTCGGCTCGGCATGATTATGGTATTGAGAGAGAGATTCAAGAAGAATACAAGTGATTTTGTACTTTTGGATGTGATAGAATGAGAGGAGGATGGCTCCTTATATAGGATCGGTTTTGGAGGGAAAAATCTGAGCATTGATGGTTAGTTTTGTTTTATTAAGGAAAGGAATCTTTACCTTTTCAAGGCGCATGGGGAAGTGGCAAATTGCAGGGCCCTAGGTAAATGTTAGTTGGAAAGTAACCGGTTCGGTTGGATATTAAATGTACGGGTAGTTGGGAGTTATCTTCATTAATTGGGATTATCACATTAAATGCACTTAACACATAACCGATATTAGATAGGAATTGAAAATAGTAGAGACAATGCCGAGACATGGCATACATGAACGATGAAGAAAACAAATAAAACCGAAATTGACATGGATGAGGCCGATATGATCAAACTTGAGTTGGTTAAGAATACATCCGGTACATGCTGCAAAACGACCGGATGCAGGAAGGAGTAACTTAGCGGGCGCGGGGATTGAATTCTTGAGGGAGGTTGAAGTTCCTCCTCCTCCATTCTCTTTCAAACTGTTCATAGAATGAATCAGTTCCTTCCCTTGTGAGCACCTGAGCATGGTTTAGACCTTCGCCGGGACAGGTCGGGACGCCAAGCTCCTCAAGAAGTCGGCTTACTTGGGGGATGAGAGCCACTGACCGGGTGCCGATTATCCAAATAAGGACGTCAAACAGCACCCTAGACCAGTTCACCGGCGCACCGGTGACAATGGCCGCCATCATGTTGAAGGCCGCCACGCAGTAAGTATTAGTGACATCTTTTCCTAAGATGCTCCTTCCTAACACGTCGTTGAGTAGCTGATATTCAGCTCTCAAGTTGGCCTTGCTGCCGTGGTCATCCACCGGCTCATCCGACCGGGCTAGGTTGTGTGAGACCTCGACCTTTAAGTTGGCCGGGGGATTGAGGTCTGTTAGCCCTTGTTTGGGCAAGCTGAAGCACCGGGCGAAGTCTTGCTCGGTGAAGTCAAAGAGAATACCCCCCACTTTAGATTGAATGTGGGTGTCAAAGTGTGGTGTACCTCTGAACACTCTGGCATTTTGGAAAAACTCCAGAACAGACCCAGGATAAATGGTGAGTTTATCATCAAGGAAGTATTGGAGGCCGGTATCCTCCAAGGATTTTATCATTTTATAGATGTCGTAATGATCAGTGTTGGAACACGATTCAAAATCAACCTGAAGAATGTTTGTGAACTGAGACATTTTTGCCTTAGTGATAGAGGGGGTGTTTTGTTTTTGCGAGTGTTTTGGTGAGTGAATGCTTCCTTTAAATACTGGTTTTGGGGCTAACCTATTATCCGGGCATTAAATGAGATGATATGTATTAACCGCAGGATAAGAAACTTTGCATGAAATAGGCAGGTTTATAATTCTAGGTGTCGGTCATAGGCCTGAACTGTGAAAGATATCAAAAGATCTTCACGTCTTTTTAGGCGCGACCTGTTTTACTTGGAAAGGGTAATGTTGCAGAGCAGATGTCCTTAACCTCTGATAACTATTCCTCTTCTGTTGAAAATTCAAATAATCTAGGGTAGCCTGCTTCCGAACCGGTCAGGCATCAGTTGTTCATCCCGATGCGGTTATTTGGTGCATGCACCAAGTAGCCGGTCGGTTTACTCTATCTGATGAGCTGGGCGGTTCTTCCACGGACACCCCGAAGATTCGAAGTTCGACAGCTTAGGAAGAGTTACCGGTTTGTCTGTCTGAACCGGTTTCCCTTTAAGCATCCTTTGGAAGGATTTGGCTAATGTCGGTTAAGCCGAGAGTAAGCCTGAATTGAGAAAACTTAGCTTCCTGCAGCGGCTTTGTGAAGATATCGGCTACTTGTTGATCGGTCGATACGTATTCCAGCCGTATATGCTTCAGCGTGACATGCTCTCGGATGAAATGATGCCTTATGTCGATGTGCTTGGTTCTGGAGTGGAGAACCGGGTTGTTGGTGATCGCAATGGCACTTGTGTTGTCACAGAAAATCGGGGACTCTTCGGCTATGATACCGAAGTCCTTCAGCTGCTGTTGGATCTAGAGGAGTTGAGAACAGCAACTTCCGGCCGCCAAGTATTCAGCCTCCGCGGTTGATGTAGCCACCGATGTCTGTTTCTTGCTGTGCCATGACACCAGTCGGTCACCTAGGAACTGACATGTTCCACTGGTGCTTTTCCTGTCGATCTTGCACCCTGCATAATCTGCGTCTGAGTAGCTTGTTAGATTAAAGGATGAGTCTTTTGGGTACCACAGACCGACATCAGGAGTGCCTTTCAGATACTTTAGTATCCTCTTTGCGGCTGTGTAGTGGGATTGCTTTGGATTTGCTTGGAATCTTCCACACACACCAACAGCAAACAGGATGTCCGGTCTACTCGCTGTCAGGTACAGTAGGGAGCCGATCATGCCCCGGTATGCGATCTGGTCTACTGATTGGCCCTCATCATCTCTGTCCAGTTTAATGGATGAGCTCATTGGAATAGCTGCCGAGGAGCAAGTGTCCATACCGAATTTCTTTAGCAGCTCCTTGGTATATTTAGGTTGACTGATGAATGTTCCTTCTTTAAGTTGTTTAACCTGAAGACCTAGAAAGAAACTTAATTCTCCCATCATACTCATTTCAAATTTGTCAGTCATCATTTTTGAGAACTTGTCACAGAGCTTTGGATCGGTGGAACCGAAAATAATATCATCCACATAAATCTGAACAAGTAGGATATGTTTCTTCTTTTCGAACTTAAACAAAGTTTTATCCACCGAACCGATGGTGAAATCATGTTCTAATAAAAATGCGGTTAATGTATCATACCAGGCTCTAGGTGCTTGCTTTAGACCGTATAAAGCTTTGTTCAGCCGGTATACATGGTTTGGAAATGCAGCATTTTTGAAACCGGGTGGTTGTTCAACGTACACTTCTTCACGTAGATCACCGTTCAGAAATGCACTTTTAACATCCATTTGGAAAACCTTAAAGTTTTTGAAAGCCGCAAAAGCTAGAAAGATCCTAATGGCTTCAATTCTGGCTACAGGAGCAAATGACTCTTCAAAGTCAATGCCTTCTTCCTGTTTGTAACCTTGAGCCACTAATCTGGCTTTGTTCCTCGTGACCAAACCGTCCTCATTGAGTTTGTTTCTGAATACCCATCTTGTTCCTATGACCGATTGATCTTTCGGTCTGGGAACTAAGTACCAGACTTTACTACTCTCGAATTGGTTTAGCTCTTCTTGCATTCCCAAGATCCAATTCGGATCTGACAATGCTTCATCTATTCTTTTCGGTTCAATCTGGGATATGAAAGCAGAGTTAAAATATCCTTCCAGAAGTTGACTCCTAGTTCGAACAGGTTCTGAAGGGTCACCTATAATTTGCTCAGGAGGATGTTTACTATTTCTTTTGAGATTCAGTTCAGGAGTGTCTACCAAGTTACCGTTTGTTTGATCAAGGCTAGACTTGTCGATAGGCTGAACGAGATTGTCAAACCGACCGACTCCCTCGGATTGGACCGAAGTGTCAGCTTCCTGTTGTGGAACAGCTTGATCCGGCTAGGTATCAATATTACCCATTAGGTCATTGACAAACCGCCTGAAGACCGGAGTCTCATCTTCACTATCAGAATGAATATCGTTATTTTCCAGTCTGTTGTGTAGATCAAAGCATGAAGCAGTATTGCTTTCAACCGATTCATCGAAAACAACGTGAATTGTTTCCTCCATGGTTGCAGTTCTATTATTATATACTCTATATGCTTTACTTACTGCCGAGTATCCAAGCATGATGCCGGTATCGGTCTTTGCATCAAAAGCGGTGAGTTGGGTTTTACCATTTATATGAATATAACATTTACAACCGAAAATTCTGAGGTACTTGAGTTTAGGAACTCTGTTAAAATAAACCTCATACGGTGTTTTGTTGTGAAATCTGTTAATCAAAGATCGGTTTTGTGTATGGCACGTAGTATTGATAGCCTCAGCCCAAAATTTCTGAGCAATGCCAGGAGTCGGCTATCATGGACCGTGCGGCTTCCTTGAGAGTCCGGTTTCTTCTCTCGGCCAGGCCATTTTGTTGAGGAGTCCTAGCACTAGACAACTCGTGTCTAATGCCGGATTCATCAAGATATGCAGTTAATGTACTATTGGTAAATTCGGTACCTCGATCACTTCGAATGCTATTGATACGAGTTGATTTTTCATTTTGCAATCGCTTAAGAAGTGTGATCAGGTTTGATACAGTTTCACGTTTAGACGGTAGAAATATTACCCATGTATATCTAGAATAATCATCAATAACTACCATGGTGTAGAGCATACCTCCTAGGCTAATGACCTGAATCGGTCAAAATAAATCCATGTGAAGAAGATCTAGGCATCGGCTAGATTGAATATTTCCTTTACTCTTAAAAGATGACCTAGTTTGTTTACCCATTTGGCATGCTAAACAGACCTTATCTTGGTTAAATACTATATCAGGAATACCTTCAACTAGCTTTTTACCGCGAATGTTGTTTAAGGTTTTCATGTTTAGATGATTTAGTCTCTTATGCCATAGCCAGGTTTGATCAGTCTTAGCTATCATGCATATAGGATATTCTACTCTTGTTTTCCAGTCTACCTTGTAAATGTTACCTATCCTATTTCCGGTTAGTAGGACGATGCCTTGAGAGTTCTTAACTAAACATGCATGTTTAAGAAATTCTACCGTGTATCCAGCATCACACATCTGACTAATACTGAGTAGGTTAAAACTTAGGTTTTCAACTAAGAGTACATTATCAATAGTTAGATTACCATGGACAATCTTACCCTTGCCCACAGTTTTACCTTTTGAGTTGTCACCGAAGGTAATTAGAGCACCGGTTACTGATCTGATGTCGATTAGCAAATTGCTATTTCCGGTCATGTGCCTGGAGCAACCGCTGTCCAAGAACCATTCGGAGTTTCCTAGTCGTTTCTTTGGATCCTGCAAAATGTACATATTTACAACTGTTTGGTACCCACTTTTACTTGGGTCCACAAGCGATTAGTCCCTTAGGTACCCAAACTTTGATAAACCGGACGGTCTTCTTTGCTAGGGTTTTAACTGTCCTTTTGACACTTGGTCTGGTGTATTTCGTTTTTCCTTCAGATGTCCTAAATGGTGGCTGTCTTTGGTTCGGTGATCTATGGTTTGACCTACGCGGTTCAGGGAAGTCTTTCTTATATTTGAGAATTTTGGCTTTTCTTTTCTCAAGGTCAAGCCATGAATCGGTTGGGCCAACATAATCGTATTTTAGCTTCTCTTCCCTATAATATGCGGTTTCCTCTTCTTCGGCTGTCCAGGTGCTCTTAAGAAATTTTATAAAGGGGAGGTTTCCTTTTGTAAGCCTTGCTTTCTCTATGGGTTTTCGGTCTTTGGAGCTATTCCCTGTGTATCCTAGACCACGCTTACAACGAGGATGCCTATAGTGTTTATTCATATTCTTTACTATATCGCTAGATCTCTTATAGGCGGCCATCGTATATTGAAATCGGGCATTCTCTTCCTTGGTTAGTTCACTAGGTTGTTCGATCTTAGGATCTAACTCGGTTTCTAGGGTGTGGGTATCATCAGGTTGTATGACTTCCGGTTCGGTTATGATGGGTACCTCTGGTTCTATTGGAATAGGTACTATGGGATCGGTTCTGATGTTAAGGTGCTTAGGTAACATGGTCAACAGGTTCTTATAATTCTTCTACCATGTCATTCAATGCTTCATATAACTCATCTTTAGTAAATTCATCATAGGGAGAATCAAATATCTGTTCCTCATTTGCCATGAGGCACATGAGCTCATCATCGCTGTCACTGCGAGCCCACAAACTTCCTCCATCGTCGGCTATCAGTGCTTTCGGTACCTCACTTCCTTCACCGGCTTGTTGGTAGTTGTTTCTGTCATTTTGATAGTCCGGTTTCTGGGTATCCCTCCTTGGTTTCCTGCATTCCCACTTAAAGTGTCCCAAACAGTTACAGTTATAGCATCTTATATTGGATTTGTCACCATAGTAGTTGTTTGTCGGTTGGCTCCTTTTCATGAACCTCCCAAACTTTTGTGCGAGCATAGCCATGGCGTCCTCAGTAAACTGTTCGGCTGTTCTAATAGGTGCGGGTGCAGGAACCGGTATCGGTGCAGGTGTGGGTACAGGAGCAGGTACAGCCGGTTCTGTAGATGTGATTAGTGCTCTGGTTGATGTTGAGGCCGAGACTTCCTCTTCGGTTCTAGATTTCATTTCGAGTTCGTATGCCTTTAGATCTTCGAATACATCGTATAGTTTCATCTTACGCAGGCTCTTTGATTCCCTCATTACTATTGTCTTTATATCCCAGGCACTTGGAAGAGATCTCAACGCCTTCATAACTACCTCTTTGTTGTCATACTTCTTGCCCAGAGTAGCTAACTCATCTAGCACAAGTGAACCGGTCACTGTATTCCTTCATCGTTTCTCCTGGTTTCATTTTGATGCTTTCGAACTTCTGTGTGGCCATCATTATTTTGTTCTCCCATGTTCTTTCATTTCCTTCAAAAATCTGGATGACCGTGTTCCATGTCTCCTTCGCGGTCTTGCAATCTCTGATCTTGCAGTATGTGTTTCTGTCTACGCTGTTGGAGATCCGGTTTCTTGCATGGTTGTCCAGATTGTTCCTTCTCCTATCTTCAACCGTCCATTCTTTTCTATCTTTATCAATGAATATCGGTCCTTCGGTTAGAATGGATTCCATTTCATCATCCAAGGTGACTAGGTGCAGGTGCATGCGTGCCTTTCAGTTGGCAAAGTCATCACCTTCTAGCATTGGAGGCCTATCCTGATACATATTTGCTTGAGTATTGAAACTAACTGCTCTGATACCAATTGTTAGGATCTAGGTCGCCGCTGGTGGACCGGGGGTTGGACCGGTTAGCGGTTCTCACTCGTAGGGTGGTGGTTAATCCGGTTAGAGATTAACACCGGGGTTTCAATACTACACAACCTGTCACAAACCCTTGAACTAGGTTCAAGCGCGGAAGAGATTTGCTTTCAGGTTGAAGCGGTACGCTTGTATGATAGGCGCGGTCAGTTTCGGATGATGAAGATTTGGAGATGGTGGGTCGGTTTCGGTAATCTGGATATTCGGTATGGTTAGTATAGAGTCGGTTTGGAGCGGTATTGTTAAGTTAGTCGGTTATATAATGAAGCCTGCAGAAAGTAAATAACACAACAGATTTTATGGATGTTCGGAGATAAAACTCCTACGTCACCCCTTCCTCTCGAAACCGCGAGAAGGATATTCACTAAGGAATACAAGTACAAGCCGATCGAGACTTATTTTCTGCTCGATAATACTCTTACAATTTACACCGAAATTGTAGAACACACTTTAACTTTCAACACTTAGGCTTTCTAGAATAGCACACTGTTATCACTTGTAGTAAATGCTCTTAGCTTTCGTTATCCCAATGTATGTCCCGCATTTACTCTTCTGTAACTGCCTCCTTTTATAGGTGAAATATGCCAACGGTCATATTTCACTGCCTTGAATCTGATTGGCTGATCAGAGGTGCAGTGATTCAGTGTCTCAGAGGTTCAGACCTGCGGTCGTCTCAGACCTGCCGGTCTGTTCTTCCGGTTTGTAAGACAGACCTGCTGGGTTTGTCTTTTACTCAATGTAGGCACTGTCTGTTTGGACAGTTGTCTGTACTTTGAAGATTTCCTTTCTGGCTTATCCCGAAGTAGAAGGATCCGGTAGTACTGTTTTCTGCAGCCTACAGTCTTTCCTCAGACTTGCATGGATATGGAAGTATTCAGTCTGTTCCTTTGGTATCATTCTCAACAGATACCCAAAATATCTTCTTGTACTGGTCGGCCGCTTGACTTGGCCGAATGTCTTTTGGTAGTGAAGTAACCGGACTTCTTCCGGTTATTCTTGTCTTGTGGATAATCGGCTGTTTGATGGTTCCGGTTTTGAGCTTTGGCCGATCCTTCCTTTGTGCGGTCACGTTCCGAATACTCTTGATCGGTTTGGTAGCTTGACCGGTTCGGTTTCTTCAGTTGGTTCTCTTGTTCATCCGGTCCGGTTCCTTGTTCCTGCATGGAGGGTTTATTTAAGTTAGGTTTATTTGAACCGGTCTGAATTTATCTAACACGTCTTCATTGAGTTTATTTCTGAATACCCATCGTGTTCCTATAACCTGTTTGTTTTTCGGTGTAGGGACTAAGTGCCAGACTTTATTTCTCTCAAACTCGTTTAGTTCCTCTTGCATTGCTAAGATCCAATCGGGATATGACAACGCTTCATCCACCTTTTTCGGCTCAATATGTTATATGAAAGTTGAGTTTTCATAGTGTTCCAAATTTTGTTGCCTAGTTCGGATGGGTGATGAGATGTTATTACTAACTCAAGAAGATGATTCTTATTCATTCTGAGATTTATCCGAGACGTGTCTTCCAAGCGTTCGGTTGGCTAATCAAGGTTAGACTGATCGGTAGGCTAAACAGAGTCAGACCGACCGATTTCTTTAGTTGAGACTGAAGAGTCAACTTTCTGCGGTAAAACAGCTTGATCAGACTGAGGTTCAGCATCAACCGCTTGATCATTGACAAATCGTCTATAAATCGGAACCTCATCTTCATCATCAGAATAGATATTGAAATTTTCCATTTTGTTGTGAAGGTCGAAGGGTAATGCAGTATTTCGTTCAACCGATTCATCAAAAACAACGTGAGATGTTTCTTCAACTGTTAAAGTTCTAGTGTTATAGATTTTATATGTTTTACTTACAGCTGAATATCCCAACATTATTCCCTCGTCGGATTTAGCATCAAATGCGGTCAAGTAAGTTTTGTCGTTGATGTGAACGTAACATTTACTACCAAAAATTCTATAATATCGTATGTTTGGAATTCTTTCATAATATATCTCAAAAGGGGTTTTAGAAAATCGTTTAATTACTAGAGACCGGTTTTGAGTATAACATGCAGTATTGATAGCCTCAGCCCAAAACTTTTAAGCAATGCCCGAATCGGCTATCATTGACCTTGCGGCTTCCTTGAGAGTTCGGTTTCTTCTCTCAGCCAGGCCGTTTTGTTGAGGAGTTCTGGCACTAGACAACTCGTGCCTAATACCGAAATCGTCAAGAAAAGTAGTTAAATTACTGTTTGTAAATTCGGTTCCTCTATCACTTCTGATTTTGTTTACCCGAATAGATTTTTCATTTTGTATTCTCAAAATCAGTTTAATCAGGTTTGGTGTTACTTGATTTTTGGAAGCTAAAAATATTACCCACGTAAACTTTGAATAATTATCAACAACTACCATAGTATATTGCATGCCTCCTATGCTTGTTACCCTAACCGGACCAAACAAATTCATATGCAAGAGTTCTAAACATCGTTCGGATTGATAGTTTCCTTTACTTTTAAAAGAGGACTTTATTTGTTTACCCATTTGACATGCAGCACATACTTTTTCTTTTGAAAACTTTACATTTGGAAAACCGTAAACTAATTCCCTAGAGCATATGAAGTTTATTGTTTTGAAGTTTAAATGGTTTAGTCGTTTGTGCCAGAGCCAGTTTGGATCATTTCCAGCTATCATGCACACAGGGTTTTCAATCTTAGTTTTCCAATCAACTTTGTAGATGTTTCTCATCCAGTTACCGGTTAGTAAAATGTTATTTTGATGATCTTTAACTAAGCATGCATTTTTGTGAAACTCAACTTTGTATCCTACATCGCACATTTGACTAATGCTTAACAAGTTGAAATGCAAGTTTTCTACAATTAATACATTATTTATAGACAAATTAACATGAAAAATCTTACCCTTGCCCACGGTTCTACCTTTTGAGTTGTCACCAAATGTGATTACTGCTCCGGTTTCATAAGCAATGTCGGTGAGTAGTTCACTGTTGTCGGTCATGTGTCTTGAACATCCACTATCCAGAGTTCTTTAGCCGGTTGCATCTCTTAACCTGCAAAAAAGAAATATTTACACCTTTTTGGTACCCACATTCAGTTGGGTCCGTGGTTGATTAGTCCCTTTGGGATCCAGACTTTGATAAGTCGGATCACTTTCCCGGTAATGGTTCTGATGGTATTTGGCTTAACCTTTTGCTTTTTGCCCAAGAGTGCCTTGTGTTGTGGTGATGAAAAGTTTTGAGTATTTTGAGTTTGTGGCATACGTGTTTTGTTTCGTTTATCTCCTGACCGGTTGACTTTTCTTCTCACATGATGGAACCATTTATCCGAGTTAGTTGGACTTACATATTTTAGTTCTGGTTTTATGACATTGTCTGTCTCACTGTTGGTTGAACAGCTCTTGATAAATTTTACGAAAGGAAGATTGTCTTTTGTTAGTTTCATCCCGTTAGAGTGATTTGATTTGCTAGATTTGTTTTGTTTGTATCCAATACCAAATTTACATTTAGGATGCCTTTTATACTTGCACATCTGATATACGGTTACGGGATCTTTCCCAAGCAGCCGTAATATATTGTGTTCGTTTGTTTTCTTCGGTTACCGGTTGAACTGTCTCCTCATTTTTAAGGATAGTTCAGCCGGTTCATATTCCGTGGTTTTGCATGGCTCACCAGCGGTACCACTTGACTCTCCGGTTTCATGTTCTAACCGGGTCGGTATATATGCAGATATGTTTCTGAACACAGCGACCATTTCGTTGAGTGCAGAAATCAGATCTTCCTTAGTAAATTCATCAGAAGAGAAATCAAATACCTCTTCGTCGTTTGCCATGAAGCATGTTACTCTTTCTTCATCATTCTCGTTGTCGGAATATGCCAGTCGCTTCCACCGTCTAATGCGATGAGTACTTTTTGTATTTCTTTCCTTCATCGACTTGCTGGTTATTGTTCCTTCGGTAGTCGTTTCTTTGGTTGTCATTCCTCCGGTAATCGTTCCCTTAATAGTTGTTACCCTGATACCGGTTATCATGATAGTTGTTTCTTTGGAAGTTGTTGTTTTGGTAGTTGTCGTCTGGTTTTCTATCGTCTCTTCTCGGTTTCCTACAATCCGACCTGAAATGTCCAAAACTGTCACAGTTATAGCATCTTTTATTAGATTTATCAACATAATTATAATTAAAGTTGTTGTTAGATGGCGGTTAGTTCTTCTTCATGAATCTTCCGAATTTTTGTGCTAGTATCGCCATCACGTCTTCACTGATCTGATCAGCGTTTTTGACGGGAGCCGGAACGGTTGATACATGGACCGCCGGTTCCACCGATAGAACTAGATCTCTAGTTGCGGTTGACGTGGATGCCTCAACTTCGATCCGAGACTTTATCTCGAACTCATATGCTTTGAGATCTTCAAACACATCATGCAACTTCATCTGCCCGAGATTGCTTGACTCCCTCATCACCATAATTTTGATATCCCATGTGCTCGGCAGTGATCTCAATGCTTTGATGATTATCTCTCTGTTATCGTATCTTTTTCCGAGTGTTTACAGCTCGTTGACCACACTGGTGAACCGGTTGTTGAACTCCTTCATATTTTCTCCCGGTTTCATCCTGATGTTCTCATGTTTTTTAGTAGCCACCAAGATTTTGTTTTCTTTTGTCCTTTCGTTTCCTTCATGGATCTGAATGATCGTTTCCCAGGCTTCCTTTTCATTTTCACAATCTGAGATTTTGTTCAGTGTGTTATCGTTTATAGCCTTGTAGATGTGTCTCATGTAATGGTTGTCCAGGTTACTTCTTCTCCGATCTTCAGTTGTCCATGCGTCTATCTTCTTGTTGATCTTTATTGGTCCTTCCTTCAGAACCCTACTCATCTCATCATCCTGCGTAATCAGATGAAGATACATCTGTTTCTTCCAGCTGCTAAATGCTTCACTGTTTAGCATCGGTGCTTGTTGCTGTGGGTCATGCTTCCCATCTTCTTCGGTTGCTTAAGTGTTAAGAACCTCGCTCTGATACCACTTGTTATGATCGGGGTCGCCCTTGGAGGACCGGGGTTCTGGTTTTAGAAGGGTTGACCGCTAACACAACAACCCACACTCTGATTGGTGATAGTCCGGTTAGAGACTATAACCGTTCTCAACACTACGCAAGCTGTCACAGACTCTTGAACCGGGTTCAAGGGCGAAAATGTCTGTTTCAGCTTGAAGCAACACGCAAGGTTTGAATGATGTTTATAAGAAGTCGATTAAGGAGGATAGATGGACCGGTTTTATTAAGGAATAGGATTATGTTTCGGTTAGAGATAGTTTGATTTTAGAGTAGGTAAGGAGGAAGTAAGGAAAAGATACAAGACAAGATTTTTTGTGGATGTTCGGAGCAAACTCTCCTCTGTCACCCATTCTTCTCAGATTATGAGAAGGATCTCCACTAACTTTGAATGTTACAATACTCACACAATGCCGGACGAGCCTAACTCGCTACTCGCCAGTTACACCACTTCACTCTGATGTAATACAAATAACACAACACAACAATTATGCTTTCGGTAAATAAAACAACTATTTAGGATCGCGCGTGAGATTTCTCTCTCTCTCTTGATGTTTTTCGAACCGTATTTAATGAAGACCCTTCGTCTTCCTTTTATAGTAAATGATATCCTAACGGTCATCTTCTTCTCTCACCGTAGGATTGGTCAGTTTGAAACCACGCGGGTTCAGAGATGATGTTGCGTGCACATTTCATCTTTCTGACACTTGGCAAGCATGCATACACCGGTCAAGTATTAATGAGGTAACCGGCTTGCAGTTTTGGACACGTGTCAAACATGCACCTTCCGGCTGTCTGATTCGGATCCTCGGATAAGCAGATCATCATTGTTTTTATCGCATGCTACTGATTCGGATCTTATCTTCTTGCATTTTCCCAAGAAGCATATATTTCGTCATATTACGTCATCTTGAATTTCGAAGTTTCTGGTTGATCTTCTCGTAATATGATCCGGCTAGAGTATGAACTTTTCTTTGCTAGCCATTCTGTTTGAAGTGTTGAAGCTGGTTCCTCTTGATCATGACTTGATCATCTAGAGCCGGATTACTTTGGTATATTCTCCAGCCGGTCTAGTTGAAGTATTGAAGCCGGCTCCTCTTGATCTGTTCCTGCATATGATAGTTAAGATTAATTTAGTTCTCTGGCCGTTTAAAATTAACTTACTTAATTTTTCTAATATGTTGTTTTATCTTCATGTGAGGTGGAGTTTATGGCAGCTACTGCAGCGTCGTGCCAAGGACTTTGGCTAAGAAACTTGTTGAGCGAGGTGCTCGGATGCGAGTCGAGGTCGGTAACCCTCTATGCTGACAACAAGTCCACAATAGAATTGATGAAGAACCCGGTGTTTCATGGACGTAGAAAACACATCGACACTCGGTTCCATTTTTATCCGAGAATCGACAGATCGTTGTAGAGTTCGCAAGCACTAGAGAGCAGCGTTCAAACATTCTCATTAAGGCACTAGAAAGAGTCAAATTTGCAGAGATGCGGGAGCTTCTCGGCGTGAAGAATCTTGAACCAAATCAAGTTTATGGGGGAGATTGTGAGTTTAAGCATTGATTATCAGAAAATTCAAAGTTGTAGGCCTTTATTGTTATTAGTGTATATAATATAACAATATATTATATTGATATATTATTATATTATACAATATAATATATTATATTATTATATTGTCTTTTATACCATTAGGATATATTTAATTATTAATGGGCTTGAGCCTGTATGTATAAGCAATTTAGGGTTTTAAGCTAATTACTCCTATATAATAGGATTGTTTGTAAAGATTTATTATACAACACTTAAGATTTTTAAGATTTTTTTCTCTTTAACAAATATTTATTTTCCAGAGTTTCATATCTTCATAGTTGTTCTTAGAAAGATTCAATAGTCAACAACATATAGTGCTTCTGATCTTATCATCTAACTCTGGATAATTAGCAATAGTGGCTAAGTAGTCAAGAGACAAACCACACACTTCAAGTTGTAAACACATAATTGTCTACAATTCAACTAGAAATGGATGGAGTAACAAATATATAGCACAAAGGCGAAAAGAAAGAGACAAATAATGATCCGGTCTTTGGGAAGCGCTGGGAGCACCGTTGAGGTTCCAGAGAATGAATTTGAAGGAGAAGCCATTTCAGCTCTCACATGTTCATAACACGGAAATATAAAACCAAATAAATATTGAGAAGACGATACGATAGGTAAATAAAATATAATGCATGGATCGAACCGGACCAGACCTGACGGTGACGAAGGAAGAGAGAGATACGCGGAGGCGAGAAGAAGTATGAAGAGATGTGGATGATTTCAGAGCAATGCAACTAGGTGCGAGCCAATTGGTGTTGTCATCATTAACCATGTCTATAAAGTAGTTATTAACGAACAGATGGACCTCATCTCTAATATATCTAACGACTCTATGATAATTTCGTTATTGATATTGTTGCGATTTCTGTAACTGTCATTATAGATATATTCTATTGCAGAAATCGAAGTGACAATCTAGGGTATGAATAATATTTTTCTTAATGTCGTTACCTATTACCTTATATATATTTATAAATTATAATATCGTTACTAGTTACCGAAGACATATTTTTTTCTAATAGAGATTTGGGAAAATAACGTAGATTGAGGCTCCATAAGGGAAGAGAAACCAACGTAATCTTATTCCCATTCATAATGATACAACATATTCAATAAAAGGATATTATATTTTTTTAGTGTATAATCTGACATTAAGAAATAAGATTAATACAAAAAAAAATAGATATTTTATTATGAAAATACAATTAAGAAAATATGTTAAGAATATTTTAGAAAATTTATGAGTGTTTTAGATAAGATATTGATATTTACATAATTGAAACTTATTTAAATGTATAGTCGGACACTTTAAAAATTTAATCTTTGTCTTGAGAGTATCGCTTCCTTGTGAGTTGTGTGTGAACTTTAATTGTGAGAGAATAATTGTAATACTTCGGTAACAATTTTTATAATAGTGTTGAGAATTTATTGTGTTTTGACAGTGGATGTAGGTCTGTTTTGGTCGAATCGGTATAAATTGTGTATGTATTCTTTAGTTATTTTCTTTCGTTTTGTTTTCATGATTGTTTTGCGGTGATATTGTTCTTGTATTAATGAGTACTTGATCTTTTGACATCCCAACCATGAATGTGATTGAAACATTAGATTAACAATGATGTAAGAAAGAATGTGAGCACTAAAAGAGAGATTTAGATAGTAGGATCAATTCCATTACATATGATAGTCTTTCTCTAGAATGAATGATTGTGTTTATTTTGTGGGCTCGATCTTGATCAAAAGTTCCTTACATTTATTTTTACGAGTTTCACATTTTTTTAGCTCATATTATTTTTAGTATAATCCATAAGCAATTAATTCTATATTTTAATATTTATAAAGTTTAATTTATATTTTAAAAAGATTACTTATATCTTATTTGATCGGTTCGGTTTTACAAAAAAAAATATTTATTTATCTACACTTTCATCAATCACATCATTTAAATAATTAATTAAATTATTAAAATATTTTTTATTTTAAAATATATATATTTTATCATTATTTATATTAATACATTTTTAGGTATTTTTATAAAAAATATCAAATTTCTTAAAATTACAGTCAATCAATAATTTTTTAAATAAATTCAAATTTATTTAAGTAATCCTATTTAATCATTGTTATGCCTCTTTTGTCTTTTGGTCCAATGGAATTTTAAGTTAGCAATGATGTCATGCATCTCACAAAATATATGTTATCTTTTTGGACTCAATTGAAAATGGTGATATTTGATGAAATGTTTATTATAACATGAATATAGTTGACATTAAATATAATAATAATAAAATCGTTCTCATAAAACCTGAAAGAGATACACCATTATTATTTGTTAATTATAACTAACTAAAGCACCAACATAAGCCTATAATATATATCAGCATACTCTAATTTATTTTGACGGCATAATTAAGTTATCTGCTAATTTATTATATGATCTTTTAATTGGTCTTCGACACACATATCCTTAATTGGTCACACCCTTCGGCCACCAGATCCACTTTCCCTCTGGCAGTTGAAGTAAACTGCGGCTACAGGGAGACCGAGATTGTAGAGCTCAGCAAAATCTCGAGTGTTGAAGTTTTGGCGCCATCCAGGAGCGTAAACTGTGTGCCTTCCGAGCTGCTGGAAAAGTATGAATGCGAAACGATGGATTCCCATTGTCGGGTGTGGACTCTCATAACAAACCATCTCTTGTCCTACATATGACCAAAATTTATTTATAAGAAAAAATATTAGGCATTGGAGATGTGTTTATCAGGACGAGATTTAAATTAACTTACCGAAACTCACTCCTGTGGTAGCTGGGATATCAGTGACCAACCTATAATAATTCATATGACAAAGAAGATAAAAATTTAATTTCGAAACTACTAAAGATATTACTTGATTTGTCCTGGGTGATCAGGGGATTTACATTTTTCAAAAAAGTAGAAATATTATCATACTAAGAATCACATCATGTGAAAATTAAAATATTAATAAATACATTGGTGGGAGCTAAGGAATGTTCTTAAGTTATTAAACAAAAGTGGGACCATCATTAGAATTTAGAAAATGATAAAGTTTTTGACCTTGTTGGATTAATTAATTGTTTTATATATTCAGATATAATTAGATTATTTTATTAACTTTTATCATATCATTAAATTAATTAATTAAAATATTATTTATTTAAAAAATAATAATTTATTTTATCATTATATATATTCATATCCTATTTTATTTGAAAAAAAATCTACTCAAAACCATCACCTATCAATAATTTTTAAATAATAAAAAATTATTAAAATTAAAAGCAATTCCTATCAGAAAAAGCTCTTTAAGTACATGAAGACAATATTATTCAGCCAAAAACAAAAACAAAATGAAAGAAAAGAAAATGTTTTTGTAATTGGTCTGAGTGGTCAATTGTATTGAGGAGTTATGTCAACAATTTAACATGGTTTAGTTGATTCACATATGTACTAAGCTCATGCATTGTCTACACTAAAAGCTTTGCACAATCCATCATATTAGTTAAAAGATAATATTATCTTATACCAACCCATTTATTTATAGACTTTATACTTTTCAAATTCAAGACACAAACTCGTTATATAGGTAAAAAGTATAATAACGATAAATATGATATGACTTTACCGAGTAGTCAAAACATTTGATAAAGTCACACCATATATCATTTCAATAAATAAAAACGAGTGATAATTAACTTCAACTTATAAATGTTATAAAATATTTACCATGATAATCTAATAATAGTAAATCAATAAAGTTGTATGACAATTAATTTCGACAATTAGTTATGATCTAATTAGTAATCTACTATGCATGTCAATTATATCAACCGATATAGTTGCATGCAAATTAAAGATATTTAAATCTTATTATTAAACAAGTTATGAGGTTTGTAATGCCCTAAAATAAGTCAGAAAATGAAAATTCCTCTCATAAAGAGTTAAAATAGAATTGCATGTCTTAATCTATAATGGCTCAAACAATTATCTTTCACAATTGTGTTACAAGTTTAAAATGTATTTAGGTTTAAAATCATTATTTGACAAAAGAATGATTCCCCGAGGATGATGGCGGCCCAGCCTTGGTAGCATTACCTGGGAGGGCCGGCCTCAAGGGACACCATAAAGAATGGCTATAGGTTTTATGATAGGATATACCTAACTATCAATCTCAATCAAAATGGCTTAGAGGAAGACAACTCATATATGGATAAAGAAAAAGCAGAGACATAGGCTACAGGGTGGGGAGTGGGGGACTGATCCTCTTCTTCACACAGCCATGAATCAACATTATTATTCTATCTCAAAAGATAAAAGGTGGCCACCCAATTCTATATAGAGTTATTTTGATGATATTTTGATTCGGGTTATTCAATAGTAACTTAATTAAATATTCTCATTCCTAATTTTAGGTGATATATAATAGAAATGACCTTTTAATTTAGCTTATTATTCGATGAATAAATATAATAACTTATTGGTAATCACGATTTACCTTATAACACTCGTCTAGATCATCCAGCAACCGCAAAATTACAATTTAAATTGAAAATATAATTTGAACTCACTAGATCATTTGGAGCATAATTTTTCATTTTTTTCATACTTTTTTTTTATATTAAATTTAAACAGAATCACCTTCAACTTTATTTTACAATTTTTAAATCTTATTATAATGATAATATGTAACAACATATTTACTTTTAAAAAGACAGAAAGATTGTGAAAAAATATTACTTTCTAAAATTAATTCATAATATAATTAACTTAACTAAAATAGATATTTATAAAGTCTTGTGGTCCATGTAGCTTGTGATGAGGGAAATAAGAATCTTATTTGCAATTAATATGGAACAAAAATAAACACTTTCAAGAATCTATATTCAACTACATATTCTTGTACCACACTTTAATAATTAAAGATATAAAGTGAATAATCCTAATAATATATAATGTGGAACTAATCCTGGTATAATATAACTTAAGTGATAAAATTCATTCATAAAAGAGTTAAATTTTTTGAATTAAATTCTCACTAAGAATATTACTATAAATTGAAGTAGTGATATTACTATATTATCATGTTCATATTTCTTAAAAAAAAAAATTAAAACTACAAAAATATAATAATTAGCTCCACTTACAATAATTAATAAACACATAACATTAAAATAGGAATAGCATTTAAATTCTGAATATTATTTACCTTAATTTAAAATAAGAAAAATAAATAAATATCTATCTTCAAGTGCATTCATTGTTTTTAATTGTGTTAATTGATATTTAGATTATAAGTAATTTTAATTAGAAATATAAAAATAAAAATAAGAATAGTTTAGATATTAAATCTAACCTAACCAATGTCTGTCATCTATATTTGAAAACAAGTGTTGTTAAATTAATAAAAAAAAAATCATCTGTTAAATTTGTACCAATCCTAATTATTTGTTACTCATTAGTACTATTTTTTTAAGCCAGGATCTCAAATATTTATTCACCATAATGTTTGGTTTTAATCCTCTCAATTGTTCTGTACATGATCATGTTTATGTTTATGTTTATATTCGAACATCTCAACTAGTTTGGGTCAGTTATAGTCGTTAATGGCTCGATTTCTCAGCTAATCAAAGTCGTGTTAATTTTACTTTTATGTATAAAAAGATTCCATTTGTTCATAATTATATATTTTAATCATAAAACTTGTGACATAAAACATCCTCGTTGTCCGCATTAAACGGGAATTGTCAACCGTGTTGGTGTATATAATAATGGTTTAAAAAAAATTATTTTTTGGAAAACGGTTAAATTAAAAAGAAATTATTATGTAATTGAATATTTTATACTTTTAATAAAAAGAAAAAAAAGAAGAAAAAAATATTCTTTTAATAACTTTTCATAATAATAATCTGAATTATTATATATTTGAAATAAAATCTTGTAAGATAAAAACAAGTGGAATATTTGAGTATAGTAAGAGTAGGGCATAAAACTTTGTCATTACAAAATCTGCTGAACAACATCATCGTTTTATTTTCTTCTGAAAACAGTATAAATCAGTCATAGGTTAAGATTATTAAAAAATTTCAAAAACAGCTACATCTTTTCATTATTATTTTTATTAATTATATATTAAAACATTTCGAATTTGGATAAAATCGAATTAATATATATAGTTTAACTTGTTAATTTGGATAAAATCGAATTAATATATATATATATATATATATATATATATATATATATATTAACATTTGTATAATATACTTAAATTGATCAATTTATTTAATTATATATTTAAATAATTCAAATATAATGTTTTGTTGGTGTATATTTTGATAAAATCGACACATATTATTCTTAGTAAAGTATATAGTATTAATATATAATGTTATAATATTTTTTATAAAAATATAAAGAAAATTAGTTAATAAATTAAGTAAAATAATAATTAATTATATAAATATTGTTTTTAAACACTATTAAATGATTTATAACAAAGATAAAGTGACAAAACACTAATTTTGTTATTGTTTTCTTCCCTTTACCTAATTTAATAGTGGCTACAGACAGAAATTCCTAAATCGTAGCTTAGAAGGAAACCAGAAATGAAACTTATAACCGGATCTAAAAATGAGACTAGAGCTACATTCCTCTATTTTCAGAATGGTTTTCTCGGGTAATTAGGATTTGTTGGAACAAAAGAAATTATATAGAGAGAAGTGACAGTACCAATGCAAGTACTCCCTAAGGGTTGGGTTGCTTGGGCTAGGAGCATCAGGATCCACCATAACCTTTAAACACATGTCAACAATACTTTCATATATTAGAATCTGAATAAATCCTGGTCTAAATAAAACGAACAAGAAGAAGAAGCTTACGAGAGTGAAAAAAGTCCAAAGATCTTGACCACCAATGTCAACCCTAGGCTGGTTGATAATTTGGGAGGGTCTAAACTCACACCCATTTGTGACTTCCCTCGCGTTATAAGTAACACGAAGATCGATGGACCTAACAAAAGGGTCCAACACATCGCCCACAACTCTCCCAACAACAAGAGGATTGGTGTCCCTTCGCATGTTTGAGAATAGAGAGAAAAAGATATTTGTTTTTTTTTTGTGTATGTGTTTTTGTAGAAGTGTAATAGTTCAAGGGAAGCTGTACTAATCTATAGGGTATATATATACAAGTATGTGCATCTATATTTCTAATTTAGGGAACTATATAACAATACTATTCTCTTCTAGCTATGCCTCTCTTTGGCTAGTGGCCACTTTAAATATTCTTCTGTGCAAAGTATCCCCACCCCCCATTGCCTTACCTTTTCTAATCTCAGCTCGAATCCAAATACTTTTTTAAATGGTTGTTGTCTAGGTTTTTTCCTTTTTTTGTTTATTTATTTTATGTGGCTTGAATGAAAAATAGAGAATAGGGAGAAAAATGGGACACCTCTCCATTGTACCTGGTGCTGGGGAGGATCATCTTTCTTGCTCAACATTTCCCCTATCTTGCAGGTGTGACTCTTCGATCAGTAACAGTTGCACAACAAGTTCGTGATTTTTCTTCAACACCCTTGAATGACCATCAGTGCTCCGCCATTTTTTTCACCAAAATGCTTGTTCTCGTCTTTACGTTTGTGTTCTTATGCTTAATAAAATTATTGTGTTTTTGAAAATAAAAACATATTTCTTGTCTAATTGTGTTAAGCTTGTGTTCTAACATGGATGCATATGTTGGTGTATCTATATTGACAAAACACTAAGTTGATTTATATATTTTTTGGGGGTCCAATTGATAAACACGCGTAAAAAAACATATCGTGTAGGTGAAAAAAAACTTAAGTCGCATAAGTCTCTCAGTTTCTTTAATTTCCCCTCAAATTTGTTTGTCGAGTTTTTTCTTTCATTTAATTTGATTGTCTATAATCGAATTCGTCAAGAGCTCCCTCAGATTCACCAAAGAAGACATGATTTTTGTTTTTAGGTATCAATACATCAATAGGAGAAGAAATTTTCTTTTGTGACAAATCCCTAACCATCCTGTATGACAGTTCATTTTCTTTAGGGTTTGATTCGTTCATAAGATTTTAGTCTCTCCAAATCTATTCCATTTCATCTTTATGGTTAATTTATTGTTATTTAAATGTAGTGATCGAGTATGGATGAAAAAATATGTTGTTAGTGAGGAGTCCTTTGAAATTGTTGAATGTAAGCTCATTCCAAGTCACATTTGAGTCAATTTCCTTGCATTTCATTGCAATCTAATGTGTTGGAAAGTTCAGTTTTCTCTTAGTCCGTTATTTTGAAACTCTAGTTGATTTACTTATATTTAAGGATGTACCTGTTCTAATAGTCAAATGAAAGTTAGAAACTATGATGACATCGTAGAGGTGGAGTTGTTCCGCTATTTTTATTGATAGTCTTTAAACCTAATTTCAAGATTAATTGTGAGTTAATGTGTGCTTGGTTTGTGAATATCTCTCACTCTCTTAATATAGTGTACTCACGAGTATCTTTTAGTTACGTAAGTTTAATGAGGCAATACTATTTATCTGGATTTACAAATCCACCGTTTGGTTAGTCGATTCCCCTTCGTGTCACATATAATAATTTGACTAAATTATTTATTATTATTATATATTTTCCATTAGTTTTACATGATTATGTTTTATATAATTAGACAAGTTTCCAATAACGATCGCATCAAATTTAAATGATGGATTTGGTTTAATTAGATTATATCTCTTTTGATAATAAAATAAATGTCCACAATATTGATTTCGATCTCTATCATCTCTAAATTTACTTATGTTCGATGGAGGTACATAAGATTCTCTTAGAAAGAAACAATATACTAGACTTTTAGAGTTTAGAGTTGTTGTGGACTAGTATGATTTTAGGGTGAAACCAAAATTTGTTTACTCCGAAATCAACTTTAAATAATTTTGAAATGATTTTTGAAAAATTCGTATACGTGCTCATTCCATGGATTAAAATAAATAACTAATTTAGAAACAATTTTGTATCAAATATTAATCGATTTCTAAAATAATAAAAAATTCAGACCATTTTTAAATAAAACCCAAAATGTAAACTAAATAAATAAGTTAAATGAAATATATGTCTACTAATATGATTTAGGTATGTTTTGTAGGTTAAAAATAAATAAATAAATAAAATATTTAATCAGAAAGTAATCGACCGTCGTGTATAGCAACCAGGGCCGCCTCCCGAGAGTTGGGAGGCCCAATGCAAATTCAAAATTTGTGGCCCCAAAAATTAAAATAAATATAATAGTTATACATTTTATCAAAAAAACATTAAGAAAAAAATACTTATGGTGGTACGTATTGATATGCTTTTGGTGATTTTAAAGTATTTTTTTAATAATATTTATGATATATTGTTTATGATGTTTTTATAATAAAAAAAATATGATAGATATTTTAAAATGAGTAGAGGTTATTTATGAAGATAAAAATAAAAATAAGAAAAAATAAAAAAATAAATTTAAGAGCATTAAAATGTAATCTCAAAAAATGATTTTCAGTTTAGAGTAAAAAAACGGATATAATATAAAAATATAATTAGTGTTAGTAATATAAAAGAGTGCCTTATTTTTCAGAGGGCAGCGAGCCCTCATTTTTCGAGTGCATGTGGGATCAGAATTATGGTCCGTGGGCGGGTTCTGAGCAGGTGGTTGATTAAGTCCTATAAAGAGCAAAACCCTCATTAGCTACAATAGTGATAAAAGATAGAAAATAAGCTTAATATTAAGGAAAAAATTATATAAAAAATTATAAAATCATTTACAAATTATAATAGAGAGAGAAAAAATTAATATATTATTATATTATATATAATATAGAGAGAAAAATAAGTAATAAAATATGGAGAGAAAAAATATATTATTATATATAATATAGAAAAAAAAAGTTAACTTACTATAAGAAAATAAATATGATAGAAATATAATATTATACGGAAAAATAGATATTTTATTATATATAATTAATAATATATATATTAAAAATAAAAAATTTTAGAGTCTCTGAAAAGTGGGACCTATTCAATTGCATTGGTTGCATTGCGCTTTGACCGAGCCTGATAACAATCCTACCACCGGTGCCGACGAACGACCGCGACCCAGTTTAGGCGGAGGCCGAAATGGGTTAATGACAAAAACACATTATTAATAAAAAAAAATAGTTAAAGGTCTTACCTAAATTAATAATCATAATACTTATGGCTGGTTTGATAACAATACTTATGCATGTTGTTGAACAGACACCTGTGGTGGTTCAACCTAAAATCAACATTGAAGAGGAAATAGTAATTTCTGAAGATGTTCAGACGCCAATTCCTTAGAAGGAGCAATCTGAAGTGGCTTCTTCTACATCTGAAGCAGAGATATCCCCATTGATTGAGGAGGAACCATCAAAGCTAGCTGATCAGTTACCAGGTTCACAAGTTGAGGGGGAACCCTCGAAGGAAACATATTCATAGAAGACTGCGTCTGCTGAGGGGGACAAAATCTGAAAAAGTTAAGTCCTCCTAATCATCTGAAGAAACACCATTGGAAGAATGTCCTCCTCCATCTCTAAATGCTCATTCTTCTTCACCCATCAAGACAGTTGCATACATTGTTGATAACGTTGCTGATCTACCTCTTCACTTTGAAGATATTTCAGAGTGTATTAATCAGGTATGTGCCGATATTCTAAATGAACAAGATACGTCTAAGGATAAACTGAAGGTCCCTCTTCCCCTCCTAAAGATAAAGAACTAGAGCATTCTTTACAAATGAATGTGTACGTGAACCCCATTCGCATTGCTCCAGCTTGCTCCCAAGCCGTATCTTTGGCTGCTCATATCTCTGAACAAGCCTCTCCTGGAGGAGAAAACTTTTGTAATACAATCATGGATACGCTGAGTTCTATGCAGTAGAATATAATGGACATATCGTCCAGATTGGCTCATCTTGAAAAGGGGTCTACTTCAAGTAAAGAAGATGTCTCTTCCATTCTTGCCAACCAAAAAGAAACTTAGAAAATTATGAAGAGAAATACAATGAAGTCATCATCCTTCATACTCAGTACAAGAAGCCGGAAAAGAATTTCTTTAAACGATAATAGAATCATCATGCTGAAGCTATGACTTTGAAACTGGAGCTTCACCAAGATACCAGATCTACAATTGAACTTATTCAGGCACAAGTAATGGAGATGTCTATCTTATTAAGAAGAGCAGAGGCTGAGCGACTAGAGCAGACTGATACCGTTACAAGAAAATTTCAAGCTGATGAAAAAGCTAAAGTTGCTGTTGAGAAAGAAAGATCTCTAATTGCTGCTAATTCTAATAATGTTAAAAGGGGGAAGGAAGCAAAAGAGGGAGGTCAACTTCTGGTCGAGGAACGCGATCAAAATCAAAGCGAAAAACTGCTCAAGGAGGCGAAGGCAGAGCTGTGCACCATAAAGAAGAGATCAAGGTCGTGGAGGCGACAAAGGTGGTTGTAGTGGAGGCCGAGTGATCACTAGATTCCACAACATATTATCTGAAGAACTAATGCTTGAAAGTGGCGCAGATCCAAGAATAAAAAGGGAAGGACACTAAATCTTTCTTCTTATGTTTTTCCTTCGTTTGGTACTTTAAAACTCTGTTTTAAAATTATGGTGGATTACTCTATTTTTAATCTTATTTAATGAGGGTTTACTATGCTAGATAAAGGTTGCATATTTTAACATTATCAAAAAGGGGGAAATTTTTGGGAAATTTTAAAACAAAGTAAAGAAAAGAGTTAATTAAGTGAGAAATAATTAACTTGAAATAAAAATAAACAAAAGCTATAATCTGGAACATTATCTTAAAAAACAGAATTTTGATGATGTTTAAATAGAATAAAGCTAAGTTGTTTACTTGTGTATGCAGGTGCATATATATATGACTATGCTACTTCTAAAGTAGGGTTTTTACGTAGTTAGACGTGGTAGTCTAACTCCTTTAGATGAGGTATAAAGGGAAACGTAGTTAGACGTGGTAGTCTAACTCTTTTAGATGCGGTCTAAAGGGAAACATAGTTATACGTGGTAGTCTAACTCCTTTATACGCGGTCTAAAGGGAAACGTAGTTAGACGTGGTAGTCTAACTCCTTTAGACGCGATCTAAAGGGAAACGTAGTTAGATGTGGTAGTCTAACTTCATTAGACGCGGTGTAAAGAGAAATGTAGTTAGACGTGGTAGTTTAACTCCTTTAGACGAGGGCTAAAGGGAAACGTAGTTAGATGTGGTAGTCTAACTCCTTTAGACGCTATCTAAAGGTATGCGTAGTTAGATGAGGTCGTCTAACTTCTTTAGACGTTGTCTAAAGGGATGCGTAATTAGACGAGGTCGTCTAACTCTTTTAGACGCTTCTAAAGGGATTCGTAGTTAGACGAGGACGTCTAACTCCCTTAGACGTTGTCTAAAGGAATGCATAATTAGACGAGGACCGTCTAACTCTTTTAGACTTGTTTAAAGGGATGCATAGTTAGACGAGGTCGTCCAACACTTTTAGACGCTGTCTAAAGAGATTCGTAGTTAGACGAGGTCTTCTAACTCCTTTAGACATTGTCTAAAGGGATGCTTAGTTAGACGAGGACGTCTAACTCCCTTAGACGAGGTCTAAAGAAGAACGTCTAATGCCTTGCTTTAGCAGCCGTCTAAAGAAAGTATATGTCTAACTCCGATCAACTAGCTGTCTGCTACTCCTTCTCCACTCACTTATGTGTATTCTGACAAGCCAGCTAATTGTATCAAATGAATGAAATCCACGTACGCAAATATCCTTCCAACTGTCTATCCAGTATAAGACAATATCATAGAATATTCGGCGCACTACTAGTTCAGTACGACCACAATCCATTTTCTTAGAGTCAGTTGTATTCTGGTACTATGGGCGGCCTTCCAACGTACACCTGCCACATGTCCATTAAGAAGATTCGACCGTTAGTGTTCTTCTACTACAAATAGATGCTTAAGGACAACGAATGAATCTCTCGGTTAACCAATTCACAAGTTTACTCTTGATTTTACGAACTTCGTACATCTTTCAAGTTCAAGAGATAAAATCAATTACTGTTTGGCTGTGAGAACATTGTAAGCTGTACAGAGGTTGTTCTGTTCAACAGAAAGTTTTCTAGTTCAGTAACTTGTATTCAATTCAAAATATTTAGTTGATATCCTTCCGGTTGTGGAAAAAGGGGTGACGTAGTAGTTTTATCTCCCAACATCCATAAAACTCCTTGTGTTCTTTACTTTCTGTCATTTACATTCAGTTGTTCAAAGCTTCAAATCTGACGAACACTTCCGCACTTGAATCTGTTTCAAGAGTTTGAAAGATTTGTGAAGAATAGATACAGATACTAATCCCTCACAGGATTATTATCGAAGAGTTTATCGTAAGCTGTTAACTATAGTCAGAGCCTAGTCTGTATTGGTAGCACCGATCTTATCACGTTATTTTGACATTTGAATTGAAAATCATTTAAAGAGTCAATACATTCCTACAAAGACTTGTAAGATTCTATTTGACATGAAGAAGAATAAATATATAAAGAGTTAAAGAGAAGAAAGTATTGCCAATTGTTATAGTTTTATTGACCTCTCGTTACCAACAAATTGGTATCAGAACCTGCATGTGAGGTGAGCGTGAAAGAACCTATCAGCCTGAAGAGAGAACGCCATAGTGTGCGCTGTCTGAGAGAGAAAGAGGAGTGACCAAGAGCTTTGTGCAGTGTGTGAGTTGAGTGTAAACACACTAATGGAATAAGGGTTATTAACTACCTATATCAGCGATATTATTGTTTTTCCGTCGCTGATATTTTTTTATTAGCGATGGCGACCAAAGAACTGTCGCTGATAAAAATATGAGCAACGAAAAAGTAACGTCATCCCCAATAATTATTATCAGCGACGATTTTCGTTATAAACGCCGTCTCTACAAAAGAGAGGCTTCTGGTTTTCTCGCCACATTTTTGGAACGATTATCAGCGACGACATTATGCTATTACCGTCGCTAATAAGTTATAATATCAGCGACGACATTGTCATGTGCCGTCAATGATATTCATTAAATTACACACTTTTTCTTAGTTTTTTCTTCTCTCTTTTCTTTCTTTTCTCTTTTCCTTTCCCTCCGCCGCCGCTCCTTTTCCGATCGCCGATCTTCTCCATTCCACCGCTCCTTCCACAGGTAATGAAAACGACTTCTGCTCCGATTGATTTTCAGTTTTATCGTTCGGAATCAACTATTCAAGATTTACTTTTTGTTAGCATTCTCCATTTGGTATGTTCCAAAAAATTTGCCTAAGTTTTTTATTATTAGGGTTGTATGTTTTAGAGAATCACTTACTTGGAACTATATGTTAGAGTTTTTCATTGTGTTTTAGTGTTAGTTGATATGTATCATTGGTATTGATTTCATTAACTGGTTATACTGTATGTTGATAGTAACTAACTAGATAGATGTGAATTTCATTATTTATTGTTGATGTTTTATAATTTGGAAGTCCTAACTGAAAACCAACCAATAATTCCTAGTTTAAATTGAAGTACCCGATAAAATTTGGATGCTCCGAAATGATCCAAATTATATTCAAGGGGTTAAAATATTCATAGACATCGCAATTAGGTCTACTAATAGAGATTTGATTGATTGTCCGTGTGTAAAGTGTTTAAATCGAACCTATGAGAATAGAATTATGGTCAAAGATTATCTAATTGTATTTGAGATCCGTCAAAATTAATTTTGTTTTGTACTTTCATGAGGAAACGAGATCTTCGAATGAAAGTGACGATATTAATGTGATCGAGATGGGATCTGGAGTACGACCAACAAACTTCCAAGCGGATCAACGGGGAATTTCTTCCTCGAGTGTCATTAGGAATTTACGGGTATCACAACGTGAATTGATGCAAGCGCTACATGAGAAGAATAGGATGTTACGGGACGAGGTGGAGCAGATGCGCGAGGTATATGGACGTGCGATGGAAGAGATGCACACATAGCAAGATGCTCTGCGGGTACAAATTTCTATGATTATGTCTAGGATGCCCCCTCCCGATTAATAGTAGTATACATTGATTGACATTTTTGTATTAATACGATTTGAGATTTTTGTATTAATACAAATTGATTTTTATTTACAAATAATCTTTTTGTTAATTGTAGTTGAACAAGATATGAAACATGTTGCTCTCCGCCAAAAATGGGCCAAAAATGGGCCAAAAAATGCAAAAACCCAAGAGAAAGAATTATCAGCGACGACGAATGGGTATTTGTCGTCGTTGATATTGTTAACTATTAGCGACAAAAATGGAGACATGTCATAACTGATATTGTTAACTATCAGCGACGGTGAATGGAGATATGTTGTCGCTGATATTGTTAACTATCATCGACGACGAATAAGGATCTGTCGTCGCTGATAGTTAACAATATCAGCAACAGCGAACAAGGATTTGTCGTCGCTGATAGTTAACAATATCAGCAACGACAGATCATTCATCGTCGCTGATATTGTTAACTATCAAGGACAACACTACGCCGTCGCTAAAAGTCATTGTCTTTCAGCGATGACGATTTCAACGACGAAAAGCTACGGTTTTATGCGTCGTCGCTAATATTTTTTAGCGATGATGTTAAGGCTTTTAGAGATAGTTTTTGTCATCCCTAATGATACATTTTCCACTAGTGACACTTGAGATAAATGGTAGGTCTAATCAATGACATCCCGCTATCTAAGTTGACAAAAGTGCCAACTATAACAACTAGAAGGTGCAGATGAAGGCCCTTTTCGGCTCCCAAGATAACTGAGATGCGGTCGAGATTGGGTATGAGGAACCATCGAATACAAATGGGTATTCAAATTCCCAGCTGAACGTGTTGAAGGCTGTTTGAGCCAAAGACAATGCGACTTTGTATATACTATACTAAGTCGTCAACGAATCTGGATTTGAGAATATAGCCGACACAAAATCTTCCAAAGTAGCATGTGATACACTCGAAATAACAAACAAAGGACATGAACGAGTGAAGCAAGTCCGACTTCAAACCCTTAGGGGCAACTTGGAAAACATGAGTTTATGAGTGTATCTTAGTTCATTACTCATGTGGAGACCCCTAGGGAACAAGATGAATTGGAATGGTGAGAATATTTTATCAAACCGAGTTGTTGAAAAGATTTTGAGGACCTATTAATGATCACCACCGAAGAGTGTTGGGTCCTTAGAAGCACATGATAATAAAAAGAAAACAAGAAGGGGGAGTTCATTGAACAGGCTCTCTAGGAGAATGTAACCATAAAAGAGGATAAGGTGATCAGAGTACTAGAGGCAAAGGAAGAGGTAAAGGCCTAAGTGGTAGAGGAAGAGGAGGATGAGAAAATGAGAAAGTTAACCAACAAAACATGCATGGCTGAGGTCAAGCTTAGAGTGACCGAACAAAGACAAACAACAATATTGAATGTTATAATTGTGGGAAGTATGGGCATGTTGTCAAGGATTAATACTCGATATAATTCTATAACTATGGAAAATTGGGTCATATTTCCAAAGATTTTTTGAGATGAAAAAGGGTGAACCAACAAACTTCTTTGATGGGAAAGAAGACGAAAGATTGTTGTTGGTGATAATAATTTTAGAAACCGAGATCAAACCGAGTTATTATGATAACTCGTTTTGTTACTTGGACACCAACGCAAGTACCCACATGTGTGGTGATGAAATGTTATTCTAAATACTCTCAAAGGTGGAGTCCAAATACATTTCTTTCGGCGATGCTCAAAAAAATAGCCGTCAAAGGTCGAGGAACAATATGGTATTAATAGAGAAATGGGGGAATCAGAGAGATCAAAGATGTTTATTACGTACCTGATTTCAAAAGCAACATATTGAGCAAGTGACAATTAATGAAGAAAGAGTAATCGAATTTGATTAAGAACTGAGAACTAAAATTGAAGGATAAACTCTGGAGGCTCATTGCTCAGGTAGAAATGAAAAAAATCACATGTACAAACTAGAGCTGAAAATATTTCAAGATAAGTGCATATAACTTGACCGGGAGGATGAGGCCATGAAGTGAAATTATCGGCTCACTCATCTTCATTTCAGAGGATTGACCAAGCTGGTGAAAAAGGAGATGGTTCTTGGACCGTCTAATATGAAATTTAAAAAAGGTTATGAGAAGAATGTTTGATCGGGAAACAAGCGAGGACTTCTTTCCCAAGAAGTTCTGAATAACGAGCAAAAGAGAAATTCAAACTAATCCATACCGATTTGTGTGGGCCGATAACTCCAGAATCATTCAATGGTAAGAGATACTTGGGATATCAAGCAGATTTATGGAGGATCCAAGGCCTTGAAGAGAATTTAGAGATATGTTCGAGAAACCCTTTCACTTGGTCTTTTCTATTCAAAATTATATGACTACCAATTAGTGAGTTACTCAGATAGTTATTGTTGTGGTGGTGTTGATGATCGGAAAAGTACTCATGGTTATGTATTCCTACTCGGGAATATAGATTTTACATTACTATCAAAGAAGCAACCTATTATAACTTTTCAACTTGTGTGGCCGAGTATGCGACAACCTCTTAGAGAATGTGTCATGTAGTATGGCCTTCAAATTTACTAAGGTATTTGGGAGTGATCCGAGACGAAGGGACTATGATCCAAGTTGATAACAAGTTGACTATTTTATTTGACAAAGAACATGGTTAATCACTGAAGGAGAAAGCACATCAATGTTCGATTTCATTTCATCCGAGAAGAACTCACAGAAAGAAAGGTCAAGCTGGAACATGTTGAAAATCGAGCTCAAGCCGCAGATGTATTCACCATGTCACTGCCGACCACACTGCTGGAGAGTTGTAAAAGGGTAATTAGAATGAGAGATGGGAAGAGTATTTAAGTTTAAGGGGGAGATTTATTGGAAAAATTAAATTAAGATGTTTTATTTTGATGTTTATTATTCCTATAATAATAATAGTTTTAGGGTGAGTGGGATAGATAATCAGGAGATATACGTTATTTTGACATTGAAGAGTCAAGCATTTGAAGAGTCGATACTTAAGAATCTATAAAGACTTGTATAAAGACTTGTAAGAATCTATTTGATATGAAGAAGAAGAAATATAGTGAGTTAAAGAGAACAAAACATTTCCAATTGTTATAGTTATTTTTGCCCTTTTGTTACCAACATATAGCTGATATGTTGCATAGAGAAAGTATTAGAGAATTGCATGAATTTGTTTATAGTCTCAAAAAGACTATAGAGATATAGAGCTACCATGCTCGATGAAATTGTCAATAATGTGAAATTCATGTGTCAACCCATCAAGATTTTGATAATTAATAGACTAGTTTTATCTTGTGACGTGACACCTCTAGTAAGTGACATCCCAATATATTCTCTATAGGAAAAAATGAGGGAATCTAGAAAAAATCAACCAGCTTGAGTGAAATGGTCAAGTTATGGAAAAAAGCGGCAAGCAACCAAGCTAATGGGATGATGTCATTGATGTGACATATATGTATTCCCTAGAAACACATTTATAGAAAGCCTAGAGGCATGATTAAGACCATGATAAATATTTGATAAACAAAACGCAAAAAACAAAATTTCTAAAATACATAAACGTTTTAAGTAAAGATCGTCATTTGGAAGAGCCTGGAGGACATAGCACTAAGATAATTTCCCGTGTGTCATCAAACATCGAATTAGATCTGATAGGATTGGTGGTACCAATAGAGACAGGGGTCTGGCTATTGAAAACAACTCACGATAAATGATTCGATTTTAACTTTGTTAGAAGTTAAAATCTGTTTCTATTCTTCACAAATCCTTCAAACTCTTGAAACGGTTTTAAGGGCGGAAGTTTTCGTCGGATTTGAAGCTTTGAACCGATGAAAGATTGAAAGTAAAAAACACAGCAGATTAATTATAGATGTTCAGAGCAAACTCTTCTACGTCACCCTTCTTCTACAACCGGAAGGATTCACTAAACTCTTTGAATTAAATACAGTTTACTGATCTAGCTAAACACTCTATTAAACAGAACAACCTCTATTCAACTTATAATATTAAGAAAAATATTATCTCAGCTAGACAGTTTTGATTCTTTCCCTTTTGAACTTAGAAGATGATAGAAATAAATAGGTGCAAGAGTAATTCGGTAAGACATTAATGTGAGAAGAGTAACTGGTGATTCGACCGTTGTCCTTGAGCATCTATTTGTAGTAGAAGGACACCAACTGTCGAATCTTCTTCATGGACACGTGGAAAGCGTCCATTGAAAGGTCGCCCAAAGGACAAGAGTACAGCAGACTCTAAGCAAATGGATCATGGTCGTACCGAACAGGTAGTGCGCCGAATATCCTTTCTGATATTGTCTTGTACTGGAAAAACCGTTGGAAGGACATTTGTGTACGTGGAATTCGGTTATTAGTTGCAATTAGCTGGCTTGTCAGGCTCCACAGGAGTGAGTGGAGTAGAGTAGCAGACAGCTAATTGATCGTGGGTAGACGTATGCTAACTTTAAACCGCTACTGAAGCGAGACATTAAACGTGCTCCATTAGACTGCCTAGTCTAAGAGAGTTAGATGTCAACGTCTAATAGCGTGTTCCATTAGACCACACGTCTAATGGAGTTAGACAACAACATCTAACTACGCATCCCTTCAGACTTGTCTGAAGGAGTTAGACCTTAGCGTCTAACTGCGTTACCCATTAGACTACCACGTCTAATGGAGTTAGACTACAACGTCTAACTACGTATCTGTAGACTGCACATTTAACTACGTATCTGTTAGATTGAAATGTCTAATTACGTATCACTTTAGACTTGTCTGAAGGAGTTAGACGCCAACGTCTAACTACATATCTATTAGACTACAATATCTAACTACATATCTGTTAGAATGCAATATCTAACTACGTATCTATTAGACTGCACGTCTAACTACATATCACTTCAGACTTGTCTGAAGGAGTAAGACGCCAACGTCTAACTACGTATCTGTTAGACTACACGTCTAACTACGTATCACTTCAGACTTGTCTGAAGGAGTTAGATGCCAATGTCTAACTACGTATTTGTTAGACTGCAACGTCTAACTATGCATCTGTTAGATTGCATGTCTAACTATGTATCTATTAGACTGCAACGTCTAACTACGGATCTGTTAGATTGCACGTCTAACTACGTATCTATTAGACTGCACATCTAACTACGTATCTGTTAGACTGCACGTCTAACTACGTTATATATCTAATTAGCCTACTTAGACCACGTCTAAGTTAGTAAAGTCTAATGCACCTGGAAGAGGTAGATTGAAGGTATGACCCTCCGATAGAAGTACCAAGAACTTAGCATATGTCGCTTCATTAAAAGATATAAGAGTTTGGTTGACGGTCGTTGTAATGGAATCTCCGATCATGTTCTCCGTCTTGAAAAACTCCCTGACTTCCTTCTCGTAGAATATGAATGGTCCGCCAAAGTACTTTCGAAGATCGGAATACTCCATAGATTGGAACATATCAACGAGGTCCTGTTGATCAATAGTGTAGACGGATGCGAAATCCATCTGCAAAGTGTTTTGACAAAGAGTGGGTTTCTTGTTAGTCATTTTGAGAAAATATGAAGAAGATGAACACGATTTCTTAGAGAGAAGTTAGAGAAAAACTAGGGTTCTTAAGAAACTGTGAGCGTAAAATCCTTAATCACATGCACAATTTCCTTAAATAGAATCTGAAGAGTCACATGTCTTAACCTTCACTTTTCACGAAGAGGGGCCCACCAATTAATGTTAGACGCCTTTTCCCAAAGGTAGTCATCATTATCTGGGTTTAAACCGATAATAATTTAATATTTAGGGGTATGTTAGTCATTTTCCTTGACATTGAAAGACACACGTCTTCAAGTCATTAATAAATTACTACTTTAAAGTTTGAGCGGGAAAATTAGATGACCGCGCGTGAAGACAATTTTCCTCAATTTGCCCAAAGATGAATCGTCTAACTGCACATGTAGTTAGACATGTCCTTTGCTTCTAAATTCTAGAATCTCGGTAGAATAGACGTCTATTAGACACATGAGTCTATTAGACGTAGGCGTTTAATCACGTTTGTCTTATAGAAGTCTAAACGTCTATTAGACGTAAATGTCTAATTACGCATGGACAACACGTATTAGACGTGTGTCTAGTTAGACGTTAGCGTCTGATCACGCTAGTCTTATAAAGGTCTAAATGTCTATTAGACTTCAAGGTCTAGCCGCATATGTTTTAAACCAAGACATTCCACCTTAGAAGCACAGACTGTATAAGCAGATGAATGTCTAAGTACTTGCTTTTCTTTTAGATGTCCTCGACTAATAGTCCGATTAAAGCTTTCGTCTGCGTTCATCTGTTTAAACAAATTAAGCATCAAATTTCCCCCTCAATTTATGCATATTTACTATATGAATAAATAAATGTTTTGAGGTCCTTAAGACCAAAAATATTTTGAAGGAAGAAACACTTAGTCTGTGGAAAAGGAAAATATGCCACTTGTTGATCTTCTGGAGCATGATCTCAAAAGAGTGAGCTCCACTTTTTCTCCATGCAGTTACACTATATCACCTCAGATTCCTCTATATCTTCCTCTTCTGTTACCATGAAGCAATCAAACTCTTTATCATCACTATTGTTGGATGATGAATAGTCTGAGTCACTTTGAATCCACTTGGCCTTGCTGTCAGCCGCCATGAGGGCCTTTATCTCATTTTCATTGTCTTTCTTCTTCTCATCATGCTTTGGCTTCCTGCACTCCGACTTGTAATGACCTAAAATACCACAGTTAAAACACTTAACGTTAGCCTTAGATTTAGCTTTCTCATCATGGTATTATTTGAAGAGAATTATTTCCCGAATTTCTTCACGAGGAGAGCCATTGCGTTGCTGCTGAGCTGGTGAGCAGACGTCTTTTCTTCGGTGGCAACTGGTGACTCCTCGGCAGTAACCAAATCTTCGGTTATGATGGCGGATGTGGGGTGCTCCTCTTCATTCCTCAAGTTCAACTAGAACTCATAGGCCTTCAGATCGACAAGCAAGTCGAAGAGCTCCATATTATTGAGGTCTTCGGACTCTCTCATTGCCATAGTCTTGATGTCTCACTCCCTTGACAAAACTCAAATGACCTTTATAACAATCTCTCTATTGTGTGGTAACAATCTGACTAAATCTTGCATCAAACTCAGTCATCGTCTCTCCAGGACGCATCTTAAAGTTGTCAAACTGCTGGGTGGCAACCGTAATCTTGTTCTTTTTGGTTTGTGCGTTGCCTTCAGAGAGTTGAATGAGTCTGTCCCAAATTTCTTTGACAGACTCGCAAGATATAATGTAGTTGAACATGCTGTCGTCAAGTGATCTGTACAAGATGTCTTTGGCCAAATTGTCTAGGTTATTCTTCCTCTTATCTTCACTTGTCTATTCCGATTTGTCTTTCTCGATCTTGATAGGTCCTTCGGTGACAACACTCCACATGTGATCTTGTAAGGAAGCAAGATGGGCAAAGACTCTTCTTCCACACCATGTAATTTCCTTTCGAAAACATGAGAATCTTAGAGGAGCTAGCATCTTTCGACATGATTCAGGTTCTTTGGAGGCTTGAGAATAGAAACAGGGCTTTGATACCAATTGATAGAATTAGTGGTACCAATATAGACATGGGTCCGACTATTGATAACAACTCACGATAAACGATTTGATTTTAACTCTGTTAGAAGTTAAAATCTATTTTTATTCTTCGCAAATCCTTCGAACTTTTGAAACGGTTTCAAGGGAGGAATTGTTCGTCGGATTTAAAGCTTTGAACCGATGAAAGGTGAAAGACTGAAAGTAAAAAACACAGCAGATTGTTTATGGATGTTTGGAGCAAACTCTCCTACGTCACCCCTTCTTCCACAAACAGAAGGATTCACAAAACTATTTGAATCAAATACAGTTTACTGATCTAGCTAAACACTCCGTTGAATAGAACAACCTCGGTTCAACTTATAATATTAAGAACAATATTCTCTCAGCAAGACAGTTTTGATTCTTTCCCTCTTGAACTTAGAAGATGATAGAAATTAGTAGGTGCAAGAGTAATTCGGTAAGATAGTAATGTGAGTAGAGTAACCGGTGATTCAGCCGTTGTCCTTGAGCATCTATTTGTAGTAGAAGGACACCAACGGTCGAATCTTGTTTATGGACACGTCGCAAGCGTCCATTGGAAGGCCACCCAAAGCACAAGAGTACAACAAACTCTAAGAAAATGGATCATGGACGTATCGAACATGTAGTGCGCCGAATATCCTTTCTGATATTGTCTTGTATTGGACAAACCGTTGGAAGGACATTTGCGTACGTGGCGTTTGTTCATTGGATGTAATTAGCTGGCTTGTCAGACTGCACATGTGTGAGTGGAGCAGAGTAGCAGATAGCTAGTTGATCATGGGTAGAGGTATGCTAACTTCAAACGAATGTTGAAGCGAGGCATTAGACGTGCTCCATTAGACGACCTAGTCTAAGGGAGTTAGACATCAACGTCTAATAGCGTGTTCTATTAGACCACACGTCTAATGAAGTTAAATAGAAATGTCTAACTACGCATCCCTTCAGACTTGTTTGAAGGAGTTACACCATAACGTCTAACTGCGTTACCCATTAGACTACCACGTTTAATGGAGTTAGACTGCAACGTCTAACTACGTATCTGTTAGACTGCACGTCTAACTACGTATCTGTTAGACTGCAACGTCTAATTACGTATCACTTCAGACTTGTCTGAAGGAGTTAGACGCCAACGTCTAACTACGTATCTGTTAGACTGCAACGGCTAACTACGTATCACTTCAGACTTGTCTGAAGGAGTTAGACGCCAACGTCTAACTACGTATCTGTTAGACTACACGTCTAACTACGTTACACGTCTAATTAGCCTGCTTAGACCACGTCTAAGTTAGCAAAGTCTGATGCACCTGCACATAAATAATTTAGACAGCTTAACTTCATTCATATTTAAACATCATCAAAACTCAGTTGTTTAATATTTCGTATTTTTCTATTAATTAACTCTTTACTTAGTTTTTCCAAACAATTTATCTAAGTTAATTAACTCTTCACTTAATTTTTTCCAACAAGATCATAATGTTTTGAGAATGCATTTTTCGCGCAAAACATTTCTGTCCTGGTTTTTCACGTTGAAAATCAAATGACAACTCTAAAAAATAAAATAAAAATAGCCTTTTTAAAAACGTCGTTTTAATTTATTTTTCTTAAAATATTTTCTACAAGTCGAATATATCATTCACGTTCACCATCTCCTTTTACGAGATTCGAAAGGAGAGTAAGTTATTAAATTCTGACTAACGAATTTTCTAAACACAAATTATCAAAAAAAGAAAGAAAAAATTAATTAATCATAGACGACAAACGTTTTTTGAGTGTTACAACATTTTTGGCGGCTCTACTAGGGATTAAATATTTGAACTCGAACCTTTTTAGTTATTTAAGAAAATATGTTTTTTTGCGTTTTCAAACTCTAATAATAGATACATAAAAAAGGTATATCACCTAATGATGTATAGGATTTATATACATGTTGAGAAAAAGGTACAACACCTGATAATTGCTTAGACATGATTAATCAAAATGATACATAACGCTATTGTCTTCATGACGTATACGTTAGGTATTGTGTGACACTCTTTATGCCTTTATTGATCATTTAAAAAGTTTTTCGACAATAATAACAACTTGTGATACATTTCAGTGATGCTGCGAAATATTGAATTAGAAGCACGAGATCGATTATTCTCCTGGATAGTGAGGTGTCCATCGAGATACTATGAAGATGAGGAAAAATTCTCAGTAAAGTTTATACTTCCCAATATATACTATTCATGAGTAAATCCTCTGTTATGATTTCCCTAATAAATAATTCTCAGATACATCCTCCATACTCGTTTCTTGACGTGTTCAAGCAACAAAATCACGTTACAAAGTAATTATGTACTACTATATATGTATTATGTGTATGCAATATAGATGAAATGGATATTTACAAGTACATTCTCCTTTTCAAAACAAAATGATATCACTGTTTATTTGCTTGAAAAGATCATGAGTGTAATGAGAAGTGACACATTTCAACCCCATGAATGTGATCATTAGTTTGTCATCCATCATGTAGGCCATCTTCTTAATGGGATACTACGTAAGTAATTCCATAACTTCATCATCGTCATTTATGAGAGGCCCAGATACAACATTCCTCATTCTTCGATATTGAAGAGTATGGCTCATGGTGTACCTTGGGCCTATTATTAGAGGTGAGCATCTTCTACTCATGGTGGAGGTTAAATATGAGTTATTTAACCCTATTAGCGTTTCAGCTAGGATGATACCCGAGGGATCTTTATTTCCCCTACACATATGGTATGCTACCTGATAGGATCGGTGTAACCAATAGAGACTCGGGTCTTGCTATTGATAACAACTTACGATAAACGATTCGTTTTTAACTCTGTTAGAAGTTAAAATCAATTTCTATTCTTCACAAATACTTTGAACTCATGAAACGGTTTCAAGGGCGGAAGTGTTCGTCGAATTTAAAGCTTTGAACCAATGAAAGATGAATGACAGAAAGTAAAGAACACAAAGAGTTGTTTATGGATGTTCAGAACAAACTCTCCTACGTCACCCTTCTTCCACAAACGGAAGGATTTCACTAAACTCTTTGAATTAAATACAGTTTACTGAACTAGCTAACACTCTGTTGAACAAAACAACATCTATTCAAATTACAATATTAAGAACAATATTCTCTTAGCTAGACAGTATTTTGATTCTTTCTCCCTTTAACTTAGAAGATGATAGAAATCAGTAAGTGCAAGAGTAAGCTTGATAACAAGTAGATCAGTAATTAAGTATGTTCACCGGTTAACTCCTAATTTTGTCGTTGTCCTTGAGCATCTATTTGTAGTAGAAGGACACCAACGGTCGAATCTTCTTCATGGACACGTGGCAAGCGTCCATTGGAAGACCGCCCAAAGGACAAGAGTACAACAGACTCTTAACAAATGGATCGTGGCCGTACCGAACTAGTAGTTTGCCGTATATCCTCTCCGATATTCTCTTGTACTAGACAAACCATTGGAAGGAAATTTGCATACGTGGAGTTCGTTCATTGGATGCAATTAGCTGGCTTGTCAAACCGCACATGAGTGAGTGAAGCAGAGTAGCATACAGCTAGTTGATCGTGGGTAGACGTATGCTAACTTCAAACAACTACAGAAGTGAGGCATTAGACGTTCTCCATTAGACTGTCAAGTCTAAGGGAGTTAGACGTCAACGTCTAATAGCGTGTTCTATTAGACCGACAAGTCTAATGGAGTTAGACCTCAACGTCTAACTACGCATCACTTCTGACTTGTCTGAAGGAGTTACACGCCAATGTATAACTACGTTACCCATTAGACTACCACGTCTAATGGAGTTAGACCTCAACGTCTAACTACTTATCTGTTAGACTGCAACGTCTAACTACATTACCCATTAGACTACCACGTCTAATGGAGTTAGACCTCATTGTCTAACTACATATCTGTTAGACTGCAATGTCTAACTACGTGTCTGTTAGACCTCAATGTCTAACTACGTATCATTAGACTACAACCTCTAACTATGTATCACTTCAGACTTGCCTGAAGAAGTTAGACGCCAACGTCTAACTACGTTTCCCATTAGACTACCCTGTTTAATGGAATTAGACCTCAACGTCTAACTACGTTTCCCATTAGATTACCCTGTCTAATGGAATTAGACCTCAACGTCTAACTACGTATCTGTTAGACTGCAACGTATCTGTTAGACCTCAACGTCTAACTACGCGTCTTTTCCCCATTACTTAGAAAAAGTGAGCCACCGGTTCAGGTACAAGATACTATCATTACTGCCTGGACAATTAGACATCCAACCCATAATCGCAACGACCCAATTGCAAGAGCGGAGCTCTACCAACTGAGCTATATCCCCCCGAGCCAAGTGAGCATGCATGAAGGAGTAAAATGTTTCTTCTGGTGGTGAGCAAACGGATAAACCCAATCCGTATTACCCAACCCATATTCAACCCAAATTAAATTTACCCAACCCATAACCCAACCCATATTATTTACTAATATGGGTTGGGTAACCCATATTATTATTTTTTTTATTTTTCATTTAACATGTATTTGACTCATTTAACACATTTTAATCCATTTAACAAATTTTGACATTTTAACACGTTTTCCACATTTATCACGTTTTTGGCACGTTTAACACGTTTTGACACGTTAAACATGTTTTTTACATTTTTGACACGTTTAATACATTTTTCACATGTTTAACACGTTTAACACGTTTTTGACACGTTTAACACATTTTTGACACGTTTAACACATTTTTAACACGTTTAACACGTTTTTGGCACCTTTAACACATTTTTGGCACATTTAACACATTTTTTCATGTTTTTGGTATGTTTAAC